>NC_083729.1:50602500-50949166 GCF_028564815.1 Eubalaena glacialis | reverse complement strand
TATCCAGAATTTTTTTTTTTTTTACACATATTTTCCCTAATATCCATTTTTTCTAATCCAATTTATTGACTAAGCAGTTCTGCCCTTATTATTCTGTGATGTTTCTTTTTTCATTAGCCAAATTCTTATTTTGACTAAGATCAGTTTTAGGACTGCTTATTAGGTCCCGGAGATGCATCTGCTAATTTTGGCACAAATGAAAACGTTACCTTACAAATCATTCTTAGTAATTCTTTCCTGCTTCCTTTTCTAATTGTAATATCAAATATTTTATTAGTTTGCAAAACTACATATCCATTGGGATTTGAATAAATTATGCTTTAAATATATTAGATTGGCATCTTTGCAATATTCAGGTTATTCAACTAAGATAATGATGAACAAATCCCTTTTCATTTGTCAGATTTTCCCCCTTCTATAACGACTACCACCACAATCATTTATTGTGTTCACTGTGTGGCAGCCACTAAGAGCAGCCGTGAAAAAACAGTACCCTGCTCTCATCAGTCTTGGTGAAGGGGGGGGGGGGGGGGCAGAGATTATAATGTTTTTTATAATCATACATCAGGTGCTTTAAGAAAAGGTAAGGGGGCCTTCCCTGGTGGCGCAGTGGTTGTGAGTTTGCCTGCCAATGCAGGGGACACGGGTTCGAGCCCTGGTCTGGGAAGATCCCACATGCCGCAGAGCAACTAGGCCCGTGAGCCGCAACTACTGAGCCTGCGCGTCTGGAGCCTGTGCTCCGCAACAAGAGAGGCCACGATAGTGAGAGGCCCGCGCACCGCGATGAAGAGTGGCCCCCGCTTGCCGCAACTAGAGAAAGCCCTCGCACATAAACGAAGACCCAACACAGCCAAAAGTTAATTAATTAATTAATTAATTAATTTTTTAAAAAAAGGGTAAGGGGCTAAAAAGTGATTGTGGGGAAAGAAATTTTATTTAAATATTATTTCTGGATATATACACCCAAACATAGACAAGCATTCATACATAAAAATATATACATACACAGAAATGTTTTTTCTTTGTGGAAAAAAGTTCTTTGTGGAAAAAACTTCTTATCTCTTCCAATTGGTTACTGGGAATCTTCCTATGTGTGTTTCTCTCTTATCTGGCCATTTTCTTATATAAGAAACTTTCATTTGCTTTTACTGGTTTTTCTATGTCATAAGGATGACATCAGTGAATAATGTAGAAACGTAATTTTGTGTTCTATCATTGATTACACCTCTAATTCCTGTTTCTAATTTTCTTGCATTGCCCATAATGCTCAGAAAAACATAAATAGTGGGAGCAGTGGTCCAGTCTTTTTTTTTTTTCCCCAACTAAACCTTCTGATGAGTTTATTTGGTATTTATTCATCAGTACTATGCTGTCAGTTTCAGATAGAGATATTTGTGTTAAACGCCTACATACTCTGTTCTGCTATAATACAGTTGCCTTCCTAAGAAATATTATGATTTCAAACTTTGAATTAAACAGAACCAGAACTCACAGAACTTTCTGAAGTCCATGGAACAAACTCGGAATTAAATGGAACCAGAATTCACAGAACCTTCCAGGGTCTACACAGCAAACTCAGAATTAAACGGAACCAGAACTCACAGAATCTTCCGGACTCCACACAGCCAACTCTGAACTGAATGGAATCAGAGCTCACAGAACCTCCTGGAGTCCACAGAGCAAACTCTGAATTAAATGGAAACAACTCGCCGGGAGGCTCCGGGCTCACAGAACGTTCTGGAGTCCACAGAGCAAACTCTGAATTAAATGGAAACAACTCGCCGGGAGGCTCCGGGCTCACAGAACCTTCTGGAGTCCACACAGCAAACTCAGAATTAAACGGAACCAGAACTCACAGAAACTTCCAGAGTCCAAGCAGCAAACTCAGAATTAAATCGAACCAGATCTCAAAGAACCTTCCGGAGTCCACACAGCCAACTCTGAATTAAATGGAAACAACTCGCCGGGAGGCTCCGGGCTCACAGAACCTCCTGGAGTCCACACAGCAAACTCAGAATTAAACGGAACCAGAGCTCACAGAAACTTCCAGAGTCCAAGCAGCAAACTCAGAATTAAATCGAACCAGAACTCACAGAACCTTCCGGACTCCACACAGCCAACTCTGAATTAAACGGAACCAGAGCTTACCGGCAGGCTTCAGGCTCACAGAGCCTTCCGCAGTCCAGCACGCCCCCTTCCCCGGTCAGGCCTGGTGCTCGCGGCCGGTCACCGCCGCTGTGCGGGGCTGTCCTCGCCCGTCCTCGCAGCCCGGCTACTCTGACCCCTGCAGCGGCTGTGGTGGAGCTGAGGCCGCGGAGGTGGGCCCTGTTTTGTGTGACTGCCTCTCCCTGAAGCGGGGGCGGGAGCCGAATTCCCCTCCTCCTCTCGGACCACCGGCCCATTGGAATCACCTGGATCTTGTTAAAGCGCCGACTCCTAGGCCTTCGGCAGCTGCAGCAGTGTTAGAGAATCTGCATTGGGCAAAATTTCTCAATTATCTAGGGCTACATAACAAATCACTCCAAAACGTAGATGCTAGAAACAGTAAATATGTGCGATATCACACTGTTTCTGAGGGTCAGAGAGAAGCTTCTCTGGATGGCTCCGGCTCAGTCCTTCCTCAGGCTGCAGGATGGTTTGGCCAAGGCTTGCCTGGGGCCAAAGGGCCCACTCCCCGCCTGGCCAGTTAAAACTCCTCATCACGGGGCCTCTCCACCCCAAGGGACGACTCGACTGTCCTTACAACATGGCAGCTGGGGCCCCACAGCAAGTGGTCCAAGAGAGCCAGGAGGAAGTCCCAGTGCCTCCAATGTCACCTGTGTCATTACACAGGGTTGCCTCATTCGGGCTGGGAGGGATGATCAGGGCCATGACTACCAATGGGCAGGCTCACTGGGGCCAGCGTGATGCTGCCGACCAGACCCATTACAGTTGGGTGAGCTCACACCCCTGATGCATGGGAGCTGGGAAGTTTTTTGAGGTTCGTTGGCGTTGGTGGCATGGGGCCTCCTTCCGGGCAATTGGCTGCTCGCACCAGCCAGTCCTGGAAAGGCCTCACTCATCCCCTGCTGCAGATGCCCGCTGGATGAACGTACCACGACTCACAGACCCGCCAACACATGGGGCTATTTTTTTTTTAATTAATTAATTTATTTATTTATTTATTTTGGCTGTGTTGGGTCTTCGTTTCTGTGCGAGGGCTTTCTCTAGTTGCGGCGAGTGGGGGCCACTCTTCATCGCGGTGCACCGGCCTCTCACTGTCGCGGCCTCTTGTTGTGGAGCACAGGCTCCAGACGCGCATGCTCAGTAGCTGTGGCTCATGGGCCCATTTGCTCCGCGGCATGTGGGATCTTCCCAGACCAGGGCTCGAACCCGTGTTCCCTGCATTGGCAGGCAGATTCTCAACCACTGTGCCACCAGGGAAGCCCCACATGGGGCTATTTGAACACTGTGGTGCCCAGTGAGTACCACTGTCTTCCCACGGGCATCTCCTTTCCGCCACATCCCAGCGGCACTTTCTATTTTTAACCCCTTTGGTGGGTGTGAAATGGATCGCATAGTTTTCATGGGAATTCCAAGGTTACTAACAAGGCTTATTAGACATTTAGATTTCCTTTGTGTGAAATGCCTATTTTTCTACTACACTGTTTCTTTCTTGACCATTGGCATTCTTTATATATTTTGGAGATTAATCCTTTGCAGTTACAAGTGTTACAAATGAAAAAAAAAAATGTAATGCTGGATAATACTACCAGATGCTGGGAGAGATGCAAATGGCTGATAAACTCTCCCCCCATAAACATTCAAGCCCTGAATATGATTACTTGGCCTCACTCAATAGCCATAGTCTTGGAGCAGACTTTTCTTTAAGAAAAAATTAGTATTTACTTGGCCTCATTCCATAGCCATAGTGTTGGAGCAGACTTTTCTTTATGAAAAATTAGTATTGGAATGAGGTGCCACTTCTACTGTATAGTGAAGAACAGTCCCTTGGAGGATACTGCTTCATTGTAGAGAAGGATTTAAAAGGCCCTCTAAGTTATGAAAAGTTAAGGCAAACAGGCAATCCTTGCCAGTGAAAGTTTGCGTGTAGGTGTAGGTATAGGTATGTAAAAGGGGTGTGTGTTTGTTGCTTAACATTTGCCTTTCCTCTTTACGTGCAATGGGGAGATCCCACGTTGGGATGTGCCAAGTTGGTCCCATGCAGGGGGAGCGAACCACGCTCCATGGGGAAGACTTCGTCCAGCACCTCAGGAGGCTGGAGCTGTGTTCTTCTTTAGCGTGGCCCACCTGGCACTGTGCTAAGCATTAGGGGGAAAAGGCTGAGCATGTGAGTGTGATCCAAAAGAGGAGCGTCCTCAGAGCTCAGGGGGTTGCTGCTGGGGTGATGGGAAGAAAAGAGCTGAATCAATAGGAGTATGGTAGCAACCATGAACAAATTTCCTGCCATCAGAATATGTGCAGGACCATCGGTAACCTCATGTGGCAGAGACCCAAGCCACAGCGTTAGTGGACTGGTCACGCTTCCTGGTTTTCTCTCTCTTCCTGGCTTCTTGCAGCAGGACCGATCTTCTTTGAACTAAGTCCCTAGTGTTCCTGCCCAAGGAGGGTGGTTGGGGGAGGCCTTGAGGAATAAGGGGACTTCCCACCACTGAGGGCAAGTTAAATGTTCAAGCAATAAACTGAATAAATAAAAGTAAGGTGATTGTGTTTGTACTCCAAGCTAGTAATGTGGATCATTCCAGATACACTATTGACATGGATTTCTACCAAGTAAGTCAAGTTCCCTTATGGTCTTTCGATAAATTTCTTAAATGTATTCCCACAACACCTGCAGTTAAGCCCAGTTTCTGGGACTATAAGAAGCAAAGCACACTGCCTATCTCTGAGAAAAATGGACCCAGAGAGTAATAATGAGAGCTTTGAGAACAGGAAATCTGCAAAAAAAAAAAAAAAGAAAAACATGATTCCATAGATTCAGTTATTTCAACAGCAAATCAGTAGTCAGTGGCTAAACAATTTTCAGAGTTAAACTAATGCTTTCTACCCTGAAGGATTATTCATAATAGTTATATGATTATAAATATATACTTATAAAACATAAACATCGCTGAGAAAATTCTGACATTGGTTATATCTGTCTTTTGTTCTAGTAAAATTATTTTCTTATTGCATCATTAATGTATTTCTTATACATTTCCATAACGTTTATCATTTTTACCCCCCACTGTTTCAGGAACAAAGTCTACAGCCACTAAAAATTAGCTATCTTGTCTTCCTCTCTCTCTCTCTGACTTCCTTCCCTCCTTCCCTCCTTCATTCCCTCTCTCCCTCCTTCCTTCCTTCCTCCTTTGCTTCCTCCCTCTCTCCCACTGTCCCTCCCTCCCTCCCTCTCTTCCTTCCCTTCCTTCCTTCCCTCCCTCCCTCCTTCCTTCCTTCCCTTCCTTCCTCTTCCCTGTCTCCTCCCTCCTTGCCTTCCTTCCTCCTAACATAGTGCCATTTTTCTCTGGTTGCTAGTTTAATTTCCAATCACATGAGAGTGATGTTTTGAATGTTTGAAAATATATCATTTGTAAAAGCTGTCTGATTTTTAAATCTTTCTTGAAGTTAACTCATGATGATTTCACATTTTTTTCTATGCAATTGGATTTTTTCTATTTTTTATTTCACTTAGTTTTTACATAAAATCTTCTGAGAGGTAGTGTGGTGTGGATGTAAGGAGTAGGGACTCTGGAGCCACATTTCTTTTCTTCTAATCTCAGGTCTGCCATTTACCAGCTGTTTAACCGTGGGTAAATTACTTAACATCTCAATGTCTCACTTTCCTTATGTGTGAACTACCCTATTTATCATATAGTTTTATCTGAAAATTAAATAGTTTAGTGGATTTTAAAGGTCTTAGAACACTGCCTGGCACTAGCTAAGCACTCAAAATATGTTAGTTACTATTAACAATTTCTAAAATCCCCATATTTATAGGAGATCATTTTACATAGTATTTTCACACTTAAAAGGTCCTTTATTTGAAAACATACATTTCATCATACATAAAGTTTTTATTCTCACTTTTACAACAAATTTGTTAGAAGTTAAATATTGTGTTTTGTGTATTTTGATTTTGTGTGCCTCACCCACTCTGTAAAGAGTAAACTCTTTATCTTATTAGTAACTTAGAAACTTACAGTATAGATATTAGGTAACTTGTTGATTTTTTGCAATGTATTATTTTGCTTTCCTCTGGTTTTCACTAAGTTTATGTTTCAATCAGAAAATATCATGAATTTATAGTTTTAATATTTTTAATGCAAAGGCCATACTTTGTTATTTTTGAAATTAGGTTCAATTATGTAACTGATTCCAAATTCACCTTAGTTATTTAGAATGTTTTGTTTGTTGGAGGGAGGGAGGAAATTTCGTTGTGCAGTCATGGTAGTTAACTTTCTGTTAACTACTAAAAGACATTAAGGCCCAAGACTGTGCACTTCATTATTTAAATGTTTTGGCAATTATTGAGATTTTCTGCCTGACTTAGTATGCTTCTAAAGAGTTTCATATATACAACAAAATAAAATATATTCTTTGTTTGGTGGTTGCAATCCATATTTCAATTAATCTTATTAATGATATAATCTAAATCACCTATTTCACTGCATTTTTTGTGTGTGCTTACTTGAGTCATCAAAGGCTGACAGAGATGTATTAAACTCTCCCACAAATATTGAGCTTCTGTCATTTTGTCTTTGAATTTCTAATAGGTTTGTGCCCTACTTTTCTAAGCTATGCTATTGGGTCCTACAGTGTCATGACTGTTACATATTCATTTTGGATTATGGTCAGTGGTGTGCTGGCAAATGTTTAACAACCAGGTCTCTGGGAGTGGGGAGGGGAGGGGAGAGAGGGGCTGATTTGAAACACTTACCAAACTCTAAGGATTAAATACTACTACCATGGCCAATTTCAAGCTACCTGTGTGACGTTACTGAATGTGAAGTTAAGAATAGATGCATGTAACTGACTCCCCTGACCTGCAATACAACACTGAATATCTATTCTGAACACAAAATCATCATCATTATCCTGACTTTTTTCTAAAATTCTATATTTCTGATATTGCCATTTAAGACTTATAGTTTACCTGATATATCTTTACCCAATATTTTTTTAAGCTCTTTAATTACTATGACATCTTTTTAGGGGTAGGTAGTATATACATGGCTTTTTGCTAGTGCCAACCAGAGATGTTTTTGAGTTTTATCCATTTACATTTATTTTGATAATTGGTGTGTTTCATGTTCTTCCTATAACTCTTAATATTTCTTAATTTAATAAATATTTTTTCCTTTATTTTATAGAGATGAGTCTTATTTTATTATGAGAACTCTTTCATTTGCTTTTTCTCTTCTCCAATAATATTATTTGTTTTACCTTGTGTTTTGTTCAATTTAATGTTTGTTTTTTAAATAACATTAAACTATATTTTCTAAGTAGCAAAACCAGGAATGATGCTATCTCACCATTTATTTCCAAACTGTTTAATTAATATTTTAATTATATCTATGATATAAAGAGCATGCAGTTGGATTTTTAAACCCAGTTTCAGAATTTTGTCTTGTCCCAGATAATTCAATTCATTCATTCCACATTTATTGTGATAGTTACTTTTGTCTACTTATTTTGTTGTTTGTATTTCATGATTACTTCTAATTTTGTTGCCTTTTTTTCTTTTTTCTTTTCTATTTTATTTCTTCTAGTAGTTTGGAAATTCTATTTTCCATTTTATTATAATAGTTGCTTCCCTAAATTTATAAACAATTATATTCTCTATTCAATGGAAAATTAATCAATATCAACTTCTGATTTCTGATTTAAGAAATTAACAAAGTCCAAACTTAACTTCCCATAGTAAACAAAAAACTAGACAAATTATATAAAGTAACTGTTTTCAGAAAAGCAGAGTAGGACTGTGATCCAAGGAAGAAGGTAAACAAATGGGTTTAGGCGGAAGATTACCCCAGCTTTCGGCCTGAAGCCAATTCCCAGACTTGAGCACAGGGAAGATCTCCCAATAGTGCCCAGAGGTCTCATTGCATTGAGAAGACAGATTGATATTTAGGAAGATGGAGTTATCTAGAATTTGAAAGGAAAAGTACTGGAAAGAAGGGAACTTTGCAAAAAAGGGGATTCCCACAATGGCTTGGGGTCCCTTTGAGTCATTGGCTGAAAACTAATCTGCACATACATACTGTGAAACCACATGAGGCCAGGAAAAGAATGGCTGGGAAACATACACCTCATCCATAATCCAACAGCTGATTTATCCCACTCCTCTGAAAATAACATGTTTTCACATCCTTACATAGAAGCTTTATATATTCAGAGCCCTAAAACAGGTACTCAAATGTCCATCAACAGGAGAATGGATAAACAAGTTATGGTATACCTGTGCAATGGAATACTATTCAGAAATAAATAAGAACACATTACTGATAGATGCAACAACACGGGTGAATTTCAAAAACAGATGCTTAGCAAAAGAGGCCAGACCCAAAAGAGTACAAGCTGTATGATTCCATTTACAGGGAACTGTAGAAAAGATATCTAATTTCTAATGGCAGAAAGTAGGTCAAAGGTTGACTGAGGCTAGATGTGTGAGATTGACTGGGAAGGGGCAAGAGGGACATATTTTGGTGAAAGAAATATTCCTTTATCTTGATCGTGGTGGTGGTTGCACAGGTGTTTACATTTGTCAGTTTTCAAAAAATATACACTTGAAATGGACATACTTCATTATATCCATGACTCAATTAAGTTGACTAAGAAAAGTTAATTAGTCCCCCTCTCTTTTAAGCTTTCAACAAATTTCATCACAGTTTTCTATACTTTCTTCCTCAGCTAAGACGGTACTATTTGTAAGTCCCTTCCTGCTTTATAACTTTCTTCTTCACCCAGATCTATGAAAATTATTTTGAAATTCTTTCCTAGAAAAGGATCAAACTGGTTTCTTGTTTTGCATTTTCTCATTTAAAATAATAGTCATTTAACAACTGTGAAATCAAATATTATTTAGAGTTAACTATAACTTGTATTGACTTATCTGGCTATTATTGTTCCTTGCAGTCTGAATCTACATTATTATTTAAGGTTTTAGTAGTAGTATTAGTTCAACTCTTTAGCACCACTATTATTATTTTTACTTTAGTAATTCTGGTTTTAATTTCTCAGCACTTGTGTTGTTTTTTGTTTTGCCTTTCTTGTGTGTTTGGTGTTCATATCAGTATTTATTTGCCTTCTGTTTGTGATAAATCATTGAATTTTTCTGGGGATACAAATTTAACTAAATTAAAATTGTCTTTTATTTTCTACATTACATCCGTTTTCTTAGGATATTTTCTCCTCTCATGAATCAGCCTTATGACTTTTAAGTCTACTATTTCTTATTTTTATGCATTTAATTTTAATTTAATTTAATTTTTACAGCAAGTACAGTTTTTCTTGCCTATTTGGTTGATATTCGTAAATAAGGATCTAAAGTGCTGAAGTGATCACTTCTAGCAATTGCAGTAGCTTCCTCAACAAAGCTAAATATTTTCTTTTTCAGACTAGTAAATACAAAATTTCATTAAAACTCTCAAGGCATGATATACATGTGGGGAAGAATGCATCTGGATGCTTGTCTTGTGGCTTCAGGAACTCCTTGTTCAGGAAGCAGAAGCAAGTTACCAGATGGGATCCTCTCTTTGTTTCGAGAGCCTGTGTTAGGACTTTATCTTAGGTTAAAGGCTGGATTCTTTGAGAAAGAGCTAAATGCTGTTGTTTAAAGTAAAAAATGTACATATTCACAAAACAAGTATTGTACTTGTAGAAGTATGTCTTCCAAAAATACTAAAACAATTGTGCGAGGATATATGTTCAGGAATGTTTATTGTACTATTATTTTAATAACAAATATTTGGAGACAATCTAGAATTCATTATAACAAAATGGTTAAATTACCAACTTTGTTATACATATTTATTTAATATGTTTTTATTATATATTTTAAAATTTAAATATTTTTATATATTATATATATTTTAACTTAGGTATATCTGGTGAAGAATAGTGTCCATTACAGTTTTTTGAGGGCAAAAATCAAATTGCAAAGCAGTATCTTAATATAAGATACAATTATATATATATAAAATATATACAAAACAATAATTATCTAATTTATATGTAATTTATAGGTACTACTAATTATAGATACACAGGCTCCATATATACATGTATATGTGTTTGCGTATATATATATGTATATATATATATATGTATATATATGCATGTTCTTATAGTCTGGGTAATTCTTTACACTTCTGGAAAATATAAACCAAACCATTTTTTTTTTCTCGTTATATCTCTTAGATGACAGAATGTGAAGTGGGGAATTTGCAGCTTTAGTTATATACATGTCTGTATTGTTTGATGTATTTTTCTCAATGAGAATGTATTTTGGTAATTAAATAAGTGATTTTAAAAGATTAAAGCAGTATTTTAAGACTCTACCAATAACTTGAGGAAATTGGCACAATTTTACTTTCAATTCCTTCTTAGAATTTATTTGCTTTTTTAGCATTTTAGATATGAATTAATGACAATCAATTATATTTTACATTATCTTTTCTTTCTGACATCTATATCTGACTTATGCATTATATTTTGTATTTGGTTACAGTAACACAAATTACTTTTTAACACATTTTGGTTGCAATACTGATTTCAATGTTTATAATCATAACATTTAAAAATATTATTAAATATTCTATTTCCCTTTTTGACTTTGTAATCTTGATTTACTTCTCAATTGCCTAGAATAGGTCACCAATAAGTCTTTAAATAATTTTTAAGAATGAAAATGGATGCTAAATATATCCTCCCATATATATATATCTGAGAATGACTATTTTATTCACATATTAATATAAACTTGAAATTCTATTCACATTTTAATCATAAATGTTTCCCCAGATATTTCCATAGACTATTATTGCATAGTCTCATGTGGTTCACTGATGTGAAGGAGAAGTCTCAGGACAGATTTAATTTTGTTTACCTGGAGGTAGCCTGTTTTTTTAATGCTTGGATGTTTGCAGGTGTTTAAAGTTCTAATTCAAACTTTATAATGTTTCTTCTCTTTTTTTTTTTTAATCTTGGTTATTGCTTCTGTTGTATTTTTTCGCTAGTCTCTCTCTCTCTAAAATACCAGTTTTCCATATTTATGTTATCATTTTTTCATCAACTTCTCTCATAACTTTTCATTTCTTTATTATTTTGGGAGAACTTTTAAGTTTCCCCTCTACATTTCTACATACTAATTCAACATGTTCTTTATTTTCCACAGTCCAGATTTTAATTTTACTATTGTTAATTTTAGTTTACCTATTATCTTTTCTTATGCTACCCTTGTGTTGTACCTAAAGTGCTGGAGATTTTTTGTTTTTGTTTTTTTTTTGCAACTCAGCATGATATATGACCTTTTGTTCTCCTGGTTGACAGGAATCACATACTTTTGTATACTGTTTGAATGCCCAGTAGTATTCTAACATTTTCTACTGTTTTTGAATTTAAAGTAATATAGGCACACTCAGTATTTTTCTAGAAGTTGATATCTATAATTTGCTTCAGCACCACTTATTCTTAGTATCGCTAAGTTTATATTTGAAATATCACTAAGGTTATTCTCAATTCATTTCTGTACAGCGGATTTTAAGCACATCTCTTCCACATTGAGTTAAGATTATCTCCAGCATATGACTCACTGACACTGAACCAATTAAGTTCAAACAACCTACAATTATCAGCATGTCCCACCAACAACCATCCTCCCATCACTGCTCCCATTCACAGCGTTACATTTTTGTGGCTATATATCTCAAAGATGAGGTGAATTTTCATTAGCATTTCCATATTTACTAACCTTTTTTCCTGGGTACTTCAATGTGTGAATTGTAGGAGAAATGTAAAAATAGAAGAAGAGAAACAGTAATTTGTGTGTTAAAATATCCATTGTCTTAGTGAGCTTGGGCTGCTATAACAAATAGCACACACAGGGTAGCATAAACAACAAATATTTCTTTCTCACAGTTCTGGAGACTGAAAGCCCAAGATTAGAGTACCAGCATGGTTGGGTTCTGGTGAAAGTCCTCTCCCTGGCCACCTTCTCACTGAGTCTTTTGTCACATGGTCAAAAGAAAGATCATCTTTCTCATGTCTCTGCCTATGAGGCCACTAATTTCATTCATGATGGATCCATCTTCATGACCTAATGACCTCCCAAAAGCCCCACTTCCTAATACCACCACATTAGGTTTCAAATACGAATTTTGAGAGAGCACATTTAGTCCATAACACCCACATAGCAAAGTTTTCTCAGGACATGGATGGGAGGCATCTCTGCTTCAAAGACAGGCAATAATGGAGAGAGAAATTACTGTCTTTCTCTCTTTCAGGCCAATATGATCCTCTGTTTTAGCAACATATGCATAACAGCTAATTGTGCTATTTCATTCAACTACATAGATTTTGTAGATAGTGTGATATTTTCCCAACTTTTTGGCAGTAGGTTCATTGTCACTTATTGAAGTTTTTGTGACGTTTTCAACTTTTTGTGGACCTTTATGGATACTTACTGGGAGAGGCTGCATTAGGAAAATCTAGTCAGACACTACTACTCTTTCCCCATATTAATTATTCTGAGCAATCCTTCAAGGAATATTTTTAGTGCAAAGTGATTTGAAACTAATGATCAATAAAATCCTTTTTTCTTGTCTTTCCAAAATGACACAACCAAGTAATTTTCATGAGCTTTATCTCATACTAGTGAAAATCAAATAAACAAAACAAGGCTCCAAAGTATGAAATTATATTGTTAAAGTTTTCCAGTCTTTTTCCCAACCTCTAAGAATATACAATTGACCCTTGAACAATACAGGGGTTAAGAGCACTGACCCCCATGTAGTCAAAAATCCCCTTATAACTTTTGCCTCTCCCCAAATTTAACTACTAATAGCCTACAATTTACCAGAAGCCTTACCAATAACGTAAGTAGTCTATTAACACATATTTTGTATGTTACGTGTATATTTACATATATTTTATTCATTCATGACATACCTAACTTATTCTTAATTTTTCCAATATTTCTAGGCTACGTGGTTCATATGCAAGTTTTTTCAAACTGTTGCAAATCTTCAAAAATTTTTCCAATGTATTTATTGAAGAAATCCACACACAAGGGGACACACACAGCTTAAACTTGTGCTCTTCAAGGGTCAGCTGTACTTAAACTGCTGACTTTTAATATATTGAGAATTGAAAAATCTGTCAATGTATGTGTGCTGTATGGTATGTTTTTAAATTAAATGTATGATTATATTTATAACTAAAAATTCTAAATAGAATTTGTCTTGGAGAATATTATTTTCAGACTATTTACTGCAAAATTCTATTTGCAAATATAACTAATTTGAATGTTCCAAGTAAGTAATTGAAATACCCCAATGAAGGAATTACTGAAAGAAGATAAGATTTAACCACAAATGAATTTAAATAAATTACTATTCTTCCTTATAAATGGGCTTTGTATTTCATATAAATGAGCAATATTTAAGTATAACAGGCAACACAGAATTTTGGATAGCAACTGTCAAAGAAAAATCACGCTTATTTATGATATACAGGGACACAGTATGCTAAGCACTTTGGTGTTTCACTTCCTGGTTTTAGCCATCTTGGGTTATCCAACAACTATGAATTTTATTTCCTTAATGATAAATCAGTAATAATAATAATAATATATTAGGTTATATTGATAAATAAATAATGTGAGTACTCTATAAATGGAAAATCCCTATGCAAATATACACTGAAATACTAGCTGTGTAGTGACAGTTAGGCATATAATTCGTAACTATTCGCAATGTCATTTTCAACCATAAAGGACAATCTATACAGAAATAATTGTATATATATTTATTATGGGCCATTGCAACTGTTGATAGTTCTTTAACTGTTCAAATGGTGCTTAATGCCCTGTTAGTAAACCCAGGAAACTCAGTTTCTGACTTAAATGGACTGTGAATGAATGTATAAAGAATGGTTTCACTTACACATTTAAATAATTGCAGGACTTCACTTGGATGGGAAATACTTTGGCCTCATTAATAAGGACTGGTTCAGATTACATTATGAAAGAATTCCTGAAGCCCCAGTTTAATTTCATTTTTTCCCGACACACATTACCATGGTCTGCTGAAGAGTAATCATGCTCTAGAAAGCTTAAAAAAGGAAGGCTAAGCCACAGATAGGAAAGAAAAGAATTGGGGTGACTTGGGTAGCTCCCTGTTTCTTTAAGCCCTCTAATATTCAAAGCTGTGAGCATTTAACCATCTCTAGGTTAGGTTCTGCTGCAAACTGTAGAAACAATACCTGCTGTGTTTAGGGCTAATTGGGTACCATGGGCTAGTCCATCAGAAGCTGAGCTTCAGATCAGGCTGACTGCTAGTTCTGCTCTGAACCAGGGCCCCACATCCAGAATCTGTGTCTTTATCTTCTTCTTTTGCAGGTGGTAACTACATGTCACCCCACCTTCATTCCAAATGCCTGCTCAACCCTCTTCCAACTGAAATACCTATGTCCATTGAGCATCTGTCAGCATGCCTTTCTGCTACCAGAGGCAACATGTTCAGGATCATATGTAGTTATGAAAGGATGAGATTAAATCAACAGACTGATTTGGGGAAAGAGTTATTCCAGCTCACCAAGTCTTCTTGTGTATATAGGAGACATGGAAATATTTCTATATGTGAATCTGTGCCTATAACATTCTAAAACAACTACTTACAATGTGACAAACGTACTCTTTTGATAGTACCTAGTTCAGCTATTTATTACTGAAATGACTAATTGGTTTTTGTCTAACACTAAAGATTATTTGGGTGTTGTGAAGCACCAGCAACAAGTATTCTGTGTATAGGTATACATATGTGTGTGTAGTTACATTTACTTATGTATTGATTTATTCATTTTTAGTTGTACAATGGAAAGAACATGGAAACTGCAATCAGCCTGCCCTGAATGTAAATATTGGCTCTGCCACTATCTAGCAGTTTTACTTTGGGTCCTTTGGAGGCCCAATTTTCTCATCTTTAAGATGAGCACAATGTTATCTACCTCTAAGGATAGTTGTGAAGATTAAGGGAAACAATATAAAACCCCTAGCATAGTGGCTACTTCACAGATGATGTTCTACATGCAAATTGTGATCCTTTTTGGGACAATTAAGAATGTTCAGTGCATGCACAGGGCCTTAGGGAAGTTAAGAGGACTCATGACAAAGAAGGGAATTTCCAGTATTAATCAGAGATATCAAATTTAGTCCAAGAAGATACACTGTATGACATAAGTCACAGCAAGATCCTTTTTGACCCAGCTCCTAGAGAAATGGAAATAAAAACACAAATAAACAAATGGGACCTAATGAAACTTAAAAGCTTTTGCACAGCAAAGGAAACCATAAACAAGACCAAAAGACAACCCTCAGAATGGGAGAAAATATTTGCAAATGAAGCAACGGACAAAGGATTAATCTCCAAGATTTACAAGCAGCTCATGCAGCTCAATAACAAAAAAACAAACAACCCAATCCAAAAATGGGCAGAAGACCTAAATAGACATTTCTCCAAAGAAGAGATACAGATTGCCAACAGACACATGAAAGAATGCTCAACATCATTAATCATTAGAGAAATGCAAATCAAAACTACAATGAGGTATCATCTCACACCGGTCAGAATGGCCATCATCAAAAAATCTAGAAACAATAAATGCTGGAGAGGGTGTGGAGAAAAGGGAACACTCTTGCACTGTTGGTGGGAATGTAAATTGATACAGCCACTATGGAGAACAGTATGGAGGTTCCTTAAAAAACTAAAAATAGAACTACCATATGACCCAGCAATCCCACTACTGGGCATATACCCTGAGAAAACCATAATTCAAAAAGAGTCATGTACCAAAATATTCATTGCAGCTCTGTTTACAATAGCCAGGACATGGAAGCAACCTAGGTGTCCATCATCGGATGAATGGATAAAGAAGATGTGGCACATATATACAATGGAATATTACTCAGCCATAAAAAGAAATGAAATGGAGGTGTTTGTAATGAGGTGGATGGAGTTAGAGTCTGTCATACAGAGTGAAGTAAGTCAGAAAGAGAAAAACAAATACAGTATGCTAACACATATATATGGAATCTAAGGGAAAAAAAAAAAAAAAAGAGGTCATGAAGAACCTAGTGGCAAGATGGAAATAAAGACACAGACCTACTAGAGAATGGACTTGAGGATATGGGGAGGGGGAGGGGTGAGATGTGACAGGGTGAGAGAGTGTCATGGACATATATACACTACCAAATGTAAAATAGATAACTAGTGGGAAGCAGCCACATAGCACAGGGAGATCAGCTCGGTGCTTTGTGACCACCTAGAGGGGTGGGATAGGGAGGGTGGGAGGGAGGGAGATGCAAGAGGGAAGAGATATGGCAACATATGTATATGTGTAACTGATTCACTTTGTTGTAAAGCAGAAGCTAGCACACCATTGTAAAGCAATTATACTTCAATAAAGATGTTTAAAAAAAAAAAAAAAAAAGCCAGAAAAAAAAAAAAAAAAAAAAAAAAAGAATCAACAAAAAAAAAAAAAAAAAAAAAAAAAAGATACATGGGGAAAAAAAGGTATGGGAAGTTCACTAAAGGAACCTATATTCAGCACTATCATCTCTCAAAATATCATCGAAAGAAAGAAGTTCTGGTGTTAAGAATGGGGCATGGTGGGGGAGGGGTAGAGTCAATGATTTCTAGAGAAAGGCAAGACTGTTCTGATTATTTAAACTGGGAAGTGTTTGGGATATTTTTATGAGTAACAAATGTTGCATTTTCTTGGAAAAGAAATCTCTTCTCTGGCTTATATTTGTGGGATATACCTAGAAGAGCAAACTTTATTTGCCCAGAATAAAAACTAATAATCATGTAGTCTTTGGTTAAAATATTTGAAACCACTTTCTCTCTGGAGAAACTGCTGGACTTGGAGCTCTGCTATTGTGTGCTTCTCAAATAAAGGCCATGGGGCCATGTCTCCCTGCTCTGCTCTTTCTCAATAAAAATAAACACAGGTCTGTGACTTGAGGCCCTAAACACGTCCGACCAGAATTTGTTTCACATCAGCTGCCAAAAAAGTTCTCCTTGACTTGAAGTCAGCCAGTAGGGAGATCATGTCCAAACACCCAATCCATGAGAAAAGCAGAAACCATAAAGGTTTTTTTCTTTTTCATGAAGGTGCCAGCCAAATAACTAAAGAGGACATTCAGATGTTGAATGAATGGCCAGGGCCCCTCAGCAACTCTAAGGCACTGCAAGGCTCAGAGCAACGCTGCCCAGAACTGGAATAGCAAGAGCTGCCAGTGTCTGTGCATAAAAACCTGCCTTCAGAACATGTTCGTGCAAAGTGTGTTACACTGGGTAATCCTCACAGCAACTCCGAAGAGCTGAGAGATTGAGCCTTTAATATTTTACAAATAGAAAAGGCTGAGACACAGTGGAGATAAATGAGGTACCTAAGGCCACGTAAAAGCAGTGCAAAACCGGTTTAGTCTGAAAATGTATTGTGGGTTTCCATAATCACTCTGAGTGAGAAGAGTAAATACCTGTTTAAAAAGTGGGCAAAGGGAAACAAAAGATAAAGTTCTTCCCATATCTAACAGAATATATGAGAAAATAATGCTTATAGAAACTTTATTCATATTCAATAACTATTTCTGAAGTACCTGCTATATTAAAGGAATTGGTCTCAGCAGGCAATAACAAACCTTGCTCTCAGGAAGCACACAGTTTAGTCAGAGGAAATAGGACATTTCCAATATAATTTAAAAACATAGAAAGTGCCATATTTTAAGAATAAGATGATTTGAAGGCAATGGGACTTCTGAGAAAGGAGAGATGGGTTTGAGCCAGAAGTATCATTGAGGCTTTCACGGTGGAGCCCATGTTTGAACCGGACTTTGAAGGATGCATGGGGTGGACTGAATTTAGATCCTCAGCTTAAGAGAAAAAACAAAATCAATAGAACAGAAAACATTGCTTGGGAATTGTAGCAGAGAAGTAAAAAGACAGCCATGCATTGGGTTATATTATTAGAAAAGGAAGAAAAAAAAAGATGGACAGAGGACAAAGCTCTATGGGGGTTGGTATGGAAGGGAAGGTATTGAAGAAGAAATGGTATATCAAATATAGGCTGTGCTATAGTTGAGAGTAGTTATATAAATTTATGATATATTTTAAATTATTTATATATAATATTATGCCATTTATATTTACTTGGAATAGATGACCTCAATTTTGTTACAAAATTATCATCATTCTCAATATAATTTTTTATGTTCAAAAACGTTCTTTCCATAGTGTCTAGCTTTACTTGTATATGCCATAAATGTGTTCTCTTTCCATCTGACATATAAGACTAATTTTTCAAAGTGTGATCACTGAGCAAAAATTTTATCTTTAAAGCTTGAAATCATAGATAAACAAAAATGTCATTATATCCACATATAAATATATACATATGCCTGATTATTGATTTAGCTGAATTTATGATATTTAAATTAATTACTTTTCCCTCCAGATCCAAGGTATGTCAAATGGCCAAATTATTTATTGCAAGTTGATTCACACATTTCAGCAAGATTCATGAGGCAGAAATTACTTGACTTGAAATCTGTCCATAATGTAACCAGAAATATTGGAATGGCCATTACATAATAATATTCTTTGTTTATAGCAAAGTTATCTTTTACTTTTCTTCTTTTCCTCCAAGTCATCTATTTTACCTATGGTCAGCTGCTGGTTACTGAACTGATGTATAAGAAACACGTTTAGCCAGTAAATCTTAAAGAACTCTCATTTATGACATTTTCTCATGTGATATTTTTTAAACTTATGATGCAGCCGTGTCTATAGAAACAAAAGGAAATGCAGAATAATTCAGTCATCAGTTAATTTGGGATCCAAATCAAAACCACATATTCAAAAGCGACATTTAAGCTTCAAACATCTAGTTATGTCATTTCTTCAACTTAATTTTCATGTGTGGATTTAAGACAGCAAAAGTTAAAAAATTATCTAAATATTCTTTTCAAAATCCCTAGCTTATCCAGTCCAGGAAGGGATCAAAATAATTTATTTTCTCAATGAAAGATGCACAGTTTGGCTCAATTTTCATCTTCTCACTGATAGATCAAGAAAAAACATAAATTATGTTAAATTCCCAATCACATATGACTTTAGTTGCTGCCAGACTGGATACATATTTTTTGAGAAAATTCCCTAATTTCTAGGACATGGAATAATAATTCTAAAAACACATTATTTTTAAGATATAAGTCGGAATAGTTAAAATCAGTTAATTCAATATTATTTATTCATTTATTTAGATATCATTTTATTTATTTAGATATTTAGATATTATAAGGCTTACATGGTGAGCTAAATAATTTCACTTTACCTTTCTGGCTGGTTCCTCTGGTCATGAATCATGTTGGCTAATCACTCCATTTGGGCCAATTTTATGTTTTCTCTTGATCCATACTATCCTTTGTAATTGCCCAAACAATGCATACTCCCAGGCCCCCAGTTCACCGCCCCCCCTCCGCCCGCCATTGTGTCTTTTTAGTCAATTGGGAAACCCATACACCTGGTCTGTTCCCACATTTGTTTTCATGCTATAAAGAGATGGAGCCATTAATGGCAAATCAATGCTATGAAAATTACAGACTGTTATGAAAGTTTTTTTTCAAAATAGCTGTTTAACACCATAAAGAAGTTAGGTTAAAATTGTTTCAAAGTCTAAAATTAGTTACATTTTAAACTAACTGCATATGCTTTTATTGTCTCTGATCTAAAATATAATCCCAGGAGGTTGTGAAAAGCATGCAAATTACAGAAAGCTAATTTGATGCCTCCCATGCAGTTGGGAGGTCTATTAGAAACAGTGTATTCTCTGTTATTTGCATATTAATAGCACCTGCTGAAATACTTTGGGATTTACTTCCACTGCCAGCAGAGGGACAGAACTAAAATGTATAAAATTCCTTTCATATCACTATGTTAGGTCATAAAACATGCGGGGTGGACTAAGAATTCTGAATTAGTAGCAGAAACTAGTGTGTCCATATTGCATGTGGTATGTGAATTTATTTTTCTCTATGATAAAGTATCACTTGTTTAAGAGATTGCAGACATGGTGACTACAAACCTTATGACAAAAGTACCTCTTCCTCCTCGAAGAAAACAAAGCAAGCTTTCAAACTGCACTGAATAAGAATATAGTTCCTTATGCTTTGCTCTGAGAAACTATAAAGTTTAACAAAGGAAAACCAGGTATACTGATAAAAAATAAAATGTGCAAAGATCCAGATTCTAAGGATAATCCAAACTGCAGAATTTTGTTCCTATGTATGCAATTTAAAAAAAAAAAAAAAATATATATATATATATATATATATCCAATAGCAACTTTAAGATTTTCTACAAAATGGACTGTGGTTTTTCTTCTGATTATGAATTTTCTTATTGCTTCTTTTCTTCCAACTCAAAATAGAAAGAGGCCTCATATGTACCTAGAGCTTACAATGTTTTGAAAGAAAAGATAGCTGTTTCTTTTCTCTAGAGAAGACAAGAAGATGCTTTTGGTCTTTAAGTCTCAGTTTTAGAACATAGGATTGCCAAAAAAAATTAGCTAACCAAATATACCCCATCTTTTCCTATCTCTATATCTTTCCCCTGTTATTACATCTAAGTGGACTGCCATCCACATTCTGTTTACTTGTTGCAACTTATCTATAACTCAACCGTAATCTCAAAATTTAGCTAAGAAGGAATAACTGGATAACTGAGACAAAAGTGAAATACTAGGAAGGTGTTTACAGAAATGCACGAATGAGAGGAGAGGGAATGGAGATTTTCGAAGTGTGACATTAGACCTTGCATATTGGGTGAATTCCCTTATTTTGAATCATGTAATAATTAGAATGAATCAACACATATTATGTCAACACTCTTTTAAGTTAAAGATAATAATTCATTTAATCTTTATTACAACCTTAAAGAGCAGGTATCATTTCCCCCCATTTATAAATGAGGGTACAGAATAACAGAAAGATTGAGGTCATAAAAAGTCAAACAGTTAATAACTGGTGCAGCAAGCATTCATACTCAGGCTTACTAAATTCAGTCATGCCCTTAGCTCTTCCACTATATGGCAATTTTGTCTTAATAGTGACATCTACTTGTTAATTTTAATTTTGTGTTGTTGCTATATGTACTCTGGACATAGCATTTCCCATGCTGGGCACTAAAAGGTCTCTGATTTAGAAACTTACTAAGATTTTTTCTGTGATTTTCCCCAGGCAATATGAATATCCAAAGAATATAATTCTTCTTCATGCATCTTCAGAACTAAATTTTGTGACTGGTTAGTTAAAATGCACTTATACTCACCTTAAGCCATTCAATTCCCATTAGCTCCAGCCCTCAGATAGAAAAAAGGAAGACTCAGTACAGCTAATTATTGATGGTCTGACACTCCACTTGTTTGAGTGGAGTTGTCTCTCAGAAAAAATGGTCCAAACCTAACTAACAAAGGGACAAAGGTCACTGATCTACCAAAATCTCCGTTCTAAATTGATGTTATAGAATTTTTCCTTTCACTCAGAAACTGAGTCACTATTTCAAGTCGCTATTTCCTCAGTGTCACTATTTTGTTTTTTAACAGTGTTGGTCCTCTGGTTTCCTAGCTCAAAGAGGACAGAAGCAACATGCTAGCCGAGCTGCGGAGGAGAAGCAGAGCTTTAGTTGGGATAGATTCTAGCAGCCATAATGAATCCCCCCATTTATTGTCCTAACCAACACCAAGTTTATGTTTTACTCAGATGAAGTTCAATGTGATGTTCTTTGTTGACGTGTAGCCTACCACCAGGTCAGCTGGGGACTTGGGTTCCCTTCACTCTATGGCTGCATCATCTCCTAAAGTGCTGGTGTCTTCTGCTGGATTCTCTACATCCAACTGGTGTACACAAGAGAGAAATGGAGCTCCAGCATGGGACAGATTTAGCAGGGGTCTGGAAGTGGTGTATATCACATCTGCCAATACCCCATTCTGTAAGACTCAATTAATGGTCAGCCCTAACTGCAGGGAGACTGGGAAATGTGTTCTAAATTTGTGCCCCGAAGAAAAGGAAACATGGTACTTGTTGTGTTGTCTGCCAGTGGTACTTTTGGAGAGGTGTCCATGATAACAAAAGATCTGCCTGCTGATACTATAGCAGGAGTCAGTAAGCCGATTCTCTAGAGGGCCACATCGGAACTATTTTAGGCTTTGAGGACCTCATAAGATCTGTGGGTCTCTGTCAAATATTCCTATTGTTGCTGTTGTTTAACAACTCTTTAAAAATATGAAAACCATTCTTAGCTCAAGTGCCTTATAAAAACTGGCCACTGGCCAGATATGGCCTGAGGGCTGTAGTGTTGAGCCCCTACTCTAAGGAAGACAGGTCTAGTTAGCACAATGACAGATGTACACTCTGCTCATTAAAATAATACAATTTCAAAGTTGAGAAAGCCTTTGAGAATCACCTGAAACAAATGTATTGTAGGTAAGGAGACTAAGGCCCAGTAAAATAGAGTCACTTAAAGAAACCAGGTTTATCTTTTTGTGAAAACAAGTGTTATCATTAGGAGCTGATGCTTTGAATAGAGTTTACTGAAATAAAAACCTTATGGGGGAAAAAGATTATTTGATATATTCATCGGGGGAGTTATTAGTAGCATTATAACCATGCATGTTATGCCAGCCTTCCTAACTTGTAATAATTGAAAGTTGACTACACAATTTGTTAGCCATTTGAAAAGACTAAAGACTAAAATTGGTACTGCAGAAAAAAAACTCAGGTGGAGGAAAAATTACAAGGCAAAAAGGAGACTCTTGGAAATATTTGAGTCTCTTCAACAGCATAGACTGTTTAATAGATATGGAAGAATATATGAGAAAATTCAGTAGATTTGGATACATACAAATGAACATTTGTGTGCATTGAAAAGACATAAAGATAAACACAAAAAATGAAGAAAATTATTTGCAGCACATACATTGAACAATTATTATAATAAACACAAAAATGGTCAAAGAAGAAATAATAAAATACATGAACAAAGATTATGAATAGATAATTCACCACATAAAACATATAACCAATAGAGATGTGAAAATATATCCAGTATCCCTGGTTTTCAAAGAATTAAATGTTGATATGAAAAATTTCACAATCAAGATGATTAACAATAATAAAATTCTAGAGACTTCACCCTAGTCAAGACTTAAGGAACTCCACACCTATCCCTTGACTTTGCTTAGATTTTGCACCCATTCTCCTCAATAAAAGTTCCAATCTGTCATAATTTTTTTCAGTCCTTGTCAACACCTTCTCTTCTCACTCACATGTTTCTCTGCCTCCTACTTTATCCAGGAAGCTGAGGTAATGGAAGGGTTCTCCTGTCCACATTCCTCAGTGTCCCCTCCTCCTCAAACCACAGGGGCTGGAGATAGGACCATGCTCTCCCTCTTTTTCTCAGCCTTCCCCAGGAGCCTCTCCTGCTCTGGCAGGAAGACGGCAGCTATGAGAATCATCTCTTTTCAGTGGCCAGGAGATATGGAAGGTGAATCCTGGGATTTCAACACGTTTATAGCTTGCCCTCCCAGTGGGGCTGCTGAAAATATACTTAAGGAATGGGGTCTCTAGTAGCTTCTATCTAGATGTAGATACTAACCTCATATGGAGGAGCCTTTTGCCTTCAATTTCTCTTGATAAGTATCTTTTCCTGGTTAAGGGACCCAGGCTTCAAGGTGGGTATGCTTGACTAACCTATTGATTTTTCAACCCTTAAATCTGGAGGAATCTCAGGGTTCATCTACTGCAGTGGTTCTCAAATTCAGTGTGCATAAAAATCATCTTGGGGAACTTGTTAAAATTGCAGATTCTTGGAACCTATCCTGGGTAAAATAAATCAGAATCTCTGGGGATGAGTCTCCAGATGCTCCTTTTAGAACAAGCTCCCTGAGTGCTACTGGGATCAGGTGATTCTCAGAATTCTCTTTGAGAAATTTCTGATCCAGAACACTGACATATGTGGAGATGGACATCCACAGACACGCTGTATCTGTCTCAGATAACTCAGCTAGCAAAGGTCTGTGACAAGACCAAGTTTAAAGGTACTAGCTAGTGATGGTCCCACTATATATCCATAATTTTGGAAATTATTTCTGTGTCTCAACTTCAGCGTTTAAACCCTCAGCCTTTTGTGTTCTCTGTCCTGTGTGCAATGCTGCCTCTCTCAGACCTTTAGCTCTTTTAACTTGGGGAAAGAGAGGTAACCTTCCAGGGTTCTAAGCAGCCTCCTTGTTTCTGAGGGCAGCTAAGCATGTCTGAAGTGGACAGCCTTACCTGCGCCTTAAGGAGCAGCCAGCAAGTGGACCTGAATATCCAGGGATTTCTTTGCCCAGAGGATCATTGTGCCTGGAGAATCAGCCTTTCCCAAGCTGGCACATTTCTATCAGGCAGCCATAAGAAGCTGGTAATTTCTATTTATTGTCTTCAGTTCATGGCAGCCAGTATTTTACCACCTGCACGTCTAAAAAAGAAGGGGAAGAAAAGCACACCAATATTCTCAAAATGTTTATATTCCAGGAGTGTGTATTTCAGAGAGGGAGGTCATGATGTGTATTTTTATTGTGTGTGAAAGAATCCTTAGTGGCGGTGCAGCTGGAAGAATAATGGAAGCACAGGGTACTGTCTTTTGTGACAAAGTTTCCTCTGGTAAGTTACAATTATAACATAGAAAATGATACCTTAGACAGCAACTAATTTGTGAATCCTGGGAAATGCCGTTCAATGATTCCTCATCAGGACAGCAGAACCTGATCTGTAAAAATTTGGGTCTCAGTGGGAAGCTGTTTGCAAAGAGTGATTTGCATTTCAATTGTAAGTCCAGCACAACTTTAAATCTTGGCTGCTGCACTATCACAATGGAATTTTTCTTTCTTTCCTTCATGAAGTACTTAAAAAAGAAAAAGGAATATTACCATGCATCAATTCCACAACCATATACAATAAAATATAGGTGGTTATAAGGAAAAAAATATGGTGCTGATGGTTATATTTTCTCCCAATGAGCAATTATATCAAATTTTTATAATTGCAGAGGAAATATTATTCCCTGTGTAGGAGCTGTCCCCACTCCATTCCTTAGTGCACAAGCACCGTATCCCATTCTTCTTTTTTCCTTCAAAATTCCAAATAGTTAGCAAATGTAGCTTCTCTGTTATTTGATTTCACTTGATGAAGAAAAAAAGGAAAACACACAAACCAAGCAATAAAATGAAAAACACTTATTTATTAGAATTAGTTTTCTCTAAGTCAGGTCGTTGCTGGACTGCTGAGGGCCACCCCTCCCTCCACAATCATCTGCCCCTTTTCACTCCATCTCATAGACTCACTGTGAGAGTCTCAAGTTTTCCCTTTGTTTAGATTGTTTGGATCAGCCCTCCTCTAATCATGGGTTGACTTCTCTCCTGGGTGTGACACACTATACAAAATGAATGATTCCATCTTGCGCTCTGTGCCCCACTCCATCAAAGGATGTAACACACTTCTTTCAGAAACAGGGGTCACCAGGCAGGGGTCAGGGGCCAGGGAGGGGTGGGGCAGAAGTAGTGATCCCTCTCTGGCATATTTTTATATTAGGACTTTGCTTTAACTTTGTGCGTTTCTCTATCATTGTCAAGAATTTAAATTGTCTGTAAATCTATAAATTCATCTAGGTTGTCAATGACCCACTGATCATCATATCTAATGGTGGGTTCTCAGTGCTTATCTGACTTACCTAACCTCTCAGGAGATTACTCAGCTGCTCACTCACCCTTGAGATTTTTCTTTTTTTTCACTTTCAGGACTCTACTCTCTGTGGCTTTCTTGGACTCGTGAACCCCTTTCTCCTCTGTGTACTCCTCCTTCTGTATTCCATTTATAAATGCTGGCATGTGTCAAGAGCCAGTCTTTGGACCTCCTGTCTCCTGTATCTACACCCACTGCCTGGGATCCCTTGGTCAGTCCCCTAGCTTTGTACCATCTATATTCTGATGGATCCTAATCATTGATCTTCAGTCCAACCTCTCCAGATCTCCAGCAGAATCGTCACCTCTCATTGCCTCTCTACTCTCAACTCCCTCACACATGTGCTTCTTTTCCAGTTTTTCTCATCAGAGTAATTGGCTCTACCATTTACCCAAGTATCTCAAGGTCACGGTGATAGGGAAAGGGTAGGTGGGTGTGGGGTACTAAAATCTCTCTTTGATCCCACATCCAATTCAACATTAGGTCTTGTTCCTCTAGAGTACTACCTATGTCTTCAGATTCATCTACCTTCTCTCTCTCTCATTCTGTTTCTTACTGTTCCTCAAATATACCAAAGCCAACCCTGCCTGAGGGCCTTTGCATTCACCTAGCACTTTTCCTGGAAGGTTTTTCCTCTAAACGGCCATATTGTTTTCAGAGGCTCTGTGTAAATGTGATCTCCTAAGAGAGGATTTCCAAGAACACCATATCTAAAGTAGTAGCAATCCCTCCCTTTGACCCTCCCCCTGACACTCTTACCCTGGTTTATTTTTCTTTTTTGCATGCACAACCAGAAATTATATTATATATTTGTATACTTACTGTTCACATGCTGGGTTGTAATTTGGGCATGAATTAGTTTGCACTGTTTTTTGCTAAAGCCCTAGCACCTAGTATAGCTCCTGACACATAATAGGGGTTCAATAAATATAATACTTATTCAATGTTTAACAAACTTTTACATGATTTTAATTTAGTTTCTAACATTGTTCATCTCATAAATTATCTGAAATAACCTGGAATTTTTTTTTCTAATTGATCATTAGCATTTTATACTATGGCTCAATTTAAGTATTTTTGTTTTACAAATTTTCATAACAATTAATAGTGGGTTTTTTTAGACTTAAATTCAAATGTTACTTACTGCTTTTATCCTACGTCATGAGTTCCCTATTTTTAAATTCTTCTTTCCAATTATTTTTTTTCTTTCAATTGGAGTTGTTGATTCAGTGTTTGTTTTTGCAGAGTGTCATAATTCTTTTTTTAATTAAAATATAATTATTTTATTATGGATAATATATAACATATAGCAGCTGAAACAAGCACAAATTGAGCTCTGGGTTACAACCCTGTGCAAATACCGATGTCCTCAGGGACCACTGATTTGCAGGTTTGTTTGTTCTGTGCCCTGGTCACTTCATCCTACCCCAGACCTGGCTACATTTTTCAGATTTTTGATCTCCTCCCTTGTTGTTCAGCTCTCTGCCATCCCTCATACTTTTCATTTGCTTCTGCTAAATAACTGGAGCTAGGAAACTATAAAACCAAGTTTATTACGCTGTGTCCAGGATGAAAGTTCATAATCTATGATTGAGGGCCTGTGTTCTGATTTGTGTGAAGGAACTTTATTTTGCTCAGTTGCTGTCTCTTGGTTGTATTCTGGATATCAGAGCCACAATGCCAAGGCAGGGCATTTTTGTGTCTATATTTACTAGCATTGATGGATACACTGTAACTAATACATTTAATTGTTATGAGCCTGAACTTGTGTTTCTGGGACCCTGAGGAGAAGGTTGCCCATCCCCCCTTGTTCCCAGATTTTGGATCTCCCTGGATCATGATTGAACCTTTCCTATTACACAAGAGACAGTTTTTGTTTTTTGGGTTTTTTGTGTGTGTGGTAATGTGGGGTACGTAATGTTAGAAAAAGGCCCCAATTAACATCTTTCTAAAAGTCGGACGTGAAAATCTCCTTCTATATCCTCCCACAAAAGAGACGCAGAGGGAGGAGATATGGGGATATATGTATATGTATAGCTGATTCACTTTGTTATACAGCAGAGACTAACACACCATTGTAAAGCAATTATACTCCAATAAAGATGTTAAAAAAAAAAAAAAGAAAAATGCCTCTTGCAATAGGCCCCCATATCTTCAACCACAGCCCAAGAGATTCTAGCCCAAGGTGATTCTAGATGTACAGCGATTGCAGTGCCCTGATTTTCGGTGTCACACGGTTTCCACTTGAGGCTCTACTCAGCAAAGCCCTTGGGGCACAAATTTTGTCCCTCCTCTGATAAATTCTACTTATTATACTGTGCTGTGTACACTCTCAGAGCTAGATAAATGAAGAGTAATAATAACTGTTATTTTTATACCAAGTGTTATCAAATCAGAAATCTGACACCTAGTAATTTAATATATATGTTTTTCCCACATACCTTTATTGCTGTTTGGCTAGATAGAAAATATGAGGAGATTGGAAACCAACTGTAAATATTTCTACAGACTTAGTGGCAAATGCTTTTTCTTTTCTTTATTACTTTGCTCCACTTACATGATCCTCTATTTTTCAGGGCTGTAATCCCCCTCTTTTCCTCCTCTTCATGTTCCCTCATTCAGGAAGCCTTTCCTGATTCATTTCCCATTCATTTCCCATTTCCATATGCTTTCATTACTCCTCAGTCCCTCAAAGGTTGTCTTGCTTTGCAGGCTGTTAATGCAGTCTCTTTAATGTTACTTACTGTTGAACTGGCCCAGAGGCTACTGACCTGGGTTTGAATCATCCCAACCACTTAAAATCATTTCAAGTTTAGGCAAATTGTTTGGCCTCTCTTAGCCTGGTTTCCTCATCTGTAAAGTAGAAAAAACAATAATACCCATCTCTCGTAAGCATACTGGGAAGATTAAATTGTATTATGAAAATATTCGTGTTGTTAATTAAACATATTTCGCCTTCTTTTGCCTTTGCCTTTATAATGGTAATAAAGCTTTTTTGGGGGTGCAAATATTGTCCTGTCTCAATGAAGCTGTGAAGTTCCCGAAGGGCCGACTTTACAAAACAACAAATGTGTAATGAGGATCTCCTGGTCTAACGCACTGTGATAGGCTCAGTGGTGTTGGGGAAGTGGGAATGGGCAAAAAAAAAGCAAGAAAAGAAAAGATAAAGCACAATCATTTGCACTCCATAAGCTTCCGTGTACTTGGGATAATGAACGACGTAAAAAAGTCAAATGATAGCACAAAAATGTAAATAATAATCCAAGATAACAAGAGGTACAACGGCCAAGAAAAGAGTTGCTGCCCACTAAATAGCTCAGGAAGTATTGTAATCAGAGGGCAGGAGACAATCAGAATCCCTCATGTAGAGGTAGTCAGTGCAGGTCACTGGTGTGCCTAAGTTGATGAAGAGATTAGACAGATGATGGGAAGAGGAGGTGGCCATTCATGATCAAATGATTTATGATTGACATAGCACAGAATTTGGAACTATTCCAAAGTAAATATAAGCAAAGGCAAGTTGAGGCAAGAGTCCACTGTGGTTTCAGGAACTGGTTCTTATATTTTGGACTCTGCCATCCTCTCCCTTTAATCATTTCTTTTAAAATTCTCAGCTTATGCTCTCCCATTTCTTTCCTCATGTGTCATCAGGTTCAAAGTGGTGGCCTCAGACAGAGGACTTTCAATCAACAGCGTCCAGTGAGTATTGATACTTCACTTGTCTTGAATCGCCAAATCAGATCGACTGCAGCAATCCAAGTGATTGCTCAGCAGTTGACTCGAGTGAATTAAAAACTGTCAATTATTTCTTACATATGAATAGTCATAAAAATGTATATAGTGCCCCCAAAATATGTAGTTCCAGCCTAAAATTCAGGAATTATATACAAAGAATACATCAAATTGTAGGCTGTTCTTGCCCGTTCTTTCATCAAGAAAATTCCAGTGGCCAGAGAAACTGCTTTCTAGCTACCTTATTTTTGAAGAAATGCAGTCAGGCCCTTCTGCTTTGGCTAGTTGGGATAATAAATAAGGCACATAGATAAATGTGTTTATTTAGACATGTAATTTAGTTTCTATGTAACTGTATTTTTCTTTTAATGACGCACATGCTGATTCCTAGTCATCAGCCCTAGGCACCAGTAAAATCAGATTAAAAGCATTAGTAATGTAGTTAATTCCATTTATAATATGCCTACACCAGAGAGGAGAACATTAAAATAAGGAAAATCTATAAACTGGAATTAAAGAATTTTTTTTAGAACTACTTGTAAGGAAACTTTGAAAGAAAGACATAACATTTTACATAAACACTCTCAGGGAACATTTTTAGCCATGTTTTGCAAAGTAATATTTGTAATCCTAATTAAAATTTGCCTTGGTCACTTGAGTCTTCATATTTTATACCTCAGGTTGATTCAGGTGGCGTTGTATTAAGGGATGGGTGTCCTTTAGCAATGCTCCACTAGTTGTAATATTGCCTTCTGTAACCTTGCCTAATAATCACTATCAGCTAATCAATTTTTCCTTTTTATTCAAATTCTATTATCCACTCCCTTTTGACCTCTAGTTCTTGGGACAGCCCATGCATTATTTTTTTTCTGAAATCCTCAGCATATTACATGCAGCATAACAGGATAAAAGCCCTAGCATTAAACCTAGTCAATAACTCCCACAGGCAGACATCTATTTCATCCCCTTCTTTAATGTGCTGTCCTTTGTACATGAAGATGTCACTATCGACCCACAGTCCATCTGGCATTTGGTGTGGATTCTGGACTTTGTCCAGTATCAGTGGTGTATTTGGGCCAAGTTATCCTCATTTTTTCCCAAGGTCACCTCTTGAGATCCACGATCCCATTTGACAGACAGGTAAGCAGTAGCCATAGAATGGCATAAAATTACCTGGCTTGTAATCAAAACAGTCATTTCACTTGCTTTTTCATAGCCAAAAAGCTATTAAAGTAAATTATGCATTTTGACTTCACCTTATTTTCTTGTCTTATACGTCTTGGTAATTAGTTAATATCAACAATGAAAGCTCCTAAAAGAAAAGTATACTACTTCATTTGTTTTTCATCAGTTTAATTTTTAAAATAAAGTCATAAAAGGAAACATGGATGCATAAAACATGTTATTAAAAAATTCCAAATATGTAGAAGTGCATAAAATTAAATCTCCTTCCTTGCTACCTCTTTCAGTCCAATCCTCTATTCCAAAGATTTCTGAAAGCATATACAAATACAGACATCCGTATGTAGGTGTATATCTAAATTATAAATATCCAAATGTATTTTACTATAAAAATTAATATAATACATGTTGTTTGGTCTTATTATTTAATATTTCCTAAAGATACTGCATTTTAGAAGATATAGAGCTACCTTGTTAATTTAATAATTACATAATGTTTCATAATATGGATTAATCACAATTTATTCATCCATATCCTTATTGATAGAAATATACATTTTTTTTCTGATTTTTCACTATTATGAATAATGCTACCATAAAATATTGTGTATTATTTATCTACTTATATATTACAAACTATGTTAAAGTTAGTGGCCTCAAACAGTCACAAACCTTCATTACCTCATAGTTTTCGTTGGTCAGAAATCTAGGAGCATCTTAGCTGGCTGGTTCTGGCCTGGTGTCCCTCACTAGAGTGTAGTCAAGATGTTGGTAGAAATCTGAGGTCTGAACTGGGACTGAAGGATCTAAGTGGCTCATTCACATGGTTGGCAGGTTGGTGTTAGTTGTTATTGGGAGACCTCTATTCTCCTCAATATGGGCTTTTTCATAGGCTACTTGAGTATCCTCATAATATGGCAGCCAGCTTCCCCAAGATGAGCAATCCATGACAGCAAAAACCAGAAGCTATGTTTTCTGTGACCTAGCCTGGGAGGTTGCCTAACATCACTACCACCACAATTTTTTTATGACTTTGTTTAGGTATAATTGATATACAAAAACGACAACAACAACAACAAAAACCCTGCATATGTTTAATGTACACAATTTGGTGAGTTTGGACATATGCATATGCCCGTGATGCTGTCACCACAATCAAGGTAATAAAAACATCCATCACCACCAAAAGTTTCCTTGTGTTCCCTTCCCCCCCACCTCTTTTATAATAAGAATGTTTCACATGAGATCTATCCTCTTAACAAAACTTCATGTGCATGATACTGTGTTGTTAGGTATAGGCACTTTGTTGTACATCAGATCTCTAGAACTTATTCATCTTGTATAAATGAAACTTTACACTCATTGAAAACCTCCCATTTCCCCTTTCCTTCCAGCCAATGGCAATCATCATTCTGTTCTCTGCTTTCATGAGTTTGACTATTTTAGATACTGCACATAAGTAGAATCATACTGCATTTGTCTTTCTGATACTGGTTTATTTCACTTAGCATAGTGTCTTCCAGGTTCGTCCATGTTGTTGCAAATGGTAGTATTTCCTTCTTTTTTTAAGGCTGAATAATATTCCATTGTATGTGTATACCACATTTTCTTGATCTATTTACCTGCTGATGGGCATCTGGATAGTTTTCATATCTTGGCTGCTGTGAATAATGCTGCAATGAATATGGGAATGCAGGCAACAATGTGAGACCCTGATTTCAATTATTTTGGATATATACACAAAAGGGAAATTGCGGAATCATATGGTAGTTATATTGATGAGCTTTTGAGGAAACTCCACACTGTTTTGCATAGTTTCCTCACCATTTTACACTCCCAACAATAGTGCACAAGGGTTCCCTTTTCTCTATATCCTCATGAACATTCATTACCTTTTGTTTTGTTTTGCTTTTTGATAATAGCCATCCCAACGTGTGGGATGGTATCTCACTGTGCTTTTAATTTGCATTTCCCTGATGATTAGTGGTGTTGAACACCTTTTTATATACATCCTGGCCATTTGTTTGTCTTCTTTGGAGAAAGGTATATTCAAGTCCTTTGCTCATTTTTAAATCAGGTGTTGTTAGTTTGTTTGTTTGCTTTTGAGTTGTAGTTTCTTATATATTTTGAATATTAACTCCTTTTTAGGCATGTGGTTTGCAAATATTTTCTCCCATTCTGTAGGTTGTCTTTTGACTCTTTTGATTGTTTCCTTTGCTGTGCAAATTCTTAGTTTGGTGTAGTTCCACCTGTCTTATTTTTTCTTTTATTGTCTGTGCTTTCAGCGTCATAGCCAAGAAATCATGTCCAAGACCAATGTCAAAGAGTTTTTCCTGTATGTTGTCTTCTAGGAGTTTTATAGATTCAGATCTTATGTTTAAGTCTTACTCCATTTCGAAATGATTTTTTTTTCTTTTTGTTGGTATACTGTATAAAGTGGTATAATGTTTGCCGGTGGATATCCAGTTTTCCCAACACCATTTGTTGAAGACACTGTTCTTTCCCTGTGTGTCTTTTTGGCACCTTTGTTGAGATCAGTTGGTCTTATAAGAGTGGGTTTATTTCTGGGCTCTTTATTCTGTTCCACTGGTCTGTATGTCTGTTTTGGTGCCAATATCAGATTGTTTTAATCATTGCAGCTTTGTAATATTTTTAAGTCAGGAAGTGTGATTTCATTCTCTGGTAAATTTCTTGTTAATATCTCTTGCTGTTTTAAATCTAGTTACTTGCTCTTGAATACATGTTTAAGAGGTCTTTATTTACTGTGGATGGTAATCTGTTGTCTGTTATGAATGTTAAAATATTTCTTTCTACTGTGGTTTTTTCTTTTAACATTCAAAATTTTTAAATGTTGTTTTGTATATGTAGAAGTTTAATATATTTTTAAATCTGCCATTTTTTCTGATATGGGCTTTATTTTAGTAACTCAAAGATATTTTAAAAATTATCCAAAGATTTCTTTCTTGTACTTCCATAGCACAGGTTTTATGTGTGTTTTTTGTTTGTTTGTTTGTTTGTTTTGTTTTGTTTGTATATTGTATGAGTTAAGAAAGTAACTTTAGTTTTATTTCAGATTTTTTCTTAATGGTGGTTTAAAATGATTTATAACCATAGAACACTTTTGCTTAAGCAAAGACATAAAAGAAACCCTTAACCCCCCAAAAGCTGCAGCTCTTTGGGTTGGAGCTCTGTCTCCTTGTTTCCCTTACCTCCCACCCTTGGTAGCAGCTAAGAAGAGCGGGGGAGGAAGAAGGAAGAGTCATATTGAACACCTGGGTTTAATGAAACATAGTTTGAAACCCACTGTGGTCTAAAAGATGCAAAATTTGGAAACAAACATAACTAGTTAGTTAAAATCAGTTGTTCATCCAGAGACTGGGAAACATTTAAAAGTTGAGTAAATAGTATTTTGTTAGTGTATGCATTTACATTGATATTGATGTATGGGTATGGACTTACATACTGAAGACATTTATGTAATTCCATGTTTTGATTTAATATTTTAAAAAATTAAATCTGGCCAGTATAAAGCAACTAGTTGTATTTGAAAATAAGGGAACATAGATTGTAAATCAATTAAATTCAGTTGTTTTTTTTTTTCTAATAAGAAAACCATATGGCTTCAGGCACCAGGCAATGCATTCTATCTCTTAAGAAAAAATCTTACATTCTAGATATTCACCCACCCAGTGGATGAATGAGTCATGAGCTCAGTCATGAGCTCACAGATTCACATGTCATGGCACTCGCACTGTGCATATATCATTTATATCTCAAAATATATACACTGCATATGGACACACACAGAGTAAATCACAAGGCTTTCCATCCTGTAAGTCTTTCTCTTTTGCCTGTGATGGATCTCATTATTAATTAAAGAATCATTTAGCTTGCATAATTGTCTTCTGCCATACATAATTTCAACCTTTCAATGTCTCTTCAAGTTGGCTTATTAGACTCCTTTGTTTTGGTGACATCGTCAATCACAGCTTTTAGATGGACAGACTCAGCAGTGGGGTGAATAACATGTAAAGGAGTCCTCTCTTTGTTCCCAATCATGGAACTTACCAACAGGTAACTGCATTTGTAAATTTCTTTGAGTCTTTAAAACTAACTGCCTAAGTTCCCACACCCTGCACTTGAGGAGCTCAGCCTTCTGATTGAAAGGAATTAGCCATTTGTTGTTAAGTATCCACTGCTACATATAAGCATTTCTGGACTTTGGAGCAAACTGATAACAAGACATAAGAATACAGCCAAGCATACTTCATTCATATCAAGCTTTTACCTTTACTTTTTAAATAAACATTAAAATAAAATTCAGACTAGAAAATAGTGGTTCTCAAGTGTACAATAAGTCAGAAAGACTAAAACTCCTGGGATAATCAAAATATTGTAATAAACATATACATATATATCTGTATATTTACACATTCTTTTCTTTTGTAGTAACAGAGGCATCATGGGAAATGACCATGTTTTAGAGAATATTTAGACACCATCTGTAAACTGGTTTGAGAACATCAGAGGCTGTCATGTCAGATCAGATCCATGGGTCCATTAGAACAGCTGGCTAAAAGGCATAGTATTAGGTGAGAAGTGTAGTATTGGGAATAAATGTTTTCGCTCTCTGGCATTAGCTTCAAAAGAATGTTAGAAAATGCTTTCCCAAACATCCATATCTTCCCTTCACTGAAGTCCATAACTTTATCTATTGTCTTCTTGAAAAGTATGATTTTTGACTCCTTGGCCTCTATGAGTTTACTACACACCATGTAAAATTGTACCTCTCTCAAAATGCAAGGTGAGGTTTTGTTTGAATGTTCTGAGATTTGTGAACAAGCGTTTGCTAATGCATCAAGTTCCCTTTAAGAAGGGTATGTATTCTCTTTGGGTATTTTTTAAATTTTGTTCAGTACTGAGGGGGTTCTGGCTGCAGTGTTAGGATGTTCAGGGAATTTGCATTGATAACTTTTTCTGAATTATTTGTATAGTTATATCATTTAATAGGAAATATTTTAAAGTTCTACAATCAATATTTCAGAGAAAACTTTGGGAAAGATGTTCTCTATTAAAATTAAATAAAGCTAATAAGCCAATTTTATTAACTTTTATTAAGTTTTAAGTATGTAAGCCATACGCATTGTTCCAAATTCACAAAGTGCAAAATGGCATTGAGCAAAAAGTAAGCTTTCATCTCTCTCGACTCCCCAGACACCTACTATTCTATCCAGGGCATGCATTTTGCCAATTTCATAACTATTATTCTAGATAACTCCTTACAGAAATGTTCTATACATTTGCATGCATGTGTTGTATATATTTTCACACTAACATTTGCATGATATAAACACTTTTCTGCAACTTTTATCACAATGCATTTTGGAGCATTTCCATATTTGTGCATGTAAAAACATCTCCCTTTTCTTAATGATTATAGAATATTCTATTATACAGACATATTGTGAGCTATTTTCAAAAATTACATTACCAGGTAATTCTTCTTCTAATGGATAGTTTGGGGAATTTGAAAAAAAATAAAATGGCATCTACTTCTGGAAAACCATGTCATATCTATTCTCCTATGATAATAACATTCTCTGTGTTTTGTTTTGTGGAAGATTTTCCTCTTTTCACTTATCCAAGTATTTTTCTGAATACATTTACATAGTTTAAGTAAAAACAAAATTAAAAAGTTTATTTTGGGGACAAATGGATATCCACGTGCAAAAGAATAAATTTGGACCACTACGTCACATCATTACATAAAAATTAACTCAAAGTGGATCATAGAAATAGATATGAGTTAAAACTATAAAACTCTTAGAAGAAAATATAGGCATAAACCATTATGATGTTGAGTTAAAAAATTATTTCTTAGATATACCAAATGCATAAGTGATAAAACAGAAGATTGGCAAGTGGAACTTTCTCGAAATTAAAAACTTTTTGCTTCAAAGGACAACATCAAGAAGTGAAAAGATAATGTACATACTGAGAGAAAATATTTGTAACTTATGTATCTGATCTGGGACTTGTATACAGAATGTATAAAGGACATTTACAAGTCAACAATTAAGAACAAATAACCGAATTTAAACATGGGCAAAGGATCTGAATTGACATTTCTCCAGAGAAGATACATGAATGGCTAATAAACACATGAAGAGATGCTCAACATCATTAGTTATTAGGGAAATGGCAAATGAAACCCACAATGAGATGCCACTTCATATCCATCAGAATGGATGTAATCAAAATGATGAACAATAACAAGTATTGATGAGGATATGGGGAATTTGGAGCCCTCATACACTGCTGAAGGGAATATGAAATGGTGCAGCTGCTTTGGAAAACAGTTCAGGAGTTCCTCAGAATGTTAAACATAGAGTTACAATATAGTCCAGGTAATCCATCTGATGTCTTCCTGATGTATTGTCAAAATGTTTTTGATATTAAATAGCTCCCAATTCTTTAGCCCTTCCCCAGAGTATCTCAGATTTTAAAATTCCAATTGGACCTCCACCAAGGCTTACAAATTCTCTACATCTGCCTAAGTATATACCCAAGAAAAATTGAAAACATATGTCCACAAAAAGTTTGTACACAAATATTCATAGTAACATTATTCATGATAGTCAAAAGTGGAAACAGCTCAAATGCCCATTAACTGCTGAATGGGTAAATAAAATGTGGTATATCTATACAATATGATATAATTTGGCGATACTAAGAAATGAAATACTGATGTACGCTACAGCATGGATGAACCTCAAAAACATTATGCCATGAAAGAAACACTACATGTTGTATGAAACATTTTTTTAAAATGTCCAGAACAGGCAAATCTAAAGAGACAGAAAGTAGATAAGTGGTTGCCCAGGACTGGTGGGGGGGGGGGGCAAAAGGTGGAATGGGGTAGTGACTACTAATTGATTTGAGTTTTTTGAGGCAGAGGGGATAATGAAAATGTTCTAAAATTAGATTATGGTGATGGTTGCACAACTCTGTAGATGTTGAATTGAATTGTACACAGTAAGTGAGTGAATGTTATGTACATTTTTATCTCAACAAAGCTGTTAACAAATAAAAACGAAAAATGAAACGTCTGTCTTCTTTCCACATTTGCCCATGTCCCATAGTTCTCTTGTTATTGTTCTCCATAAAGCACCAGATTTAGACATGTCCACAAGTAAAAGCTTTCAGGAGTGGATAACTCCAATATTTCCACATTCTTCTTATATACTGAGTATAACATTAATACCAAAAGCTGAAAATGATTTCATGTAAAAAGGAAACTACAGACCAATATGTCATGAATATCAATGCAAAGATCCTAAATAAAATTTCACAGTAAAGACTGCAGAATAAAATTCAAAATGAATACTTCATAACTAAGTGGATCTTATGCTAGGAAAACAGAGTGTTTCATATCAAGAAATCTATTTCTATAATTTATCAAATTAATAAATAATGAGAAAACTCATATGATCACCTCTACAGAGTCTAAAGGATATTTTGATAAAATTCAACATTTCTAGGAAAAAAGTTTACTAAAATAGAAATTTGTTGATACTACCTTAAAATGATAAAAATTTATCTATGTCTGCCCAAATGTAATTATGACCCCTAGTGAGTAGGTACCAGAAGTGTCTCTATCAAGATAAAAACATAAAAATTCTCATTTTTATCAAAATTATCTAACAATAAACTTGAAAAACTAGGCAATGCAATCAAATAAGAAAAATAAATTAACTGTATAAAACTAGAGAAGAGGAGGTAAACTATTTAAGTTTGCAGATAATATGATTGCACATCCCACAATTAAAAGCAATCAAGTGAAAATATGCTCTAGATAAAGAGAATTTAGTAGATAGAATGGCAGGATATTAATATTCAGAATGTACACATTTCAGATGTAAAAAAGGCAATCCATTAGAAAACATAAAATTAAGCCCCCACTTATAATAACAACATATGTGATAAACACATAGGAATAAGCTTTAAAAGATATGTGCAAGGCCTATGTCAGGCTGGCAGGATTTTTCTGTAGAAATAAAGGAATTCAGTAAAGTTTCAGGATAAAAAGTCAACATACAAAAATCAGTTGCGGGACTTCCCTGGTGGCGCAGTGCTTAAGAATCCGCCTGCCAATGCAGGGGACACGGGTTCGATCCCTGGTCTGGGAGGATCCCACATGCCGCGGAGCAACTAAACCGTGTGCCACAACTACTGAGCCTGTATGCCACAACTACTGAAGCCCGCATGCCTAGAGCCCGTGCTCCGCAACAAGAGAAGCCACCGCAATGAGAAGCCCGCGTACTGCAATGAAGAGTAGCCCCCGCTCACCGCAACTAGAGAAAGCCTGCGCGCAGCAATGAAGACCCAACGCGGCCATAAATAAAAAAAAAAAAAAAAAAAAAAAAATCAGTTGCATTCCTATACACTAATAATAAACTGTCAGAAAACAATCTCATATACAATAGCATCAAAAGGAAAATAATATATGTAGAAATAAATTTGACCAAGGGGGTAAAAGACCTATACACTGAAAACTATAAACATTGATGAAAGAAACTGAAGGCACAAATGAATGGAAAGATATCCTGTGTTCATGAACTGGAGGAATTAATACTATTAAAATGTCCAGACTACCCAATGCTATCTATAGATTCAATACAATCACTATCAAGATTCCAATGGCATTTTTTAACAGAAATAGAAAAAAATGATCCTAAAATTTGTATGGAACCACAAAGGACCCCGAATAGCCAAAACAATCCTAAGAAAGAAGAACAAAACTGGAGGCATCATACTTCTTGATTTCAAACTATATTACAACTATATTATTATAGTAATCAAAATAAATCTATGCATATATGGTCAATTAATATTTGACAAGAGAGCCAGGAATACTCAATGGACAAAAGATAGCTCTCTGTCCTACACCACTCACAAAAATTAACTCAAAACGAATTAAAGACTTAATGTAAAGACATGAAACCATAAAACTCCTAAAAGAAAGCCTAGGGAAACATCTTGACATTGGATTTGGCAGTGGTTTTTTAAATATGACACCCAAAGCACAAGAAAAAGAAGCAAAAATAAACAAGTGGGACTACATCAAATTAAAAAGTTTCTGTACAGAAAAGAAATGACCAATAAAATGAAAAGACAATCTATGGAATGAAAAAAATATTTGCAAACCACATATCTAATAAGAAGTTAGTATCCAAAATATATAAGGAACTCAAACAATGCAGTAGCAAAAAAAGCCAAATACAATTGACCCTTGAACTTACACAGGTTCACTTATACAGGGGTTTTTTTCAATCCATACATATTACAGTGCTACAATAATAGCACTGGTTGAATCCACAGATGTGGAACCACTGATATGGAGGGCCAAATGTAAAGTTATAAGGGAATCTTCAACTATGTGGTGGGAGATGAGGGTTGGCACCCGTAACCCCCACATGGTTAAAGAGTCAACTGTAATCTGATTAAAAAATGGGCAGAGAACTTGAATAGATATTTTTCTAAAGAAAACATATGGATGGCCAACAGGTCCACGAAAAGGTGCTCATCATAACTAATCATTAGGGATGTAAATCAAAACCACAATGAGCTGTCACCTCACACCTGTTAGAATGACTGTTATCAAAAGACAAGAGATAAATGCTGACAAGGATGAGAATAAATTGCAACACTTGTGCATTGTTGGTGGGAATGTAAATTGGTGCAGCCACTATGGAAAATATTATGGAGAGTCCTCAAAAAATTAAAAATAGAACTACTATATGATCCAGCAATTTCATTTCTGGAATAATGTATTTGAAGGAAATAAAAACACTATCTTGAAGAGACAGCTGTACCTCTGTGTTCATTACAACATTATTTACAATAGCCAAGACAAGGAAACAACCTATGTGTCCATCAGTGGATGAATGGATAAAGAAAATGTGGTATATATGTACAGGGGAATATTATTCAGCCATAAAAAGAGGAAGTTCTCCCATTTGTGACAACATGGACGGACCTTGAGGGTATTATGCTAAGTGAAATAAGTCAGACAGAGAAAGACAAATACTATATGATCTCACTTATATGTGGAAACTAAAAAACTCAACTTATAAAAACAAACTAGATTGGTGGTTGCCAGGCACCAGAGGGGCATGGTGGAGGAATGGGTGAAGGTGGTCATGAGGTACAAACTTCTAGTAATATAAATAAGTTCTGGGATGTAATGTACAGCTTAGTGACTATAGTTAACAATACTGTGCTGTATATATGAAAGTTGCTAAGAGAGTACATCTTAAAAGTTCTCAACAGATTCACAAAAATTGTAACTATGTGAGGTGATAGATGTGTTAACTAACTTAGTTGTGGTAATTATTTCACAATATATACATATATCAAATCATCACATTATACACCTTAAACTTACGCAACATTATATGTCAATTATATCTCAAAGCTGGAAAAAAAACCGAAAATTACTTTGATTAACATACAATCATGGTTGACAGTTATCTTCTCTGAGTACATTGAAGATACTATCACACCTTGTTCTGGCTTTCACTGTCGCTTTTGAGGAGTTAGCTGTCAGTTCATCAAACCATTGAAGGTTCTCATTTTTCTCTTGTTATTTTAATATATTTATGTGTTTTGTGTTCTGCAGTTTCATGTGTCTAGGTACTTATTTTCCTGGTTAGGATTCATTTAGGCCATGAATACAAGAATCAGTATTTTTAAAAAATAAGTTCTGGAAAATTCTCAAGCACTATGGTTTTGAGTACTGCCCCAGCCCCCTTCTCTCTTCTTCCTTTCCGAAACTTAATTAGGCATACATTAGAACTTTGTGCTCCCTCATGTTGATTTAACTTTTAAAGTATTTTGTAACTCTTTTCTTCTATTCAGCTATATCTTCCAGGTCACAAAATTTTTCTTTCTTTATATCTAATATAATTTTAAATCTATCCATTGAACTATATGTTTTTCTAGAAGTTCAATTAATTTCTTGTTCAAATGTGCTTTTCATATTTTTATAATCTTTACCTTTTTGATAATTTCAGTCTCCTATTTGCTTTCTTAGAATTTATTACAAAAATTTATTTTATATTCAATACCTGATTTATTTACTTTCTGAAGGCTTTATCTGATTATGTTGTCCAAAAGGTTTAATGATTCTCACTTATGGTATCTTATTTTCTTGTGCATTTTGTACATATTTCTTAAAAATTTATTTGTAAGGATGCCTGGAGGCCTATATGAAAGATGTGTTCTGCTAGAAAAAACTGTCCTGTTTCTGCCACTGGCCTGGAATTTTTACCAAATTCTTTGTGCCTGTGTACGTGCATGGTGTGTGTGTCTGCATGTGTTGGACACCAATATAGTATGAATTTTAACTGCTATAATCATATCATAATTGGTTTGCTGTTATGAATTTTAATAAAAGCTATCCCTCCTCCATCCCAGGCAGAGTTTCCAGAGATGCAGTTTTATTTGCCTTCCTTTCGCAAGGATTTTGGGCTGGCAATGCACTGCTGATTGGGATGTGTTTACTTGTGTTTTATATTACACTAAATATGTGGCCCTCAGAGGGATTAGTTCTATGCAGGAGTGTCTCATACAATAGATTTCCCACTTAGGGTGACCCCTAGACTTTGTCTCCCCCATACCCTCAAAGATCAAGAAAGAAAAAGCCAAATTTACCTAGAACAGCAAATTTCTCAAAACAAAGACAGATTCAGGGTTACTTAACTCTCTTTGTTCTTCCTTTGTTCTGAGTATTATTTACTAACTTGTTACTTGTAAATATTTTTCAAGATGAATATAGATGTACAACAATTTAGTTGTTTTCAGCAGAAGGGTCATTCATGATAACTGGTGCTCAAGAAATATTTGTTGAATCAATGAACGAATGTCTTTTCAGGTCCTCCTGTGTACTATTGATGGTTCATCCAAACTTTCATAGAGAAAGGTAGAAAATAAAGCCTTTTCCCAGAGAATATTTTTGTGTACCAATATCTCTTCCATAAGGCAATGCACAACAGGAATTATGAAGGAAAGAGGAATCCTCTTTCCCACCTAAACTTTGATAAAAAAGAAGAAGAAAGAAAGAAGAAATGAGAGGAAGAGAAAAGGAGGAAAAATGATAGGATGATAAGAGAACAGCTCGGAGGTGGAACTCTAAGTACAGGCCTCTGTAGTTGGTGTTTACTCACTCATGAGTACCTTTTACATTACTCTTTTATATCTGGAATTATTGCCAATTCTTCTACACATATTCCTACATATCTACTCCTATGAATATATTCTGACTTTTGAGAGTTTCCCAACCTCACACTGATCTCATCCAGTGTCACCACTCTAATGGGCTAGAAGAGGAACCCAGTGGTTTACTGAAAAAAAAAGTTAAATTGAAGATAGTTTGCACAGTGGAGGAAAAGACTTCCTCTGGGTTCTTAGAATTTATTACAAGACCTACTACTTGTCTTTGAATTCTGTTCCCTCTTTTGTGTTATCTCTTTCAAGAGAAATATGTTTCTCCCTCTACCCCACAGCCTGGGTGGTCTGAATCAGTGAAATTATGCCATTTCTCAGAGCTACATTAAGAGAAAGGTGGATGTAGATAGTCTGGTTCTTCCATAAGTCATAATGCTTTACAAGCACTTTGTTATCTCCCAAGATGAAATATGTGACATCCTGTAATGCGACCGAAGTATCAGGACCTTTGACTCTTCTCAAGGTGAGCACCATCTCCTCACGCCTTCCTTCTCTCCAGGCCATTATCTCATACTCTCCCTAGGACTGTGAGGCACTAATGTACACACTACTCCCAAAGATCAGAACTTGACTAGTTTTTCATCCATGCATGTTTCCTGCAATGAGGGAAGATCTTACAAGAGCCATCGGGAGCAGAAATGGCAAGATTTCTTGGGACAAGAAATGGCTTGTTAATGGCTGCCATTAACAAGCAGAGCCCAAGAGGTGAGTGGATGGAATATGACCTCCTTACTTAATGGGAGCTGGTAACTGACACTGTCCACATGAGAAAAGAGAGTGTTAAGTGGATGTCTAGAATATGGACCATTCCACACACTGAGTGGTAAGAAAGGCCAAAGCCCCTCAGTCATGTTTCTGCTTAGAAAACTTTCTTGCTTATGTATTCCCATGTGCATGCACTACAGCATGGGTTTTGCTAGTGAACATCGTCCCTGTTTGCAAAGAGGAGTTTTCTTGGGCAGCCAGTGTGGGCTCTCTCCACAATGAATCACTTCACTGGACTTCCTCCCGACATCACACTTCAATCAAAAACTTTTTGCACAAAATGTCACTTTCAAAGTTGCGGTTTGGGGGGAAAAAAAGTGTCTTTATAAAAAATTCATGGCCACAATGATCTGATAATGCAGTGTTCTGATACCAGCAGATGTTTTGTCTAACATGTTCCCTGAAGCTGTACTCTGTGCCTTCATATCTTTCATTTCCAGTTGCTATCTGCTGACTGTGGGATGTCATGTACGTACCCTATAGCTATGCGCGGCAATTCGAATCTAACACCACTGCGCGTAATGAGCTTCACAAGATGCTTGTCGCAATAACTCCGTACTTCCCTAACCATATGGAACACAACACTCTAAAGCCCATAGACACTTTTTTTTTTATTACAGTTCAGATCCTTAAAACATAATCTGTGTGATGTCTAGTGAATGTACGTGAAGAGCTGCTGAAAACAAAGTTAACACTTGTTCACATCATCTGTTACAAATGTCCAATTTGGGACAATAAATTTCCTCGGAACCTGTTCTTTTGCTGACTCGTTGCTTTATCTTTTTTCCTCTTTCTCTCACGTCGTTTTTTTTTATGAACTATGCATATGTATTAAATGGGATTTGTTGTCCCTAGATACCAATTTGCATAAAGTACAAGCCATCATTGGTTGGAGAGAAGCAAATTACTTCTCCGGCAAGATCACACTTTTTTTTTTTTTTTTTAATTTTAACAAACCGCAGGCAGAGGCTGTTAACAGCACTTAGCCAGATATGCAAAGTATCACTTTTCTCAAAAGCAGCTTGATCAATGATGGGGAAGAAAAAAAAGTGAGAGGTGATATTATTCAATTAAGTCCCATATAAAGCTGACCTGAAACAGAAATGCCATACCTGTTTAGACACCTGTCCACCTGTCGGTAAGCTGAGCCTCTTCATTTCCCCTTCAGTTCAGGTCAGGTATTCAAGTTTTCTGGGGAAAAAAAAAACAAGAGACTTAGCAAAGAAGTGAGACCAACTCAGCAGCTTTTAAAAATAAAACTAATCTCTCAGTTTTATTCTCTGCTTCTCAGAAGACTCACTGTTTTTTATTTCTTTCTTTTCCAAGTTACTCTTGCCATTCCTTTCTTCATGGCTTAATAATCAGGCAGCATTCTGTCAACAGCTCTGCTTATAATTGCTGACTCAAAATATCTTGTAAATTGCAAGTAGGACCTGCACCCCTCACCTCTGCCCATCGCTGAATGCTGATTTCCCCTAACAGATGCAGGAACAAATGTGGGATATTTTGGATGGAGCCCCAGCCTCCAGGTCCACACTGGTCCATGGCTTTCTCCTTCCCACTGCTCTTGTCGTGTACACCTGTGACAAGTTGGCAATTGCCTGAGTGATATCGCAGAGACTTGCAAATTCCAGCTTGTCCCTCTGCTAAGCAGAGCTGTGCTAGTTTTTGCTAAATAAAGAAACAAACAGCTCTCTCAGCCAAGAATCTCAGACAACGTATGGGGGGGTGGAAGTTGTGAACCTTAGAAACAGCTGGGAATAAATGACACTCTCCAACTTTTGACAAATTTGCCATAGAAACTTCAGGAGTCTGTGGTCTGACTTAAATGCACATTTCAGTTAAGTTAAAGTGCCAGAGGCTTTGATATGTGTTATAGAATAATTTAATTTTTAAGATTATGACAAACCATTCTAACCAGACTATAAGTTCTTCACAGGTAACAAATACATCTTCTAACCATTGTAACCGCTAAAGGTAAACAAGGAGTCATTAGTAAATTCTCCTCCCCTTTCTGGAAAGGGGCACTCTATTGTTACTCATTGTGGAGGATCAAAGAAATGTGAATAATTATATTATTTACCTTCATTGTTTTATCAGGAGGCCAAGCAGAGATAGAAGTACATGAGTGAGAAGCCAACTTAGTTGGTGATGTAAGGACCTTACCCACCATATCTCTGGGGAAGACAAAGAAGTGACCAAAACTCATCATTCAGAAGTCAGAGCCTCTGAGAGTATGAGTGTGTGTGTGTGTGTGTGTGTGTGTGTGTGTGTGTGTGTGTGTCCTCTCATTATTGGGTTCCTAGTGCCCAGAAAGCTGGACTTATGAGGTGCTCAATACCTGTTTGTTATATGAATTAATGAATGTCTCAGCTGTGAATTAATGAACACATAAAGTAAGTGGGCTACCCACAAAGAAGTATTTATGTTAATAAATTATGTTATGTTAATAATCTTATGAGTAAAAGATTAATGAAATTCCTGTCACGTGAGATTTATTCCTCTAAATTTCCTCAAGGAGACACTTTTGAGTACCTAGATTGTTCTAGGAAATAAACTAAGCATTGCTGATAGCAAAATTAATACAACAGAGTCTGGGAGGTGGTATGTGGTTGTAGAAATGGTATGGGTTTTGGAATAGAAACAAACAAAACAATACCACTTACTAGATCAGGGAACTTGGGAAAGCTACTTAATCTCCCTGAGCCATAGTTTCCTCTTCTGTGAAATAGGGAAAAATACCTATGGCATAGGAATGTTGTGATGATTAAATGAGATTGATCAATATCAAGTTCTTGGTACATAGTAAATGCTCACTGAGTGTTGGTTTCCTTTTTATTTCTCTTCCCCTATGAACTTATAATCTAATTCTATTCTTCTATATGAACACAAAAAAATATATCCCCAATAGAAGAAAATCTTGAAAGATTTAGAAAGCAACACAGAACTACTTTTTCTGAAAAGAAAGATTTGTGAAAGAAGGAGCCTTTTTATTTCCTTGTCCTGTCTCTCTTGCCTGTGCTCATGTTGTTTTATCTGCCTGGAACACCTTTATTTCTTCTATTCAATTATCCAAATTCTATTCAATTATCCAATTTCTAAGCCCTCAGTGTTTAGGAAACAGTTTCAGAGATCATAAGTGGGTCTTTGCATTTTTTGTTCAACCCCCAAATTTAAATATTTCTGTTTTACTATGATCTATAAGTTGTCTTTTGCTGCATAACAAAGAACCCCCAAACTTAGTATTTTGAAACAGCAATTAATTGTTTTTCACATGAGTTTTGAGAAACAATTGTTTCTCAGTGAGTTAGCTGGATGGCTGCCCTTCTGGTTTAGCCTAGATCCACTCATGTAATTGCATATAGCTGGGAGGTTGGCTGGGTTGAAAATTCTAATAAGGACTCACTCATATGTTGGTCCTGACTATTGTCTGAAGCATCTTTATCCTCCTCTAGTAGGCCTCTTATCCTCCAATAGGCAAGACTGGTTTCCTCTGTGACACTCTCAAGGCAATGTTCCAATATGTTGAACATGGAAGATGCATGCACACAAAGCTCCAAAACTTGCACAAAGTGATTTCTGCCACATTTTATTGGACAAAGCAAGTCAGAAGGCCAACTCAGTTTCAAAAGGATAGAGAAATAGGGGCTTCCCTGGTGGCGCAGTGGTTGAGAATCTGCCTGCCAATGCAGGGGACACGGGTTCGAGCCCTGGTCTGGGAAGATCCCACATGCCGCGGAGCGACTAGGCCCGTGAGCCACAACTACTGAGCCTGCGCGTCTGGAGCCTGTGCTCCGCAACAAGAGAGGCCGCGATAGTGAGAGGCCCGTGCACTGCGATGAAGAGTGGCCCCCGCTCACCGCAACTGGAGAAAGCCCTCGCACAGAAATGAAGATCCAACACAGCCAAAAATAAATAAATAAATAAATAAATAAATAAATAAACCCTAAAGTTAAGGGGAAAAAAAAAAAAGGATAGAGAAATAGATTCTAATTGTGGATGGGAGGCATGCCAATGTCACGTTACAAAGAGTTGCACATATTGGATTTGGAAGTATTTGTGGCCATTAAACAATCAACCTCAGGTGCTCCCCACCCTTTGATATTGAGGATTTATGTCCAAGTTCTCTCTGGCTGGGGCTTTTTCTCTGGCCCCCATTTTGAACACCCACCCTTATAAATTGTCTAGTTTCTGAAGATCTCTATAGGCACCAAATCCCTGTTTCCAGGTTTTGCATATTTAAGAGTCATTAATGTGCTCTTCTAAACAGAGGATTGTCCAATCTTATTTCATACTTTCTTCCTTATTTTATGATCTCTGCAAGAGGAAGGAATGATAGAAAATTATTTTCATACTCTTACAAGATATGCTCCTTTTGAGAAAGCCTAAGTAAAAAGGGAGAAATATCTCAAACAAACAACCTAACTTTACACCTCAGGAACCAGAAAAAGAAGAACAAACTAAACCCCAAGTTGGCATAAGGAAGAAAATAATAAATATCAGAGCTAAAATAAATCAAAAAGAGAATAGAAAAAATAGAAAAAAATCAACAAAAGTTAGAGTTTTTTTTTTTAATAAAAAACAATCGCTAGAGGGGCAAGATGGCGGAAGAGTAAGACGTGGAGATCACCTTCCTTCCCACAGATACATGAGAAATACATCTACACGTGGAACTGCTCCTACAGAACACCCACTGAACGCTGGCAGAAGACGTCAGACCTCCCAAAAGGCAAGAAAATCCCCACGTACTTGGGTAGGGCAAAAGAAAAAAGAAATAACAGAGACAAAAGAATAGGGACGGGACCTGCACCAGTGGGAGGGAGCTGTGAAGGAGGAAAAGTTTCCACACACTAGGAAGCCCCTTCGTGGGCAGAGACTGCGGGTAGCGGAGGGGGGAAGCTTCGGAGCCACGGAGGAGAGCGCAGCCACAGGGGTGCAGAGGGCAAAGCGGAGATTCCCGCACAGAGGAGCGGTGCCGACCAGCACTCACCAGCCCGAGGGGCTTGTCTGCTCAGCCGCCGGGGCGGGCGGGGGCTGGGAGCTGAGGCTCGGGCTTCGGTGCTAGCCGGGAGGGAGTCCGGGAAAAAGACTGCAGCTGCCGAAGAGGCAAGAGACTTTTTCTTGCCTCTTTGTTTTGCGGCGCGCAAGGAGAGGGGATTCAGAGAGCCGCCTAAACGAGCTCCAGAGACGGGCGCGAGCCGCGGCTATCAGCGCGGATCCCACAGCAACAGGGACGCAGAGGGAAAAACGGAGAGATTCCCGCACAGAGGCTCGGCGCCGAGCAGCACTCACCAGCCCGAGAGGCTTGTCTGCTCACCCGCCGGGGCGGGCGGGGGCTGGGAGCTGAGGCGCGGGATTCGGTCGGATCCCAGGGAGAGGACTGGGGTTGGCTGCGTGAACACAGCCTCAAGGGGCTAGCGCACCACAGCTAGCCGGGAGGGAGCCCGAGAAAACGTCTGCAGCTGCCGAAGAGGCAAGAGACTTTTTCTTGCCTCTTTGTTTCGCGGCGTGCAAGGAGAGGGGATTCAGAGCGCCACTTAAACGAACTCCAGAGACGGGCGCGAGCCGCGGCTATCAGCGCGGACCCCAGAGACGGGCATGAGACGCTAAGGCTGCTGCTGCCGCCACCAAAAAGCCTGTGGGCGAGCACAGGTCATTCTCCACACCGCCCCTCCTGGGAGCCTGTGCAGCCCGCCACGGCCAGGCTCCCGTAATCCGGGGACAACTTCCCCGGGAGAGCGCACGGCGCGCCTCAGGCTGCTGCAACGTCACGCCGGCCTCTGCCGCCGCAGGCTCGCCCCGCCTCCTCCGTACCGCTCCCTCCCCCCCGGCCTGACTGAGCCAGAGCCGCCGAATCAGCTGCTCCTTTAACCCTGTTCTGTCTGGGCGGGGAACAGACGCCCTCAGGCGACCTACATGCAGAGGCGGGTCCAAATCCAAAGCTGAACCCCGGGAGCTGTAAGAACAAAGAAGAGAAAGGGAAATCTCTCCCAGCAGCCTCAGAAGCAGTGGATTAAAGCTCCACAAACAACTTGATGTGCCTGCATCTGTTGAATACCTGAATAGACAACGAATCATCCCAAATTTAGGAGGTGGACTTTGGGAGCAGGATATATTAACTTTTCCCCTTTTCCTTTTTTTGTGAGTGTATATGTGTGTGCTTCTGGGTGAGATTTTGTCTGTATAGCTTTGCTCTCACCGTTAGTCCTAGGGTTAGGTCCGTCCGTTTTTTTTTTTTTTTTTTTTTTTTTTTTTTACTTAAAAAATTTTTTTCCCCCTAATAAATGTTTTCTTAATAATTTTTTCCTTATTTTCTATTTTAAAAAATTAAAAAAAAATTTTTTAATAAGTTTTTTCATATTTTTTATTTTAAAAAAATAAAAATTTTTTTCTTAATAAATTTTTTCTTAATAATTTTTTCTTATTTTTAGTATAAAAAATTAATAAATCTATTTTTAAAAATTAAAAAAAATTTTTTTCTTAATAAATTTATTCTTAATAATTTTTTTCTTATTTTTTATTATAATTGCTTTATTTTATTTTATTTTATCCTGTTTCTTTCTTTCTTTTCATTTTTTCTCCCTTTTATTCTGAGCCGTGTGGATGACAGGCTCTTGGTGCTCCAGCCAGGCATCAGGGCTGTGCCTCTGTGGTGGGAGAGCCAACTTCAGGACACTGGTCCACAAGAGACCTCCCAGCTCCACGTAATACCAAACGGCGAAAATCTCTCAGAGATCTCCATCTCAACATCAAGACCCAGCTTCACTCAACGACCAGCAAGCTACAGTGCTGGACACCCTATGCCAAACAACTAGCAAAACAGGAACACAGCCCCATCCATTAACAGAGAGGCTGCCTAAAATCATAATAAGGCCACAGACACCCCAAAACACACCACCAGACGTGGACGAGCCCACCAGAAAGACAACATCCAGCCTCATCCACCAGAACACAGGCACTAGTCCCCTCCACCAGGAAACCTACACAACCCACTGAACCAAACTTAGCCACTGGGGACAGATACCAAAAACAATGGGAACTACGAACCTGCAGCCTGTGAAAAGGAGACCCCAAACACACTAAGATAAGCAAAATGAGAAGACAGAAAAACACACAGCAGATGAAGGAGCAGGGTCAAAACACACCAGACCTAACAAATGAAGAGGAAATAGGTAGTCTACCTGAAAAAGAATTCAGAATAATGATAGTAAGGATGATCCAAAATCTTGGAAATAGAATAGACAAAATGCAAGAAACATTTAACAAGGACGTAGAAGAACTAAAGAGGAACCAAGCAACGATGAAAAGCACAATAAATGAAATTAAAAATACTCTAGATGGGATCAATAGCAGAATAACTGAGGCAAAAGAACGGATAAGTGACCTGGAAGATAAAATGGTGGAAATAACTACTGCAGAGCAGAATAAAGAAAAAAGAATGAAAAGAACTGAGGACAGTCTCAGAGACCTCTGGGACAACATTAAACGCACCAACATTCGAATTATAGGGGTCCCAGAAGAAGAAGAGAAAAAGAAAGGGACCGAGAAAATATTTGAAGAGATTATAGTTGAAAACTTCCCTAATATGGGAAAGGAAATAGTTAATCAAGTCCTGGAAGCACAGAGAGTCCCATACAGGATAAATCCAAGGAGAAATACACCAAGACACATATTAATCAAACTATCAAAAATTAAATATAAAGAAAACATATTAAAAGCAGCAAGGGAAAAACAACAAATAACAAACAAGGGAATCCCCATAAGGTTAACAGCTGATCTTTCAGCAGAAACTCTGCAAGCCAGAAGGGAGTGGCAGGATATACTTAAAGTGATGAAGGAGAAAAACCTACAACCAAGATTACTCTACCCAGCAAGGATCTCATTCAGATTTGATGGAGAAATTAAAACCTTTACAGACAAGCAAAAGCTGAGAGAGTTCAGCACCACCAAACCAGCTTTACAACAAATGCTAAAGGAACTTCTCTAGGCAAGAAACACAAGAGAAGGAAAATGCCTATAATAACAAACCCAAAACATTTAAGAAAATGGGAATAGGAACATACCTATCGATAATTACCTTAAATGTAAATGGATTAAATGCTCCCACCAAAGGACACAGACTGGCTGAATGGATACAAAAACAAGACCCATATATATGCTGTCTACAAGAGACCCACTTCAGACCTAGAGACACATACAGACTGAAAGTGAGGGGATGGAAAAAGATATTCCATGCAAATGGAAATCAAAAGAAAGCTGGAGTAGCAATTCTCATATCAGACAAAATAGACTTTAAAATAAAGACTATTACAAGAGACAAAGAAGGACACTATATAATGATCAAGGGATCGATCCAAGAGGAAGGTATAACAATTGTAAATATTTATGCACCCAACATAGGAGCACCTCAATACATAAGGCAAATACTAACAGCCATAAAAGGGGAAATCGACAGTAACACAATCATAGTAGGGGACTTTAACACCCCACTTTCACCAATGGACAGATCATCCAAAATGAAAATCAATAAGGAAACACAAGCTTTAAATGATACATTAAACAAGATGGACTTAATTGATATTTATAGGACATTCCACCCAAAAACAACAGAATACACATTTTTCTCAAGTGCTCATGGAACATTCTCCAGGATAGATCATATCTTGGGTCACAAATCAAGCCTTGGTAAATTTAAAAAAATTGAAATTGTATCAAGTATCTTTTCTGACCACAACGCTATGAGACTAGATATCAATTACAGGAAAAGATCTGTAAAAAATACAAACACATGGAGGCTACACAATACACTACTTAATAACGAAGTGATCACTGAAGAAATCAAAGGGGAAATCAAAAAATACCTAGAAACAAATGACAATGGAGACACGACGATCCAAAACCTATGGGATGCAGCAAAAGCAGTTCTAAGAGGGAAGTTTATAGCAATACAAGCCTACATCAAGAAACAGGAAACATCTCGAATAAACAACCTAACCTTGCACCTAAAGCAGTTAGAGAAAGAAGAACAAAAAAACCCCAAAGCTAGCAGAAGGAAAGAAATCATAAAGATCAGATCAGAAATAAATGAAAAAGAAATGAAGGAAACAATAGCAAAAATCAATGAAACTAAAAGCTGGTTCTTTGAGAAGATAAACAAAATTGATAAACCATTAGCCAGACTCATCAAGAGAAAAAGGGAGAAGACTCAAATTAATAGAATTAGAAATGAAAAAGGAGAAGTAACCACTGACACTGCAGAAATACCAACGATCATGAGAGATTACTACAAGCAACTCTATGCCAATAAAATGGACAACGTGGAAGAAATGGACAAATTCATAGAAATGCACAACCTGCCAAGACTGAACCAGGAAGAAATAGAAAATATGAACAGACCAATCACAAGCACTGAAATTGAAACTGTGATTAAAAATCTTCCAACACACAAAAGCCCAAGACCAGATGGCTTCACAGGCGAATTCTACCAAACATTTAGAGAAGAACTAACACCTATCCTTCTCAAACTCTTCCAAAATATTGCAGAGGGAGGAACACTCCCCAACTCATTCTACGAGGCCACCATCATCCTGATACCAAAACCAGACAAAGATGTCACAAAGAAAGAAAACTACAGGCCAATATCACTGATGAACATAGATGCAAAAATCCTCAACAAAATACTAGCAAACAGAATCCAACAGCACATTAAAAGGATCATACACCATGATCAAGTGGGGTTTATTCCAGGAATGCAAGCGATTCTTCAATATACGCAAATCAATCAACGTGATACATCATATTAACAAATTGAAGGAGAAAAACCATATGATCATCTCAATAGATGCAGAGAAAGCTTTCGACAAAATTCAACACCCATTTATGATAAAAGTCCTGCAGAAAGTAGGCATAGAGGGAACTTTCCTCAACATAATAAAGGCCATATATGACAAACCCACAGCCAACATTGTCCTCAATGGTGAAAAACTGAAACCATTTCCACTAAGATCAGGAAAAAGATAAGGTTGCCCACTCTCACCACTATTATTCAACATAGTTTTGGAAGTGTTAGCCACAGCAATCAGAGAAGAAAAAGAAATAAAAGGAATCCAAATCGGAAAAGAAGAAGTAAAGCTGTCACTGTTTGCAGATGACATGATACTATACATAGAGAATCCAAAAGATGCTACCAGAAAACTACTAGAGCTAATCAATGAATTTGGTAAAGTAGCAGGATACAAAATTAATGCACAGAAATTTCTTGCATTCCTGTATACTAATGATGAAAAATCTGAAAGTGAAATTAAGAAAACACTCCTGTTTACCATTGCAACAAAAAGAATAAAATATCTAGGAATAAACCTACCTAAGGAGACAAAAGACCTGTATGCAGAAAATTATAGGACACTGATGAAAGAAATTAAAGATGATACAAATAGATGGAGAGATATACCATGTTCTTGGATTGGAAGAATCAACATTGTGAAAATGACTCTGCTACCCAAAGCAATCTACAGATTCAATGCAATCCCTATCAAACTACCACTGGCATTTTTCACAGAACTAGAACAAAAAATTTCACAATTTGTATGGAAACACAAAAGACCCCGAATAGCCAAAGCAATCTTGAGAACGAAAAATGGAGCAGGAGGAATCAGGCTCCCTGACTTCAGACTATATTACAAAGCTACAGTAATCAAGACAGTTTGGTACTGGCACAAAAACAGAAATATAGATCAATGGAACAGGATAGAAAGCCCAGAGATAAGCCCACGCACATATGGTCACCTTATCTTTGATAAAGGAGGCAAGCATATACAGTGGAGAAAAGACAGCCTCTTCAATAAGTGGTGCTGGGAAAATTGGACAGGTACATGTAAAAGTATGAAATTAGAACACTCCCTGACACCATACACAAAAATAAACTCAAAATGGATTAAGGACCTAAGTGTAAGGCCAGACACTATCAAACTCTTAGAGGAAAACATAGGCAGAACACTCTATGACATAAATCACAGCAAGATCCTTTTTGACCCAGCTCCTAGAGAAATGGAAATAAAAACACAAATAAACAAATGGGACCTAATGAAACTTAAAAGCTTTTGCACAGCAAAGGAAACCATAAACAAGACCAAAAGACAACCCTCAGAATGGGAGAAAATATTTGCAAATGAAGCAACGGACAAAGGATTAATCTCCAAGATTTACAAGCAGCTCATGCAGCTCAATAACAAAAAAACAAACAACCCAATCCAAAAATGGGCAGAAGACCTAAATAGACATTTCTCCAAAGAAGATATACAGATTGCCAAAAAACACATGAAAGAATGCTCAACATCATTAATCATTAGAGAAATGCAAATCAAAAGTACAATGAGGTATCATCTCACACCGGTCAGATTGGCCATCATCAAAAAATCTAGAAACAATAAATGCTGGAGAGGGTGTGGAGAAAAGGGAACACTCTTGCACTGTTGGTGGGAATGTAAATTGATACAGCCACTATGGAGAACAGTATGGAGGTTCCTTAAAAAACTAAAAATAGAACTACCATACGACCCAGCAATCCCACTAGTGGGCATATACCCTGAGAAAACCATAATTCAGAAAGAGTCATGTACCAAAATATTCATTGCAGCTCTGTTTACAATAGCAAGGACATGGAAGCAACCTAGGTGTCCATCATCGGATGAATGGATAAAGAAGATGTGGCACATATATACAATGGAATATTACTCAGCCATAAAAAGAAATGAAATGGAGGTATTTGTAATGAGGTGGATGGAGTTAGAGTCTGTCATACAGAGTGAAGTAAGTCAGAAAGAGAAAAAGAAATACAGTATGCTAACACATATATATGGAATCTAAGGAAAAAAAAAAGGTCATGAAGAACGTAGTGGCAAGATGGGAATAAAGACACAGACCTACTAGAGAATGGACTTGAGGATATGGGGAGGGGGAGGGGTGAGATGTGACAGGGTGAGAGAGTGTCATGGACATATATACACTACCAAATGTAAAATAGATATCTAGTGGGAAGCAGCCGCATAGCACAGGGAGATCAGCTCGGTGCTTTGTGACCACCTAGAGGGGTGGGATAGGGAGGGTGGGAGGGAGGGAGATGCAAGAGGGAAGAGATATGCGAACATATGTATATGTATAACTGATTCACTTTGTTATAAAGCAGAAGCTAACACACCATTGTAAAGCAATTATACTTCAATAAAGATGTTTAAAAAAAAAAGCAAAACAAAAAAAACAAAAACAATCAACAAACCCTTAGCTAGGTTAACTAAGATAAAAGAGAGAAGACTCAAATAAATAAAATCTGAAGTGAAAAAGGAGACATTACAACAGACATCTCAGAAATAAAATGGATCATAATGGACTATTATGAATAATTATTTGTGAGCAAATTGGATAAATAACCTAGAAGAAATGGATAAATTCCTAGAAACACACAACTTGCCAAGAATGAATCAAGAAAAAATAGAAAATCTCAATAGACCAATCTTAAAAAAGGAGATTGAAGTAATAATAATAAAAAAAAAACTTTTCTACAAAGAAATGTCCAGAACCAGATGGCTTCATTGGTGAATTCTACCAAACATTCAAAGAATTAATTCCAAGCCTCTTAAACTCTTACAAAGAATAGAAGTAGAAAGAATACCTTCAAACTAATTTTATAAGGCAAGTATCTCCCTGATTCCAAAGCCAGACAAAGACGCTGCAAGAAAAGAAAACTACAGGCCAATATATCTGATGAACATGGATGCAAAAATACTCAATAAAATACTAGCAAACTGATATGCAGATCTAAAGCAATCCCTATCAAAATTGTAATGGCATTTTCATAGAAACAGTAAAAGCAATTCTAAAATTAGTATGGAATCTCAGAAGATCCCAAACTGTCAAAGCAATCTTGAGAAAGAAGAATAGAGTTGGAGGTATTACACTTTCTGATTTCAAGTTATAAATTACAAAGCTATTGTAATCAGGACAGTATGATACTTGTATAGATACATAGACCAATGGAACAAAATAGAGAGTCCAGAAATAAACCAAAGCACACATGATCAACTAATTTTCACCAAGGGCATCAAGAATACACAATGGGAAAATGATAGTCTTTTCAATAAATGGTGTTTAGAAAACTAGATATCTATATACAAAGAATGATATTGGAACCATATCTGATACTACACACAAAAATTGACTCAAACTGGATTAAAGGCAAATGTAAGACTTGAAACTGTAAAACTCCTAGAAGAAAGCGTAGGGTAAAAACTCCTGGACACAGGTCTTGTGATGATTTCTTGGCTATGACACCAAATGTCTAGAGTTTTTGGCTGCAATCAGTGGAAGTGATAGTTATAGTAGGTTTACTCCATTTTGACCAGCACCAAAAGAGCTAGCATGATTTTAATGAATTATAATAATACATAGGTACTTATCAAGAAGTTCATAGCAATCTGAGGATTATTTTTTGGTGACACGCTGTGTTTAAAAAGATGTATGTAACAGGTATCAGAACATTCTTTTTCCAACATGATGCCTGTGTGTGCTAAAATTCAGTAACTATCTTAATGAAAGCCTTCAAAGATGACTGTCACCTGGCAGGGGTTCAGTGAACATATTTTTATTACAAATAAATATTGATAATTAAAAACATAATTTGCAAATATATCAATAAAAATATTTATACCACAGAAAACATTTCATTAAAGGGATACTTTAAGCAATAAGTTAATCTACAAAACAGAATAGAGTTTGCTCTTCTCAGACAGGTATATGGTAGGCAAAATACACGTTACTTGAATTGTTGTTAATCATTTCCTGGTAAATCTGCACAATTATTGATCTTAGTTGTGAATATCTTGAGACGATGATGCTTTATTGTCTGTTTGCTTTGTAAGTTGGCATTACCAAGAAGCATCACAAAGTTCTTCTTACTTTGGGAAGTCACCACGGTTCTAAAATCTGGTGTTCAGCCTTGCAAGCTGTAAATGCTTATATCATCAGCACTTAAAGAATGCATCCATCTCTCAGGGAGAGGGTTGCATTACCTAAGCTCACAGGATCTGATGAAGAAAATAGAGTTCTCAGTTTTCAATGAGAACTGTAGATGTCACACACAAAAAGGAATATTTCTATTGGCTTGAATGACCCATACTCTTCCTATAGGCAGAGCTATAAAGGAACCACCGTATTCAGAAGGTGTACTGTTGAAAAGGATATCAGAACATGGAAAATATATTGATCTGAATGTTTAATAGCAGCATAGTTCTATACACCTATATATATATATAGGTATATACACACATATATATATATATCCTTTTATTGTGCCCAACAGCGGAGGAGGCAGCACTTAGACGAAGGAAGAATAAGAGACATAAAAAGGGAGCAAACACCACCACTGCCCCCAACTCCGCACCACACATTCAAGCCATCATAAAATATGCACAGTTTGGCTTATGGAGATGGGGGGAGAGAGATCCTTTGAAGAACTAGGAAAGAAACAAGATAATGCAGAGCCACAGAAGACAAGAAAGAAAGGAAATTTCAAGAGGAAGGCAGTTATCAACAGGGCCACATGTGGCAGACGGGTTGCATAGGCTATTGGCTACAGAAAGGCCTCTTGACCTTGTAAGTCAGATTTGAGAAAGCTCTTTGAGTGAAGTGCAATGAGTAAAACAGCTTTGATGGTGAGAGTGGGGAGGCTGGTCAAGAGCAGATCACTTTAGTGGGGCAGAAAAAAGAAGGAAGAGGGATTTTGAATACAGCTTTGAGAGAGAATTATTCATTTGATATAAATACTTAAGCTTATCTTTAGAAAGAGGGAAGTCTAAAGATTCAGAGAGGTAGTATAAAAATTATTTATTGAGCATGTACTATGTATCTGATACTGTTTTCAGCACTAGAGACACAGTGATGAGAAAATATGCAAAGATCTTTGCTTCTTGTGATTTACATTCTAGTGGGAAGAGACAGGAAATAAAATAAGCAAAATATGTTATTTGTTAGATGCTGATATGTGCTATGGAGGAGAAATATTCTCAAGTAACATTCAGTCTTCTGAGGAGGAGAAATACCTCTCCCTCTAAGGAAAAAGGTAAAAATATGAGATGAAGCTAGAGAGACCACTCTTAAATGGAGAGAGCATTGGGACAAGTAAGTCATTTGGTACAAGAAAATGGCCTTTTATCTCTGCTTTTGCTTAATACTTCTCTTAGCATATGTTTGTCAACACTTTGCTGGGCTCCTACTTCTGTCACTATATTTATGCAGGAATTAACACATGTTGGAAGACTAACTATTGATGTACAATCTTGGTCCCTTCATTATGGATGGTGATATAATTCAGTTACCAGGGTAGTACATTTTCCAATTACACATTCTATTGTCTCATTAGCTGCCATACGTCACCTGCACCTACCTATCAACTAGCACATTTTACTTCCTTATGTTCGCACAGTCATCTTCAGTGACAATCAGCATATCCTGAATTGTCACAACAAGCACTAATTTCAAGTAGTGAACAATGTTTCAGTTGCATTTTCAAACAAGTTTATGTACATAATATCGTTTCAGCAAATGAATCGAATATAATAGAATTGATTTCATGCCCCTCTCCATATTTGTATATGGTCTATTCCTTTTAACCATTGTTTTCAGAGTAACGTCCAATTTTTCATAATGGGTGGGAGACTCTACATTTGTAGCTTCAAACATAATGGCTCATATAGTTTGAATAGCTTGCCCAAAGCCACCTAACATATCAAGGTCTTGATCAAGGTCTTGATAGATGGGTTTTCTAGAGTCGTTAGCAATTTCAGAAACAATAAGGCTGTCCTGGAAAGGGTCTGTGAAGAAGGTCCCTGAAAATGCAAAGACCTCCAGAAAAAGCAGATTCATTCAGCATGAGCTACATTCTGTCTTATGAGCTAAACTATCATTTTCCTTCTTTTTCCTTCAGAATTCTGTTTGTCTGAGACCCTACTGTCATTTTCAAGCTTGGAGATACACAAATGTTCTCAACTGCATTAATCTCATGTCTATTTGATTCCCCATTTGAATCCATGAGCTGAAATCGTGAGATGATGATAACTATCTTCACGTCTGAATTCTTGTATGTGATGTGTGGACATTCAAAGTCTCAACTTCACTACCATTCTCTTTCTAACTCTGCCCTCTGCTATAGATGCCTGAGATCTGGGAACGCCACAGCATCCCTGACCTGAGACTTTGTCAAAATTTCTCTCTCAGTTAGAGAATGTTGGTTTCCATCCCACTACAAACAAACTCAAGCCTTAGTCATTTATGCTCCCAGCTCTGTCTTAGCACAGACCCTTGGCACTGCTGAATTTCCCCCTAACTGCCTGGTGCTTTCGAAAACAGTCTTTCCCCACTCTTCCTTGGCCTGAAATATTCCAAAACAACACTTCCGGGAATTCCCAATCAGAAATTTTCCCTCACTTACATTAACTAGTGAAGCTTCCACTGCAATTCAGACAGTGGCCATTTTTGCGGTCTCTCTTTCCTTTAGATTTTCCCAGTGGGCTAACTTAATCCCCTCCCCAACACCAAACTCCTTCCCAAATCCCTATTCACAGTCTTCTTAGTGGTAGGTAAAGGGCATTAAATCCTAAAGGTTTCTGTTAAATTTCTTCATTCCTCTTTTGCTAACAGGAGGAAGCTATGTGTTTCTGCTGGGTTTGCTAGTGATGGGATTTTTTTCCCCCTCTTTTCCTTAACACAGTTCTATAATTAATGCATGTTTCTTTGATTCTACATTTATATTTAACACATTTTAAAAGGTACAAAATGCGTTTTAAAGATGCTTCTTGTTCCCTTGTGATTATTCGAGTACGGAGGAGCCATGTAAGGATTATGAGAGAAACTCACAAGGAGGGGTAGGCTATTGACAGAGACTCCCCAGAGCAGGAGCCATGTGAAGGGGAAGTTCATGGACTTGGAAACTCTTGCACCACCTGCTGGTAATTTAGGAAAGCAATTAAATGCCAGACATGGACTGACGCACTCACTGTGGCATTTGGGAACAACCACACTCTTTGGGTATCATTTTATCATCAGAGTCTGGAGGGCTGACAGATGCTGAGCCTTTGCTTAAACTTATGGAAAACTTAGTTTTGGCATCTCATACCCCTGGAAAACTGGCTGATTTTAAAAAGAACCTTTTCTCCTCTTTCCCTCAATCCACTCCAACCGAACCTCAGCCTTGGGAGACCTTCAGGTTTTTGGATGCCTCTCCTTTCACTCTACTCCAACTTTGCCTCCTTGGCAGGTTCCTAAGTGGCCTCTTTCTTCTCCAGCCCTTGGAGCTCTTTCCCAAAGAATAATGGTTACTTTGTTGTTAGCTGAAAGTGCTCTGAGGTATTCGATACATGCAGAGACTTAGAGACCCGGATAATTTCTATGGTCTACAAATCATGGAAGAGGGAAGCTCTGGGGAGAGGAAGGATCAGTGCAAGCTAGAGCGGGGCTTCTCTCCTTGCATACAGGATGCCCTGAGCTGCACCCCTCCCTGCCTTAGTGAACATCCAGCAGTCACTGCACTGATAAGGAAGCTACTAGAAGCTACTTAGCATGTAATTGTCACTCAATATGACTGACCGTTATTCAGTAACTCTGAGACTTAAAGGATCCAGGTGATTTCTGCAGCCATAGTTCTCAACTCTTATACTACATAAAAACTACCTGGGGAGCTTGTTAAATTGGTAGATACCTGGGCCTTGTCCCAGAGATCCAGATTTAATAAGTCTGAGTAGGGCTCTGGAATTTGCACTTCTAACGAGGCCTGCCAATGGTCCTGATGCCCAGACCAGTTTCAGAAACACTGAGAGCAGCCAATAGAGTAAAAAGTTCTCTCATTGCTTCCATTTCAAAAATTGTTTCTCCAGTTATATCCTCTGTTCTTTTGTCCCATCCTCTTCATTGTGGCTGTTTTGCAAGAAAAGAGGGATTACTTTTAGAAAATTAGAAAATATGGAAGAATAAAAAGAAAAATTAAATAACATAATCTAAACTCATACCCAGAGAGATAACTCATGTTAAACTGTTAACCTTGCTTGTGTATTCTTCCAGAATTTTTGTATACACACACACATAAAATATATATATATATCTCTATAATTTATAGGTTGTTTTGTTCAATTATCAATACATCATAAACGTCTTTGCATGTTGACAAATCCATAACATCTTCATCATCATTTTAATGGCTAGTCCATTAAACATATGTATGATTATTTACCCAGTGCTTTAATATTGAATATTTAGATTTTCCCAAAGAGTTCTACCCTTATAAACAAACCTGTGATGAACATTTCTGTGGTAGAAATGTCAAGTCAAAGGATAATAGATTTTAAGGCTTTTGATAAGTTGCTAAATGTCCCCCAAGAAATGTTTCTTGATTTACCCTCTCAGCAGCACTTTATAAAAGTGAGGAAACATACCCTTGCAACCCAGATATTATAATTAGAAAACTATTACCCATATGCTCTGATATAAAAATATTTTTAGTTTTTAATTGTGCATTTATTTGACTCATAGAGAAGATGAACCTTTCCTTAACTATATGCTTGCCATTTAAAGTTTCTATTATATGAATTACTTATTCACATTCTCTGCCCCCTATATTCTTGCAACATTCCTCTTTTTCTTACTAACTAGGAAGAACTGTTCACATAATAAATATATTAACTCTTTATGGCTACATATTTCAAATATGTTCCCATATATTTATTAAAACATTGTGTTTATCATATTTTAATTAGTTTGCTTTTTTATTATACAGACATTGATTTTTAAGAGGTAAAAATGTGTACTTTATTTCGGAATTTCTATCTTCAACTTCATATGTGGAAAGACCTCTCCTACTTCAAAATTATACCAATATTGACTTAAATTTTCTTCCAGTATATTTATAGTTTATTTTTATATGTAGGTCTTTAATCCATCTGAAAATTTTCTTGGTATAAAGATTAATTTTATTTTCCATATTGTCAGTCTATTGTCCTAATAGCTGGCAGTCCTCCTATTTTTTATGAGAGAAAAGTTCTGAACAGCTATCTCAGTTATATACACATGCATGGTCTGGGAGAAAACAGAACAAAGTATCTCTTTAGAGAGTGCTTCCTTACAGGAGCTCGTGGAAAACTTTCTCTTGCAGTTGATTTTGAGACTTGCTAAGCTATATGACTTCCAGAAGAAGCCATGAGCCTTCCCTTCCCTTTCCACTATCTGCAGGTCAGAAGGTTTCCAAAGGCTGTTGTATCTCAGATCAATCGACAAGCAAAGGAGACGATAACAAAAGAAACCCAGTATGGTTTAATATCAAGATTTCATTTGTACACTTCAATTCCCTTCCATTCTCTCCCAGTATTTTCCACACTCCTCAACTGCAACATGAGAGGGTGAAGTGAGCACAATGTGAGAGCAGATGTGTATTTTGACCCTGGCTTTGTCACTGTGTGACCACTCATCTTTCTGAATCTTTTGTAAAATGGGTAGGTGTGTGCTTTAGTCTGCTTGGGCTGCCATAACAAGATATCATCGACTGGGTGTCTTAAACAACAGAAATGTATCTTCCCACAGTTCTGGAGAATAGAAGTTCAAGATCAAGGTAACAGCAGAGTTGGTTTCTGCTGAGGTCTCTCTTCCTGGCTTGCCGTAAGCCAGCTTCTTGCTATATGCTCACTTGGCATTTCCCCTGAGCATGTGCACAGAGAGAGAGGTCTCTAGTGTCTCTTTCTCTTTTTAAGACCACACCTTGTCCTATTGGATTAGAGTCCCACCCATATGACCTCTCTAACCTTATTTACCTCCTTAAATGCCCTATCTCCAAATACAGTCACATTGGGGTTAAGGCTTCAACTTGCAAATTTTTGGAGGACACGATTCAGTCCATAACAGCGTGGATATCTAGATCTCAGACAGATGTAAACATTTTGAAAACACTTTTCAAATAGGTGTCAGTGGCTTCGGGAGAAGGAGCCTAAAAATGCAAATCGCATTTCCATTGAAGTCAGTCAGTCTGTTTTTAGCATGTCAGATATGGCCAGGGCTGTGCTAGAAGCCTCCAGGTGTTCAAAAGAAGTGTACAGCACAGTCTCTACCCTTCAACAGCTTAGTCTCTCAATGTGGGAGGTGACACCCACCTTTGAAACAATGAGAGAATAGCACAAAACCCACTGTGATTAAGAGCAATATGAGGCTTCAAATAATTGTACCAGGCAGTCAGATACAAAATGCATCTTCAGAGTTCAAATACTGAAGGTGTGGTGAGCCTTTGGTCTGGTCCCTGGGCCTTTCTACGTTCAAAGGCAAAGCAGAAGGATGCATCTCATTTCGTCTGAGAAAATGCCCTTGTTTTGAGTGTTGGCTTCTTCTGAATGGAGGCAGGTAGCTCTGGTTCCGAGCTGGTGGAATCTAACTTGAGTCGATGCTTAGACAGAGAGGCTCAGTGGAGTATCATCTAGTATATTCGGCACATTACCTCAGAGAAGATTTTCTCAGTGGATTACAGGAGTCATTGGTGTTTGGGACCAATAAAAGAAAGGAAATAGCATCAGGCTTTTCTTTTCTGAAAATCAATGTTATTTTAGAAAATGGAAGCCTGCATGCCAAGAGGGCAGTTTCCAGGTTGTCTGAGCCACTCATTCTAACCAGGCCTCTCATTTCTCAGAGAAGGAAGAAGGTGAGTGTATGGAGACAAGTGTCAGCCTCTTTAAAGACAAGGAGTGGCATTAGTGATCTAAAAGCAGATAACCCCAAACACGGAACTGGTGAGAAGCCTGGCAAATACAGCAGGGGTGGGAGGAGGGCATGCAGGGCTGCGGGTGCTGCTAATGAGGCGGGCGCCCACCACGGCTAACGGAGTAAATCTTGCCCCTTCCCCCGTGATATCCCTTTACTTCCTTCTGTTCCCTTGCTCCTTCCCTCGGAAAGCAGGGTGCTAAATACCTGGCTGTGAGTCCCACAAGTGGAGCTACCTGAAGTGGTTTAACCCACTGCAAGTGTTGTACCAATCACTCAACAATTCCCATGGCTGCTTTTGTGAGAAGCCTCTCTCTTAAGCCTCTGGTTTAAGAATTTAGAGTAATCATGTAAAAATGATACCCCTGTGCTCCATGATCCGCTGAATCTCGCTAATGCCGGATCCCAGAAGAGGGCTTATTAATGGTGAGACGCAGTGCTTCTCTCTCAGCTCGTGTTTCACACGGATATCTCTTATGGATTCAGCTGTAAACCTCACTGCTGATAAAGGGAGTATAATGAACCTCCCTGCTCCATGAAAATGAAATCTAGGGCTGATGGAGGAGTTACCTGCTCTACCTCCTGGCACTGGGGCAAGTGTGCTTCTTGGCTGTGGGAAATGAAGGTATAGGGCCACTTCCTCTCATATCTCAGGCTTTTCTCTGCCATGGTGAAAGAGGCTGGATTTAAAGATCACTATTTGGGACTGGAGAAGTGCTATAATTTCTTAAATACTTCCATAGCAATTATTTTGTCAGTTCTCTAGTGCTAACAAGATGAAGGACGCCTGATTTTTGGGTAAATTTTATGAAAATAAATAAGGCCTTGGAATCTCTGGACCCCATGAACTAACTAGATCATTCTAGAATATTTTGGGGTTCAGGAATTCTCCTGCTTTGTTCTGACTGTGACCACTTGGCTGCTGTTTTCTCTAATATAAGCCTGGGAGGGATGCTGAGAAAAATGCAACAATTGCCTGTCTGGGCCTCACCATTCACAGTCCTTCCCCATCCAAAGTCAGCAAGAGAAATGACAGCTCCTATCTTAGATGAGAAACCCTTTCTAGAGCCCAGACCTAAGACTGGTTGGCACACACTACTACAGAGCCCAGTTTTGAGTGTAGAGAGTTTCACACTTAAAACAGCTCAACTCTGTATCAAACTTTATCCTTTCCCAAACACTCACACCCAATATCTCATTTGCCACTTAAACAGTCAAACAAGGGGCTAGGAGAATCTTGTTCTAGAGATGCTGAAAGTGAGGCACACGCAGAAGCTGAGCTGTGGAACAAGAACTAGGATACAGGATTCCTGGGCTTTCAGCAAAGTCACCTTTCAAACATGCCATTTCTCTCAAACTAAGGGGTTCCCTTATTAACTTATACGTTGAAAATTGAAAGAAAAAATTGGCTCTCTGAAGAGATTAATGATTTTAACTAGACAGTTCCCAAGAAAAACATTTTTCTCTGATTTTCCTAATATCACAGGGTAACAGGTGAAACTTCAACCATTTGTCCCAGGTGGTCAAGCAGGCATCCTGGGCTGAAGCATCATTTATGGCTTCTCACAGGATGTACAGCTCAGGCCGTGATTACTTTGGGGTGCAGCCAGGGTTTTACTTTTGGAGATAACACTTCCAGATAATTGGCTGCCCTGGAAGAATGTTCTGGTGTCTTTCAAACCATGTTGCAATCAAATCCTTGGAAAAGATGCCCTTTCCTATAGAGCGAGGAAGACAAACCCCGGAGAACTGAAATCTCAGTTCTGAAGGAATAGCCAGGACCCCTGCTTTTCAAACCAGTGCCCCTGCTGGTGTGACTTCTCTAGAAAGACACACACACATATACATAAATACCTGCAGATAACACTGATTGGCACTTTGTCATAAAAACTACTCTTTCAGTGGGTCCCCTCAGACAGCCACCCTTGCCTCATCTGAACAGATACTGCCATTTTAAATTTACTTTTCACTTACTTAACCTTTAAAAAAAAGCACCTCATTTTACTGACTGCTTATTGAATAAAGGATTAGTATTATTTTCCTTCCTCCAGTGAACTTTCTTGTACTTCATCGTATTCTTTGTGTTCTCTGCCAAGATGTCACTGTTGAGCAAATCACAGGTCTTAATGCTGCCCAGTTCATGCAGTGATAACTTTTTATTCAGAATTGCTTGAGGTCATCTCAATGGGAGAAATGGGTAGGAATGAGAATTTACCCCGAACTTGAATTAAAATAACTTCCAAGCACTTCCTAGAGCAGGAACAAAGATGAAAGGGACCTCAAATTATGGGAGTGTTTGAAATAACAAGGCAAGGGTGTCCTTTGAAATATACTCAGCCACATTTGTTTGCCTTTAAGTCAGATCACCTTAGCCAAGGACATAGGGTGGCAGGAACAAATGGTTAATGCTTGTGGAAGGAACCTGGCCAACTGGCTTTTCTTCCTTTCTCTTTCTTTTACTTATCTTTTTATATTATTATTATTTTTTTTTAACTTTGGCTAGAATGCCCAGTAGGAGTGCAGACTGGAAGATCGGCTATCTTTTGAACTGGAGACATCACAGGAAACTGGGGAGGCTCCAAATTGCTAACCTGAGGCCGGAGAAAAACTTTTTTTCATTGAAGGGACTGCGTTGTTTTTTTTTTTTTTCTTCCTCCCCTTCATCGAATGGCAACCCAAGTCCTGCTGGATTGCAACTGTCTTTGTTCCTGCAGCCAAGCCTTATAGCTGGCTCACACTCTGCCACGCTCATAACCTCACACTAGAAAGGAGATTACAAAGAGGGGCAAACACCCTAGAGGGCTCCCCTTTATCAGAACCTTCCCTGTCAGTTGGGCTCCTCATTTCCCGAGCCCTCGTCTGATTATTAGTGTACTGACGGAATAAAAATAACCTCATATTCCTACATGAATCATAAATAAAACCCTTTTATTTCATCAAAGAGGTTGGCAGGTTTATAGTCCTTTGCAATGCAGGCACGATGTGAATGACATACCTTTAATTTTGCTGACAAGCTCATCAGGGTTCGAATGAAAAAAGAGTGAAAAGTGGGTGACTTTGGAAATGGTTGTGCGGGAGCTTTTTGGTAAGGATAAATATTTCACCTTGCCACTGTAATCAGGGAACCAGCTGATCTTGGTAATGAACTCTTCAATTACAGCACACTTCTGACTCTTCAAAACTGCCTAAGCCAACAATACCACAGCGATTATTGCTGGTGTTACAGATGGAAGCAACCCGAAGAGAAAGAAAGAAGGGGGAGGGAAGGGAAAGAAGAGAAGTGGTGTGGTGGGAAAAGAAAGCCACTGAAAGTTAACATAACTGGATTATTAAATTAGAAAAAGCTGTGGAGCTGGGCAATAGAAAAAGTATATTCCCCAGCTCCCATTCTTGTCCATTCCCCTCCCTATCTAAACTATCCTGATGATTCCACAAATGCTCCACGGTTTTAATTAATCTAGGCTTGAGATCTCCAAATCAGAGACCCCCAAAATTGAAAGCCTCCATAGTTTGTATACCCAGTTCATTTGCCTTTGATTTCTCTTAAGTTTGATATATGATGTTGTGAAGTCCCTTCTTCTAAAGGATGCAAGGAGAAGCACGCACAGCAATGTTCTTGGCGCTGACTTTCCTACAGGTAAATTTCCTGCTTCTTATTTAGATTAAGGGAGAATCAAAGGAAAGAAAGAAGCATTAAACATTGGGTCCCTAAATTACTGACATCAGTTTTTCCAGAGCCTCAACAAAGCTTTGGAAATAAGGGTTTTAAGTAGAAAAAAAAAGAGGGGGCGGGGGAATGGAAGATTTTGAAAGTTAATTACTGGAAAAGGAAAGATGCCTCATTTTATGACAAGACCCTTTTGGTGAGTCGGTCCAGGAGACTGAGAACTCAGCCCTAAAGGATGAGCTTATACATGGCCTGGCTTTGGGGCTCCCAATTTAGCTTGGGATTTGTTTTACTTCACACTCTACATTTTCCTCCATTATTTGAGAAATTTTACCAAAAGTAATCGTTGCTACCAGTGATCTGCAGGCTTCTTCCTACGAAAAATAGGTCAAACTTTACAAGGCTTGAGACTTTCTTTAAGGCAGCCAAACAAGACAGAAGAGCTGCAGGGAACTAGGAAAGAAAGTATGATTTTCTCTCCTCAACTGAACTATGACCTTCTTGAGGCCAAGAGCCATGTTTTATGCTAATTGCATACCTTACACAGAGCCCAAAATGCTGCAATTCTGTTTTTCTAGGTAACATAAGACATAGGACACGGGTTACTCAAGTAGCCACTGGAGACAAAGGGACTCTGGTTCTTCTACAGAGTTCCAAGACTCAACCTCATGCATCCAGTCAATCCTCAAGTCTCAAGATTATTCCAAGTGAGATGGCTTTCTACTTCATGGATCCCTTGGGCTTAAATTTTTTTTTTATTGTGGTAACACAAAACTTACATCTTAATGGTTTTTAAGCGTACAGTTCAGTGGTGTTAAGTACATTCATAATGTTGTGCAACTGTCACCACCCTCCATCTTCAGAACACTTTTCATCTTGTAAAACTGAAACTCCCTTTCCATTGAACAATAACTTCCCATTTCCTCCTCTTCCCGACCCCTGGCAACCACCATTCTACTTTCTGTCTCTATGATTTTGACTATTTTAAGTACCTCATATAAGAGTGGAAACATGCAGATTTGTCTGTTTTGTGACTGGCTTATTTCACTTAGCATGTCCTCAAGTTTCTTCCATGTTGAAGCATATGTCAGAATTTCCTTCTTTTTTTAAGACTGAATAATATTCAATTACATGTACATACCACATTTTGCTTTTCCATTCTTCCATTGATGGATACTTCCATTGCTTCTACATCTTAGATATTGTTAATGCTGCTATGAACATGGGTGTAAAAATATCTCTTCAAGACCCTGCTTGCAATTCCGTGGGGTGTAGACCCAGAAGTTGCATTGCTAGATCATATGGTAATTGTATTTTTAATTTTTTGAGGAACTGCTATACTTTTTTTTTGTACAGTAACAGTACCATTTTACACTCCCACCAACAGTGTCCAAGGGTTCCAATTTTTTTTCACATCCTGGCCAACACTTGTTTATTTTTTCCTTTTTTTGATAGTAGCCATATTAATGTGATTTATTATCTCATTGTAATTTTGATTTGCATTTCCTAATGATTAGTTATGTTGAGGATCTTTTCATGTGCTTATTGGCCATTTATATATCTTCTTTGGAGAAATGTCTATTTGAGTGCTTTGCTCATTTATGAATTGGATTGTTTGTTTTTTGTTGTTGAGTTTGAGGGATTCTAAGTATATTCTGGATATTAATCTTCATCAGACATATGGTTTGCAAAATTTTCTTCCAATCTGTGTGTTTAATTTTTATTTTGCTGATAGTGTGTTTTGATGCACAAAATTTTTAAATTTTCATGAAATTCAGTTTGTCTGTTTTTCTTTTGTTACCTGTGTTTAGGGTATCATATCCAAGAAATAATTGCCAAATCCAATGATGTCATGAAATTTTGTCCTATATTTTCTTCTAAGAGGTTTACAGTTTTTGGTCTTACCTTTCGGTTTTTGATCCATTTTGAGTTAATTTTTGTGTATGGTGTTAGATAAGGGACCAAGTTCATTCCTTTTCATGTGGATATTCAGTTTTCCCAGCACCATTTGTTGAAAACTGTCCTTTCCCCATTTAATGGTCTTGGCACCCTTGGATCCCTTGATTTTTAAAAACAACTTATATATACTTGTGAGTCTGAAAAAAAAATTATTAGGAAGGTACTATTTTGCCAGGTTTACAGATGAAGACACTGTGACTCAAAGAGGTTAAATATTACACCAAAGATGATACAGAAGGATATCTCTGAAACAGCATCTCAATTTTCAAAAAAAAAGAGTTTATCTTGAGGACATATGATGGTTGAGAGGCCTGTTCCATACATCTGTAAGGAGACATTAATTGTGCTTCTAGGCAAAAGGTTGCAATGGTAGCCCATAGGAGGAAAATACACCTGTAAGTAACAATGACAATGCACTACTCGTATTCCTCTAGATGAACACACAGGTGCTTACACTGTGGCCAAGAAAACCTGGCCTGTGATAGAATTCCAGGATCTGTTACACCTGCCACGGGCTCATGCACAAGACCCCCAGGCTGTGTGAGGAAGCATCAGATGGGCTCAAGGAGAGTATGTCCAGACTCAGACCACCTGAGAAACACGGTACTCTCACAAACTACCCTGAGAGTGGAGAAAGTAATTGGAACATAAGACTTTCTTCTGGAAAACAAGCATTTCATCAGGGCCTCCTCCTCCTTGCACATTTATGACCATGAAAGAAATAAAACATTAACTTAAAAATATTACCTAACCTCACATGCAAAGCCATATATATGTTGTTATAAAACAAAAGCCATGTAGCATAAGTGAACAGTGAAGAAGAATTGGGGGTGGAGACTAAAATAGGGACCCAAGGGTCTAACGTAAAACAGGTCTTCCTTCAACATCCATGCATATTTGGAATATCTGAGTACTTTACTATTCAACAGGCACTGTACTAGATGCTTCATGTCTATAATTACCACTACCCCTTACAACACCACTGTGAGAAGTCCCACACATTTCCATGACAGTATGTCTTCTCTTATGCTAGACTGGGTAACAAGAGGAAAGGTCCTCAGTGACCTGGGTTGCTCCTAGCTTCAGAATCAGACTGAACCCCTGGCCTGTCCCAAACCTGCCCAGTGATCAGACACTGATCCTCTGAAATAAGCAGACCACTTAATAGTGTGGTTGATTCAACAGCAACCTACATGTGTTTTTCTGAGGGCCCTGGGATTAAGACTTCTGCAGCTCACTTTTCTCTCTTGATTTTTTCTTTTGTACCCCCAGCTTTGACTTTAGAGTCTGGTTTGGTCTACTGAGTCTGGTCTAGCCTGTATTTACACTTTGAAGCCTGTGGAGCACAAAGAATATGGCACCCATTACTTGAATCAATTAATGAATGCTGTGCTGATTCAAATTGGTTAATTCCATGTCTCCTGACATTGACATTAACTGTCCTCTGTGGGTAACACACTCCAGTCTTGCTTTGTGCTCTGGCTTCAGTCCCTTCTTAGCCCCCCATGTTAAACACGTTGGTGTCCAGGTTCTATACCTGGCTCTTGATATAATAAACCATTTCTAAATCATGATACACAGACAAATGCCATCTGCCAGGCTAGGTCCTTGAAGCTTTCCTAAAATCAACCACTTCCCCTCTCTGTAGAACCTTACTCTGCTCCTTGAATTAAGAGTTCGCACCAGATAGTAACTGTTTGTTGATGGGTTGTTGATGAGCATAGTCTGCCCATTGTTCAACGCAAGAGTCTCTTCTTTAACAGCTTACGTGCACTCCCTGAAAATACTGCTTTTATGCATATAATGAATGTACTAAGAAATGTGTCTCGATTTGAGAGAGACAGAAAGAAAAAGAAATGGAAAGGATGAGGAAAAAATTGATGAAACCACAGAGAAAGACAAAATCAGCTCTATTGAATTCTAGATTGCCATCTTGTCAAGATTTTTGCAAGATTCCTCTGCCACTCTTTCAATTTTCATTACTTTCTATTTTCCGTGAATAAAGCATAGAAACAGGTTCTAATTTTACCAGAGGCTTTTCATCAAATCAGACTTTTTTATTCTCCCTAGGTTATCCTAGTCACAAAAACGTCTCTTTTCAAAGCCTGCATAATATTAGCTAACTCTACTGGGGTATAGCTTCTTGCACCCACACAGTAAAGATGCAAACATTATTCTTTAACCTGACTCTAGTTATCTTTCATCACAGAGACTGACATTCTTAGTAGCCAGTATCTTCACAGAACCTCTGAGTTTTATGGAAAATTTCCTTAATCACTGGCTGTGCAGACATGAACTTTTCAAACTTGAAGCAAGTCATATTTCTCTTCAGTGTTTTGAGGAACCCCAGATGCTTGATGCTCCTATTTCTAACCTGGGATAATGAAGAATTTTCTACAGATAAAGGAAATTTTTCTCAAGAGGGATTTCCCACTCCTCTCTGGCACAATGACCACATAATAGGTCACTACTTCTCACTGGGCCCACTTGGGATGGCTTAATTGCTTTGGAGAAAAATGGCAGAAGGTTTTTGTAGAGAACCAATTTGCAAAGAGCTGTTCTATATAAATTCACAGTCTTGGTGTCACTATCCTCTATGTCAAAGCATAAACTGAAGGATGTGTTACAACACCCTAATCTTAAATCTAATGGCAAGGAGGAAAGGGCTGGGAGATACACATTGAGGCTTCTCTTTGCTCACTTACAGAAGTGGTTTCTAAGATCTTCCCTCTCCCAACAATGGACAAATCTGCATTCTTACACTTCTCTTAGGAATGAATACAGGTGTGTACTTCTGCAGACTCTAAATGTAGCTGGACATTTAGAGCCTGTAGTTGCCTTAAACTCCACTGTTATTCTTTCTCTTAAAATTGAGGTTACAGAGCATCCTTAAAATGACACAATTAATTAATGTATATCCATTAAGGATTTGTTCTATGTTAACTGCTGGTGAGTTCTAAAGAGGTCCTAGGCATAGTGGGTTTTTTTGGGTTTTTTTGTTTGTTTGTTTTTTATCAAAGAGCTTACAGTATGAAACCACAAGGGATACTGCATGGAGCTGCCATGTGATAGACCTGAACTCCCAGTCCAGATTGACTGCTAACTAGCTGTGTGGCTCTAAGTCCTGCAGGGATTTATCTATTTCCTCTCGACCTTGGTTTTCTCATCTGAAAATGGGATACTCATGAGATTTTTGCAAGATTTTATTAAGATAATAAGTAAGAAAGACATTTTCTCACAATGACTGGCATGTATTAAGCCCTCAATAAATACTTGGGAATATTTGACATATAGGTGTAAAGAGACAGTATTTCCTAACCAAGCCTGCTAAGGTGAGGTAAAAATTAAGGGTATGGCTTATAAGGCATTTGAGAGTTCAGAGTAGAAGAAAAATGTGATTAGCTGGAGCAACCAGGAAAGGTTTCAAGAGGCTGAGGTGGAGTCAAAGAGACAGATTTGGAAAGTTAGATGTAAAGTAATCCAGGAAAGGCCAGTGGCATGATCCACAATGGAACTGTGGGAACTCCAGGTGAATATGGACAAGAATGAGGAAATGACTGGGTCAGGAATTGAGAAGGGGACCAGTGAACATGAGCCTGGAAAGCTGGTAGGGATTGGGCTAAGATTATTTTCTTTTAGGAAGAAGAGAGAGTTTAAGATTTTGGCATGAGCTGGATGATTAATTGATGACAGGAAAAAATATAGGAAGACAGATCAGACAGTGTAAATCAGGAAATCATGGAGATGGGCAGGTAGGAGGGATGCCATTGGTAGAGTCAGGATGTTATGTGAATGGTGGGGCAGGAGATAGAAAAGAAGATAAGTGTATTTCTGGGTGTGTGACACTCAGAAAGAATGAGTAAAACTTAGGTTATGAGTAGATAGGAAGGAGTAGGAGGAATAAAGAAAAAGCCTCACAGTTGATTCTGACCTTTTGCTTCTGTATAGCAGGAAATGGTAGCCACCTTAACACAAATAGGGGAGTCAAGTGGAAGAGCTGCCTTTGAAAAGGAAACGCCAAACGCAAAAACAGGTGGTCCGTTGTCCACAGTTCACTTCCAGGTGTCCCTAAAGGGTCTGGATTGAAATGAGAACATAGTTTCAGTGAATTCCAACTGGGTTATATAACATAATTTGAATATGAAACAAGATGTAGCATCTTTTCTACTCATGGCAAGGAGGGCTTTTTGCCAAGCAATGCTGGAACAGCACATCTATTTTGCTGGGCTGAGTCACTGTGCCTTCAGAAACGGTTCTAATCTCAGCTCTATATGATGGCTGTGGAAAAGTTTACTTCCATTTTTTTTTTTTTTTTCTGAATCTCAGGATTTTTTTTTTTCCCTCTCTAAAAGGAATATAATGACATCAACTTGTCCTCCACTGCCACTGCAACACATTTTGAGAGAAGTTCACATATTTACTGAGAACACGTTCAAGGCTCGTCTTCCGGTTGCACCTGCTCGATCCTCCCAGAGTGCACTGCGGGTGCCTGTGAGGCAGGAAGTATCACAGAGCAGGGCAGATGTATTGATCTTTGTTTCCCCCAGGAGACTGTGAGGTCTTGAAGGTTGGAACTATACTTCTTCATCTCCATAATCCTTGTGGTTAGCACGCAGGAAGTAAAAGAATGAATTAAGGATTGAAATGCGTATTTCATTTGTCTGTAGGGTAGGGACCCTCTTGGTTAAAAATCTGGCTTCACTTTGATGGGGTCAGCCCCTTTCTGAGAGAAACACAAGGCAACTGGAAATGGTTGCCTCCTCCTGATGCTCTCCTGTTTCTTAATTATAAATACAGTAGTTTCTCACTAAATGAAAGGATGCAAGACTTGTGTATTTCAGTAATACCCTCACTAAAGAACAAGGTCAAGAAATTAGTCCTGAGCTAAAGGAGAACGCAGTTAAGTAATGATGCCATCAAGAGCACATGTCCACATAGACCGTCCAGGCATTTACTGCATTACACACCTTCTTCTGGTAACACTTGCATCTGCATGGCATGGATGTACGGGCATTTGGGGAAAAACCAAATATATCTTCACCAGGCGGGTGTTTAAGTGTTGGAATATAATGGTATGTGGACCTCTGCAGAGTGGGACTAAGTGGGAGGTAGAGGAATGGAGGGGTATGAAAAATATTTCTTGGTCATACATTTTGAAAACCACATACAAGACTGAAGAGTGGCATTTTTATACACTGTGATGTTTCTTGTTTTTGTTTTAGACTAGGACTGGTCTTCAACAATGAATTGGTATACTGGTTGTTTTTAACTTTCTCAACGTTCATTACTCTATTTTTGCATATCTTAGGCAAATACTTGGAATGGACAAGGAATTGTGTAATACAGGGGAAAGAAAATTAATACTAACAAAAATATTTTGCTGCTTTCTTTGCTAATTGATAATGATTAAGAGCAAGATAATTTGCAAATTGGGTAACAAAACCAAAAATGAACTCCATATTTGTGAGTTGAGGCCTGAAGAGGATAATAACTGCATCATAAAATAGCTAAAATGTCTCAAAATTCCCAAGGCTTGTGGGTAGAAGCAGCTTACAAAACTCAAGCTTATGATCTCCTATTAGTTCTGGTTTATATTTTACAAATACAAATATGTTAATTGCAGAAATTATGATGAGACTTGCAGAAATAGCCAATAACAATAAAATCCTTTGGCATCATTTTTATTACTTCATGTGTTGGCACTACTATCAAAGTACCAGCCTGATTCTTGTTTACCTATTTCATATCAGCATAAAGGCTTCTCCACCAACAAACTGGTATATGAAATCCCATTCTCAGGTAACTGTAGTCATTGGAATAAAGATCTCAGGGATAATAGAAACCCATAAATACACACCAAAGCAAGGCTTCTCCTCCCTCCACCCCACCCCTAACCTTAATAAAGCATGTAAATAAGGAACAAAATTAACAAATTGGAAATGGTATGATGCATCAGAATATTTAGTTCCCCTAATTGTTGGTTGAAGAGTAGAGAAAGAATGGTCCATGAGAAGAGCAAGAAGTAAACAGTTTAGGTAATTTTCATGTTGCCTGGGACCCTATTTTGAGAACTGAACACAGTCATTTAATCCATTTTTGTGGCTATCCTGCTTTGTATTTTTGGCTCTGTCCTATATGGTATGGGGTACTGATGAACTTACAGCACCAAAGGCAAGAAAATACACGTAGCCCATGTGTAATTAACTATGGCATACAGCAATATATTATCATTGGCTTACAAGTGAGTTTTCAAACTGCTATAGCTGTTTGTATCAGAATGTATATAAGTGAGGAAAGAGAAGATAATCAAAATATTTTAAGCAGAATTTAATGCAGGAAATTAGGTACTAAAAAAAATAGCAGAAGAGTCAAAGCTCAGGTTCTAGACTGAGTTTTCAGGAATATCTCTCAGAATGACTTGGGCTCTCTAGAGCAGCTACACACTCTAAAGCTGCCAGTAGAGCTAAAAAAGGAGTTGGGATTAAGAAGGTACCACTGTAAACACCCCATTGCCTGTCAACATACTCAGGAAACTGGAAAACTGAAAAGCAGTGCCTGGTGTTTTCAGGGCCTTCACCTCTTCCCTCCTTCTAAATCTCACAGGTATAAATTTGACTGAACTTAATTTATGTTGAACTCTAGCTGCAAGGGAAACTGGGAAAACAGTTTTAGCTTTCTAACCTTTTCAAATAGAAGAAAGATGAAACAAAGGCTGAGTGTCCCAACCCTCTGTATCTTCCAGAGAACTGGAAACTAGCAACTATTTGTGGACTTCCATGTTGAGACAATGGCCCAGAAACTTTTAGTGCAACACTTTAATTAGTTTCATTTAGTTAGAGGAGCAGCAGGTGGTGTTTGACTTAGGCCTAGAAGGATATGTGGATGATTTATGGATGAAGATGTTTTGGGGTAGAACAGAATGGATTAACCAGACGTAGGAAGTACCATTATTGCCCTGAATGCTAAAAATGACACATTTAGGGTTGAGGTGGCATCTTCTGATGCCAGGACCAGGTCCAAGAAGAGCAATGTAAGGCATTATATGTGATGGTGGTCTGGGCCCCAAAACTTCCCTCACTAAGGTCAAATCCACGAAGAGGGTTAGAGGGACCAAGAACAGACAGCCATCTCTACAGTTCTCTACATGTCTCAGCTACTGTGGAAAATTGCTTCTCCTTTGAGCCCTAGTTCAAGGCTTTTTAAATGAAAAATTTACCAGTGTCTCTTGGCCTTCTTCGCCTCCGAACTCCTATAACATTGACCATCCCTACCACATGCTTAGTACTTAAATATAATGTCCTCATTTTGCTCAATAGTTGATTCTTGTGTATTACACAGGTGTTTCTATGCTTAGTGTTTTTCACTTCCCCTAATGGGAAAGAAATACGATATCCATTATTTTTTCCCCCTCACCTCCACCCCATTCTGGGCACCTGTGCTTCCTTGGCAAAAGGGGCCTCTAATACAATTATTTTTGCCTGTGTTTTAAAAATAGAATTTCTTATTCTTTTAGTTACTTCTCTTCTTCCCTCCTTTCACCATGCCTTTGTGTCTTTGTTTATGACTTTGCCGATACTCCAGACTCTGGTCCCCTCTCAGAGTTACTTTCATCCTTATTGCTCTCTCACTCGCTATGGTTTCTTTATGTTCATCTTTACCTTAAGCCAGTCATTCCCTGCTTTCTGTATTTCCCTTCCCCGCCCTAGTTCACAGTCTCTAACTTTGGCTCAGTTCCCACTTCTTCTATATTTTTATACTTTATCCCATTTGTCTCCTTAATTGGGGTCCCTAGTTTTGTTTGTTTCTGCCTCTGCATCTGTCACCTTCTGTGCTTCCATTGTTTATTTCACTCTAGGTAGGTACTATCTCCATTTGTATTTTTTCCTCTCTGCACTTCACTTGCTCTTTCCCATTCTGTGCCACTCCCTCCACCCATCCTGATATGTTACCTTTCTGTTTATATAGCCATATCCACATAAATCCTCTCACCCCTTTCAGCATAGAGGAAGACTGACTGGAGACTTCACCTTTTACACACATGTCTCTATCCAGGGCATAGGACCTTCTGTCAGATGCAAGGTTCCCACCATCTACCACCTCTAAAGCCAGGTCTACCTCCCTGCTGCACTTTTTGCAAAGATAATTCAGTGCAGAAACAATTTGTTTTGAATTTCAATCCAGAGGAGTTTAACAAAAGAATCTCAATGTTGGGCTGTACTGTCTATGACATAGATTCATGGTTTGCCAGCTGCCTCTGGAGACATCTTCGGAGGAAAGATTCTTCACTTTAGTCCTACAGTGTCTGCAATGTACACACACACATGTGTACAAACATACACACATGCATACATACATATATACAGTGTGGGACTACACTCTCCATCCATGCATGTATTTGTATAAGTGCACACACACAGACACATATACACAGGCACACATATATAAACACACATATCTAAAGTATATATACATATATATATTGAATATCCATATGCATATATATTATATATATAATACACACACGTATATAACATATATTTGTATTGTATACATAATGTTTACATATATGTTCCTTGTAGTTGAAATTATGGTAATTGAGTTAAGCGTTCAGTGAGGGCTTTATAATGAGAAATACAAATAGTCTCTATCAAAGTCATGATTAGCTATTTAGAGAATAAAAACTAACAATGCTCTGAAGTTTTATCATACTTTAAAGATGTTTAAGCCACCTTTCATTAAATTATTTTATCTCTACAAACTGCCTCTTTTATTGTTGCTTTGTTTCTTTATACATTTTCTTTAACCTCATAAAATATTCCTGTGAACTGAGAAAAGTATCAGAAGGGCAGAATGAAGGCAGGTCGTATTATCTAATTTTCCAAGTGGAGAAACTAGGGCAGGACCTGGTGAAATTACCTACTGAACTTGCTCTATCAAACAGGAGAGGAGCTGACACCTAACCAACGCCCCTTCTTCTTCTCCTCTCACATCACTTTTCATCCATATTTCTTGCCCCAGTTTAGGAATCATCCAAACTCAAAACTGTGTACTTCAGTATCCATTTTGGGATCAGGCTGGAATTACAGGTCTTTATTTTCCATGTTTAGCTAAACAAAAATCTGATTTAGAAGCCAAAATTACAAAGATGAATGCATTAGATATAATGGATTGAATTGTGTTTTAAATACATATGCTTAGACATTCAGCAAAATAGGAGTTGATGCAAAAGGCATTTGTTGAAGCCCTATTATTTTCAATACCACAGATATTTTACACAGCAGGAATTTAAGAGGAATTTTTACCTTACATACTAAATATATTTTCCATACAAATCAACATTAGCAGTAATTATAAAATAATTTACCACCAAAAAAACCCTCTAAATTTTAGAATTTGAGTATCATACTTCACTTCCTGAGATGTGTAAATATGAATAATTTATGCCTGTGTTTGGAAGTATTAATGTTAAGAGACACTTTGGCTTAATAGAGGCATTGGTATCCACAAGGCATTTGGAAAACTCAATAAAATAGAAGAAATATAAAGTATATTTATAAATTCTACACCAAAACAAAGGGAGCCAAAAGCTCTCCTTCCCGCTCACCATAATTTCAACAGAGTACCTATCTGGCAAGAAGGTACAGAGTGATTAAAGAATAGCCCCAGTGAAAAAATTCACTACGAAATAAAGTTTAGCTTGCAGATTTTCCAGATTGCCATAGGAAGTATCAAAGGTTCAACCATTTGGGGATACTGAGGTGAGTCTGCAAAATATCTTGCTTTGAAGACACCTATTTTTGCTCTTAGAGGTAGCATGCATGGCCATAGGCAGATAGCTGTCCCAACCATGTCTTCACTCCTGTCCCTTAATGACCTGTTCTTGGGATTTTGCTGCAACCTCTTCAGAGAATGGAATGGCTTCCCACAGCCAGCAACCCTGCTTTTCCTCGGCAAAGTTGATCTAGATGACCTTGCTAATACATATTAATGGTGCAAGTTACTATATTCAAGGAAAAACATGATCTCAATTTGGCTACAGATTTAACAGTGCCAATCTCTATTGTCTTACCTAGCACTCTTAATTGCATACATTTAGCCCTCAATTGTAGAATAATTTTGCTTCAGATTGAAAAGAAACAGCTCTGGCCTTGGTTATTTTGGCATACAAGTCTCCAATATGACTCTGTTTTCTAAGCAGACATTAATGATTCTAAAACTAATATTCATTGTTTGAAGAGGCACAGCGGCCTTGGCATTTACTTAACCTTTTGTCTCATGTATGAGACTGAGTCAGCCTAAATCCTTTTCTTAATTAATATCTTTTCTTTTTATGGCCAACGTTATTTATTGAACAATTTGCATGTAACAATTAGAGCCATGAGAGCTTAAGAAAACTCTTCCAGCTCAGAAGTCCACTTTTTCTGATTTTTATTTAGTTGTTTTTTTAAGGTTGTTCTGATTACACAAATTCAGGGAAAGCTTAGCTGAAGCAATAGGGGAATAAGTTACTGCAGATACGTCTTATGTAGGTGATCCTACTTGCTGGAGCCCAAAGGAAAAGAAGGAAAATATTCCTTCTTTTTGAAAAAATATGTGACTTACATAAGAAAACTGTTGCCACTTTGCAAAGAATGTGGATTCATTTTAATTTAAATATCTTCAGAAAATTCATGTAAATGTTAGCCATTGTCTATAGGGGTGAGGCAAAGCTCTAAATAAGTCAACGTATTTCAGGAATGGAGTGTTATTTTAATGTTTTTTCTTTTAGAATAACAAGAAAAAAGTAAAAGTGATAAACTGTATTTCATCTATGACCCCCAAATACTGACAAAGCAAATGATTATTTGCCATCTTCCTTCAAATTCCTGTCCATATAAACTCACAAATTTGGCATAAGTATAATCATAGTATAGAAATCACATTTTTATATATATAATGTCTTTCATTTTTGTCGAGGTATTGTTTTCAATTTGTCATGTTGAATAGCTGCAAAATATTCAAATAATTGGATGTGCTCAATAACTCAATCAATCCCATTTTGAGGGTACTATAATCTTTATAATGTTTTGTTATCTAATGTAGTATTGCAATAAACATCTTTGAAGAATACAGCTTGTCCACTTTTTTGCCATAGAAGTAGAATTATTGAGTGAAGCAACATGTTCTTTTCCCCCTATATGGTAACAATATTTCAGTGTATTTTGGTCCTAACCATGTTTAGTAGATTTGTTTGACAGTCTTGTCTTTGATGCATACTATTTAAATTTTTGAAGTTGTGCTAAATGGATATGAGTAAAACACATACATTTTCTTGATAACTTAGAGTTTATGCTCCCAAATCCAGAATTGTTTAAAATCATATTATTTAAAAGCTTGATTCTTCTTAATTAGACAGTACTTTGAGCAAAACCAAATCTTTTTAATCTTGAAGGTGCTTCCAAGACCTCAAGATTACTGTTAAATCACTAAATGCCTATAGTCATCTAAGACTCCAGGTGGAAGTGTAGAAGGTACAGAAGATGTTTCTGAAGGTATTTTGATTTATATTTTGACTTGTACTTAATATGAACTTATGGTGTGGTTATTTCCCCCTTTCTGAGAGGAAACCAGAGGGTGCAAACTTCTTGTTTGAGGGCTCTAGCAAATCAAGGTTTTACTCTAGAAAATGCAATTTATTTTCCTTTCCCAACTGGCATCTCAAAGACATTTCAAGTACTCATATTGCCGGATATTAAGCACTTCAGCAAGAAATTATCTAAATTTCCCAGTTTGCTCCTTAAAGACTTCTTGCAGCCTCTTCTCAAATTTGCCTGTAGAGTGCAGATTGTCTTGTGCACATCACTGAATTTACTCAGGTAGTAGAAACTCCTCTGTGATTCCAGTGCTCCCAACACATGAGAGATAAAAATGCCAGTTCATCACAGCATCATGACACATTTTCTGGAGAAAGATTTTGCTAGAAACTCCTAGCAAAAGGAAAGGCTAAAGGTCTAATTAGAGATTAGAAATTGTTTATATAAATATTGACTAGTAGTAAAAAAAATTGGTGAATGATTTAGCATGTTAATAATGCTGCAACAAACACCCTTGAACATTTCTCTTTATAGCATGAGAACATTTCTCTAAGGTAGACACATAGAAGTGACATTGCTGGGTGGTGGGAAATGGACATCTTCAATGTCTCTCATCATTGCCAAATTTCTCTCAAAATGGTTTTAATCATTTCTTACATTGTCAAGATCCTTGATGTTATTGGATTTCAGCTTTTGCCTGAGAATTTTTAAATGGCATTTCCTTATTGTTTAATTTGCTAATCACTACTGGCATGGAGCATTTTTTTCCCCTATCTGTTCAGTGGTGAATAAGGCTTCCCTTTTCATTCTAGCCTTATATTCAATAACTTTCATAGAAATGAAATTGCCTTGCCTTAGTCTCCATGGACCTCTGCAAGAATCCTAGAAAAGCCTTGGGCCTTGTCTTCTCAATTTCTGATCATCAAAGGCATTACTTCTCTAGGGTTGAAAGCCAAACAATTTAGTCAACTGTCATCGTACCACAAGAGAAGTCCACCAACCTGTCAATCAACCAACCTGTCATTCCACCAACATGGCCCCACTCCTCTAAGTTTTAGATGACTTTTCTATCTTTAAGCAATGAAGACAACCCTAGAGGATTATATAATTATCCATTACCATTACCATGTTATGTCTTAGTTATTATTTAGTATTTTATCTGACATCTGTTGAGGCTCAGGTGAGATGATGAATAGGATGAGATGGGGTGTTACCTAGAAGAAAGTGAAAGACACTGATTTTAACTAAATGGTAAGCACCTTAGGATAGGAATTGTGATTGACAATAATAGTAACAGGGTAATAGTTATTTGTCTACAATATATTAGGCACTATGCTAAACATTTTTATGTACACTATTTCATTTACTTTCACGAAAATACAGTGAGGTGGGCATGCCCTCCATTTAACAGATGAGGAAACTGAATGTTTAAATTAACAGAACAACTCCATAAGAAAAGGACAAAAACTAGAGATTGTCATACTGAGTGAAGTAAGTCAGACAGAGAAGGAGAAATATTGTGTGATATTGCTTACATGCGGAATCTAAAAAGAAATGATACAAATGAACTTATTTACAAAACAGAAACAGACTTAGAGAACAAACTTATGGTTAGCGAGGGGTGGCGGGGGGAAGGGGGGGAAGGGATAGTTAGGGAGTTTGGGATTGACATGTACATACTGCTATATTTAAAATGGATAACCAACAAGGACCTACTGTATATAGCACAGGGAACTCTGCTCAATATTATGTAACAATCTAAATGGGAAAAGAATTTGAAACAGAGTGGATACATGTATATGTATAACTGAATCACTTTGCTGTGCACCTGAAACTATCACAACATTGTTAATCGCTATACTGCAATATAAAATAAAAAGTTAAAAAAATGGACAAAAGATTTGAATATGCACTTTACTAAAAAAGATGCGGGTGGCAAATAAGCACCTGCAAAGATGCTCGACACTGTTAGTCATTAGTGAAATGCAGATATAAACCGAAATACCACTACACAGCTACTAGAATGACTTAAATTAAAATGGCTGATGACGCCCAGTGCTGACAAGAATGTGGATCAACTAAAAATCTCATACGTTGTGGTGGGAAAAAAGTATGGTACAATCATTTCAAAAATTATTTGGCAGTTTCTTTTGAAGTTAGACATACACTTACCATATGACCCAGCAATTACACTCTTAGATATTTATGCAAGAAAAAGGAAAATATATGCCCACACAATGGACAATGCCTGTATACAAATATTTGTAGTGGCTTTATTCAAAATCATCAAAACTGGAAGCAATTCAAAAATCCATCAACTGGTAAATATATAAACAAACGGTATACTACTCAGCAATTAAAAAGATATGTACTAGTCATACGTGAAACAAGAATGAATCTGAAAAGCATTATGCTAAGTGAAAGAAGCCAGACTCAAAGGGTTATAATTTGTATGATTCTATCAATATTTATGTGACATTTTGGAAAAGGTAAAACTAGAGGGCCAAAAATTAGATTAATGTTTACCTGGGGATGGGGCTCAGACTAGGACATTGACTACAAAGGATCAACAGGGAACTTTCTGGGAAGACAGAAATGTTCTTTACATTAGTTGTGATGGTGGTTATATGCCTGTACACTTTTGTCAAAACTCATCAAACTGAACCGTTATAAATGGTAAATTTTACTGTATATAAACTCTATTTTAATAAACTTGGACTTTTAAAAAAGTTCCTGTACGATAATATTTTAATTTTGTTTTTAATCTGGGCATTCCCAGCATTTGAGAATAGGGCCTGACACATAGTAGGCATTCAACAAATTAGTATTGAGTTAATTAAGAAGAAAGGTGATGCCTTGATCACAACAATAACATATTTTGCCTATTTCCCAGTTTTCTTTAGAATAGTCCAGCCATGATCACTCATGCCTGGCACCATTTCTGTAAGCTCACACTTATGCAAGTGATATTTCTGTGAAGCCGACCCATGAGTAATTTCTGAGTAGGTATTAAAACACTCTCATGTCTACAAGTCTAATATATTAATAAATGTGCTGTTTTCAATAAGACATCTAAATTTACATGCACCATCCTACTTGTTATGTTCAGTACTCAATTTTTTAATGTTTCTTGGACACTAGCCAGTATGTCTGAGTCCCTAGTTAGTTCATCTATTACTTTCTCGCCACAATAGATTTGGGTCTCCGCCAAGAAATAGACTAATACTGCATACAAAACTCCATAATGCATTTCCTGATCTGATATTTCCTTTCTGAGTAAGAGGGGGGAACACACACTCACACACACACACACACACACACACACACAAATCCTATCTATACACACAATCTATCCAAGTTAGGTAAACATTTTTTATTGCCGTTATTAATACCGGATGCCTTCTATAATCCAAATGTTTGCCTGTCCATTTACATGATCCTCTCACCCCGAGGACTGGAAGGGAACAATGAGTTGTAAAATCTGATAATGATCAAAGATGATGCCTCTATGTGGGAAAAAAAAGTCAGGATTGTAGGAGCCCTCATTTCCCCAGGAAAAGCACATTATCTGCATTTGATTTGGCCCACTCTCAGTGTCTTAATTTCAATGATTCCCAAATGAGATGCTCTTGAAGATGGGAAAGGTTCTGTGTTGAAGAGGGGCATTTTCCTCCCCCTCTTCATTCCCTTAAAACATAAGCACAGAACTAATGAATGCTATTAAAGATACTTCTAGAAATGGTTCTGATTTGTATCTGATGACTAACTAACCTATTATTGCACTTCTTGGGCAGAGATTAATGGGAAATTCTTAAAGAATAAAGACTCTAACAAGCCTTAGAAATATGTGTGGGCCCAGACTGTACCACATGATCTCAGAAAGCCGAACCCTGGCTGTTAATATCCTTGACTAATGAACCAAGACTACAGTCTGTGCTAGCAAAGTGTCAAGAAATAAGTAAGCAGAGAGGTGACCTTTTAACATGCTTCTAAATGTAATTTTTAACAGAACAGTGTCAATAAATTCAAAATCCCATATGCTTTTGATCTGATATGGAAGTGCGATACATCAATATCAGACACAAAAGGGAAGGAAAGAAGAAAGCTGGAGAGAAAGGATAAAAATGGATCTAAAAGAATAATCTACAGCTATGACACTAAACACCTTTCCTTCATGAAGGTAAATATGTAAGAAATCTTGGTTCACTATTTCAACATTATCACCAGCATGAATATGTAATTAATAATGATAATAATAATTGCAGAATATTACTACTAATTCCCTTAATGGCTATTATCAATGCCTAGATTTGAGATATATTGGATGACCTAGCAACTATTCCTCTCCCCCTTCCAGCTCCCGAATTTTCCATTATTAGATTTAATCTTAGAATGTAGACTCTAGTGTCCAATAGATTTGGGGTCAATTTCCAGCTCTGGCACAAATTGTGTGACTATTTGCATTGCTTAAGTTCTATAGAACCTCAGTCTTTTCATCTATAAAATGGGGCCACTAATAGGCTCTTTGTTGGATCACTATGAAAATTAAATGGAAAAATATGTATAAATTTTTAGCACAATGCCTGATAAATCAGAAAAGTTTTAAACTGTTATTACTGCAGTGACTGCTAATATTAATTTTGTTATTGATATTATACTAGAATTTCCTCTCTTCATTTAATGCCTATTATTTCCACCTTCCCCATTAAAGGGTTAACTGTTTAAATATAGTCTCATAACCTTCTTTGTACTCCTCACAGAGCCTTGGGTGGCTGAGAATGTGAAAAAAAAAAAATTGAATGAGCATGGTACATTCCATGTTTAGGCCCTGTTGATTATGTTTCTTTACAATATCAAATACATACTTAATATGGCTAAAGACATACAAAAAGAAAAATTAGGGCTTCCCTGGTGGCGCAGTGGTTGAGAATCTGCCTGCTAATGCAGGGGACACGGGTTCGAGCCCTGGTCTGGGAAGATCCCACATGCCGCGGAGCAACAAGGCCCGTGAGCCACAACTACTGAGCCTGCGCGTCTGGAGCCTGTGCTCCGCAACAAGAGAGGCCACAATAGTGAGAGGCCCGCGCATCGCGATGAAGAGTGGCCCCCGCTTGCCGCAACTAGAGAAAGCCCTAGCACAGAAACGAAGACCCAACATAGCAATCAATCAATCAATCAATCAATCAATCAATCAATAAATCTTAAAAAAAAAAGAAAAGAAAAATTAAAGGTGTGTACTATTGGAGAGATTTGTTCTGTTTTTTTTTTACCATTTTATCTCTTTAATAGTGACAATGCCATTATTTAGGTGTATCCAAGTTTCAACAAACTTGAGTTTAGGACCATAAACATGATAAAAATGTGTTTAGGATGTCTGTCTAAACAATGGTCAGTCAGCCAAAGAAAGGTCATTCCTCTAGTACCAGCAAAACTCTGTCTTTCCAAATGGCTGATTCTAATGTTTGGAGTATTTTGGGTTCCATAGTCTTTAACATTCACCCTACCAACAATTCATGACTCTTTTCTCTTTCAACTCCACTTGGACCAGCAGATGTTGATGGGTGTCCTCTGGTGGACCAGTTTCTAAGCTAGATCCTCACTCTCCAGGGGCTTACAGCCTACAGGTGGAGGGGCATTACAATATAGTATAGTCAGTACTAGGGCAGAGCAGCTAATCCTTCCTGGAAAAGAAAAGAGCTGTGGACGGTGCTTTAGCAGTTTAGAATTGGAGCTGAGTCTGAAAGCATCCATTGATTAATTTATTTGGCATAGCATAATAAGTGGCCATATGGTACAGTACAGTGAAGTGCAAGAACTCAGGAGCCCGACTGCCTGTGTTTGCATCCTGGCTGTGCCACTGGCTGGCTAGGTGTCCTGGCAAAATATTTACCTCTCCATGCCTTGGTTTCCTCACCTGTATGGTGGGGATAATAATAGAACTTTTTTAATGGGTTTGCTATTAGGTTAAATAAGTTAAGTTTGGCATGTGGTAAGCATCATAGAAGAATGTGTAGATAAATAAATGAACAGGTCATCTCTTTTCTCGCAATCCTTCAGTAGGTCCACGCAGAGATCCCCAACCTCAAAAAGTTTATAGTCTCCCAAGGTTGGGGTCATGAGAGGTGGGAGGTAAGGAGATAGGCAACAAACAGCAAACATAATAAACAAGTAGTTATATAAGTGCTATGGAAACAAGAACATGTAGAGTAGGGTAAGGGGACCAGGAATGTAGGGCAGGAACAGAGTTGCAATTTTAAATGAGACCATCAGGCTGGGCTCATTGAGAAGGAGACTTCAGATCAAACTGTGAAAGGAGGTGCAGGAGGGAGCAAAGCAGATTTGGGTTGTATGTGTGGGATGAGGATGGGGTTGGGGAGGAAGCAGATGATAGGTTAGCTCTAAGGTGGATGGATGGAGTCTAGGCTGTTGAAGCAACAGCAAGGAGGCCAGTGTGGCTGGGGTGATGGAGTGAGGAAAGGGAGAGCAGGAGGCCACTATGAAATCTCTGGATTTTACCCAGTGTGGATAAGGAGTCATTACAGCCCTTTAGGAGAGGAACAGAGCATGACATGATCTGACAGACATTTTTAACGGATTGCTCTGGCTGCTGTATTGAAAACAGACTACAGAAGACAAACCTGGAAGTGGGGAGACTTGTTAGGCAAATTTTGCAATAATCCAGGTCAGAAGTGATGGTGGCTAAGACCAGGATGAAGCAGTGAAGGTGCTGAGAAGAGTTCAGATACTGGACATATTTCGAAGGAAAATTGCATATTTCCTAATGGACTGGATGTGGAGTGTTAAAGAGAGGAGCCCAGAATGACTCCCAAATTGAGTTAGTGAGCCCTGGAAGGAAGCAAGAGGCCAACAGAGCCACACGGCTCTGACAAATGAACAAGCGGGTGCCTAGACCTAGGGCAGAGGGCCGTCTTAGACCCATCCTAGGTAGCAGGAATTAAGACAGATGAGGAGTGTGGCTGCAGCCAGGAGTAAGATGGTATAAGGGAAAAGCACACTCCTGTCTGTTTCTCCTTTATCATCACACTCCTCTACTATGCTACTTCACTTCTGACACCAGATCAGATGTGTGAGGTTTTCACATCAAGCAATTCTGTGACACCAGCTAGGTGTCCTACAATTTAACTCAATTCTGATACTCTCTACCTGGAAATAGCATCAGATCCCACAGGTTAAGGGTTCAATCCTACAAGACTACAACCTACCGACTGGCCTCCCATCCCCCGATGCATACACATAATTCAGAAGCCAATTGCAAGTCCAGGTTGTCCCCTATGCTTCTAACCAACTGGCTATAGACTGGAGGTTCCAACATCCCTCTCTTGGAGTTCAATTAATTTGTTAGAGTGGCTCACAGAACTCAGGAAAACAGTTCACTTACTAGATTACCAGTTTATTATAAAATGATATAACTCAGGAGTAGCAAGATGGAAGAGGAGCATAGCACAAGTATGAGGAAAGGGACATGGAGCTTCCACGTCCTCTCCAAGCAACCTAGTCTCCCAGCATCTCCACGTTCACCAACCTGGAAGCTCTCTGAACCCCTATCTTTTGGTTTTTTATGGAGGCTTCATTACATAGGCATGATTGATTAAATAATTGGCCATTAGTGATTGAACGCAATCTCCAGCCCCTCTCCCCACCCTGAAGATCAGGGGTGTGGGACTAAAAGTTCCAAACCTCTAATCATGTGGTTGCCTCCTCTGGCAGCTGACCCCCATTTAGGTCCTTCCAGAAGTCATCACATTAACATAAACTCAGGCATGGTTGAAGGGAGTTTGTTATGAATATCAAAAGACAACTTTATTCTTCTTATCACTTAGGAAATTCCAAGGATCTTAGGAGTTCTGTGCCAGAAATGGGGACAAAGACCAAATATATACATCTTTTTATAAACCACAATGTCACAGATGGAAAAAGAGCAGGATATGAGCAAAATAGGAGAAGCAGAATAGGGCCGTATCTATATCATAATATACCTTACATGCGGAGCTCAGCAACTTGGGCTTTCATTGTATAGGCAGTGAGGAGCTGCTGAAGGACTAGGGGCAGGAGACTACCTGACTGCTGTTGTAGGACAATGCCTTCTAGCAGCATGGGGTCAGGGCACAGCAGAGTGGTGGTGGTGGTATGGGCTGCTGCAATGGTTCTCTTCATACCTGAACTAAAGTAGGAGCAGCCAGGAAGCAAAACTACCGGGTTTGAGAGAGGTTTTTCTAGGATGAAACTGACATACTTGGAAATCCAGTGGGTTGTAGGCTTGGAGAGGGGTGAAGAGTAAGGAAAACAAAATAGGGGACATAAGACAAGCAGGAGATTTAGGACATTAGAAAGCCCAACTATCTTAATTTTCTTGCTACGTTTTTCCTTTTTTTTTTTTCTTTCCCCGATCTGGTTCTTCTTCTTCCTATCTTAGAAGTCTAGGAGTTTGAGGGATCTCTCCTGATTCTTGGATTTTACTTAGAGAAATCCTTCAGCAAGCATGAAGAAGGCAAGATAACCTATCTCCCTGAAAGGAATGAGAAAAGTCTTTTCATTTGGAATATTTAAAACATGGCATAATTGTTAGGAGGTGAGGAAAGGGAGAATAGAGAAAAAGGAAGGAAACAAAACACTCTGAGCTTCCTGGGAAGCGAGAGGAGAGGAATTCTCAGAGTCTCGCATAAGAGGCCAAGACTTTTATCCCTCTTTGCTAAACTCCCCCTCGGCAGAGTTTGCAGTCCAGAGCTTAACCTGTGACCATTCCTGGGTGGGCTTGTCTAGCCTGAGGCAGAAGCCAGTCTTGCTGGACATACTGAAATAAATTTTTTTAAATCGTCAGAGAGAAATTGGATTTGGGGAAGTCTGTTTGGCAAGACCTGGAGCTCCTGTAAATGAATTTTTAATTCCTGTAATGAATTTTTTTAATCTAGAGGCAGAGGAAGGGGGAGAAAAAAGGATATTTCCTATCTGTCCTTACCAAACCAGTAAATAAATAGTTATAGAAAAGACTCAGACACTTCTCACTCATCCTTTTTAAAGTGTTAGCTGATAAGAGCTAATAAAATTAAGGACTGCCTACATTCCGTGCTACTTTAGAATTTAAATGAAGAAATTCTCAATGACAGAGGGTCCCTCAAGGCCCAAAGGAATCTCCCTTTTACAGTAGAGCTTCAAGAGTTATTTTCAGCCTATGTGTATGTATATGTGTATATACATACATACATATATATATATGTACTCTCAAAGAACATTACCCAAATAGACTAAGCAGTCTACATCATCTTTATTGTCATCCATTATCATGATCAACAATCACTGAGCCCATTTTGAAGCTACGTTGTCTGCTTTGCAAGAATTGACTCACTATTATCGTGCCCATATTACTGATGAAGAAGCTGAGTTTTACAGTTTTATGGTAAGCTCAGTCATCTCACAGTGAGAGACCAACATTTATTGAGAAGCTACTAGCTACCAGGGACTGGGCCAGAAGCTTTCAAACCTCTCAGATTGATTTTATTTTCCCCATTTTACACTAATGCTCATGGAGCTCCATACCTTGCCCAAGGTCACCCTGTTTGTAATGTAAATGTCCTAATTGTCCTTAATTTTAACCAAATACAATTTCTCCCAAGTTACTAGGAGTGTGGAAGGCCCTGTTCCGTTCCCAATTTTGTTGTTTTTCTTCCCTGTGAGTTCAGAGAAGGGGTGAAAACTAGGTATGTCCCTATCTATCTTCTTGATCTAAATTAATCATTGAAATCTCATTACTTTTGCCAGCAAATGATCTAAAGATGGGCATATAACTAACTCACTTCTGGCCTACAAGATATAGTTGGAAGCCTGCTGAGGAGGACACTACCCCTGGAATAAAAACACAAAGCTTCAAAAGGATGAGACCTTTGCCAGTCTTCTGTCTGGAAAGCAGAGGTAAGGCTTGGAGCCGTAGCAGCCATCTTATGATCATAAAATAACAACCATAGGACACAAGTCCCAAAGCCAATGGACAGAAGATGACAGAGCACAAAGAGATACAATGCCTGTTATGACATTTTTGAGTCACTGCACTAAACTTAGACTACCTAAATCTGCTGCCAGGTTTTGTTTGCTTGCTTGTTTGTTTATTTGCTGTTGAATACTTCGTAACTGAGGCACTGGGCTCCTGGTCTTGTCTGTGGCTGTGGAACAGAGCAACGGTTGTATCCACCAAATGCATCTCATCACCTAGGATTTACTTGTACTAATCAATAATTTCCTGCTTTTTGCCTTGGAGTACTTCCCTGTTTAGAATACTAGCTGAAAAGCAATGATGAAAAGCCATACCGCTGGTAATACCTAACTGTAAGTACCCTCTAAGGTAAAAGGAAAACAAAAGTAAGCTGCAACCAGGAACCCCTGGTCAGATACTCCATATACAATGTTTAGATTAGATTGCATCGACAAAAAGAACTCATTACACGCATCACCTTTAGTTGAGGACCTACCCTGTACCCCATGCCATGCTTAGCAATTTACATTCACTATCTGATTTGAACATCACTTTAGGTGATTGCTATATCAATCACTATTTTAAAAGAAAAGAAATAAAGCTTAAAAGTAATAGCTGGTTGAACCACAGACGTCCATTTGGAAAGTGGCACCTTCAGGATTTGAATCCAGGTCTTTCTTACCACAAAGATATCTGCCGTATTTAAAACAAATCAATTGAATGAAACGACTGTCAAACCAGTGGTTGGATATCTCATTTATTTACTGATTACCTGAATAAACTATGAACACCACTGAAGGCCAAGTTCATCAAAGCCACCTGGTTGTTCAACTAAGATGCCATTTCCATGTAGACTGTGTACATTGCAAGACTGGAATCCCATGGACCATGTTTCCTTTTGACATCCTTCTGTTACCTGGGTCTAGTGTAGTTCACGTCAGCTCAGAGAACCATCTTGTCTCTGCCTTGAGGATGTAAAATTGACCAGGAGACTTTCCCTGTCTTCAAGTTCCCTGTCTTCCCAGTCTAGCAGTGGAAACAAACATGTGCATAGGTAGAGTGCCCAGCACCTTGGAGATAATCAATAAACAGTGCAGGACTAAACAAATAACTGGAATAAATTAATAAATGGGCAAAGCAGCTGGCTGGCTGGATTTTATTATCAGTAGTTGATTCTTACTGTGTTGTCACCCTTGAGGCTTGGGTAAGCATCTCATTGCTAAAACAAGCTATTTCCCCCTTGATTTGACTCTATTACCGCAAAAAATTAGCTCACTAAAAGAAAACACTTTCCTGTCTAAGAGCACAGTGCTTGGTTGTCTCACTGACGTCTCTGCCATATGCACCTAAAACACATGGATGGCAACAGAAGCCTCACTGCAATGTGTTGTCACTTGGTTGTCATTCCAGAAGCATCATAGGGCTGTTGACCTTTGCTGTTAATGCTTTCAGGGAAAAAATACACAAAGCACTTGAAAAACTACCTTGTGGGATGATCTAATTGTTAGTTAGATAACTGAAAATACCAGTAAAGGAATAAAAATATTTATGATGTGTATTTGACTTTGAATTTGTAGTTGAAAATGTACAGGTAAAAAATATAACCAATGAGTCTTTTGGAAATAAAGGATTTCATCATTGTTATTTATTGCTACATGTGCGTTAAGACTAAGCATGCTCCAACAGAGATATTTTATATTCTCTCTTTCCTTGTTACATTAATGTTCGATTATATATCAATCTGAGTGAGGCGGTGGAAGTTGGAAGCAGGGGAAAGAGCATGTTTATGCACATATTCAAAAGTGGTTTATGTATTAATTGCTTTTCTTACACAAGCATTTGCTAATCCTCCCTCCCCCAGACAAGACAATGCAATAGTAACTAAAAATACTGGTCTCATTCCCAACTGCCTATTGAACATATTCCAACACTATTCTTTTTACAGGTCCCAAACTCAGCTACATTTCATTTCTAATTCCTAACCCTAAACCTCTGCTCTTAGTCCCAGCCTCGGTTCATCTTAACAGTGTTCACCAAGTCACTCAATTAAAAAATAAAATTCTTGTAATTATCTTTGATACCTTGTCTATTATCCAATATATCAAGTCCCTAAGCTTATGGATATAGATATAAGCTCTGGTATATTTTTCAAAATTCCACCCTGCCATTCTTGACTATTACCTTGAGAGGCAATGTGACACTGAGGTTAAAAGTTTATAGTCTGGATATAAATGTGGATTCAAAGTCTGCCTGGCTCTACACCTCAATAGCTGTGTGACCTTCAGAAAATGACTTAACCTCACTGAACTGAACTTATGTCCTCAGCTGTAGAATGGGGATAACGATGGAATCTGTTTTGTAGGGTTGTTGTTTTAGATGGTGTTTGGTATGTGGTAATCTTCCCAAACACATGGTATTATTTGCAGTAGTAACAGGAGGAGGAGGAGGAGGTAAGTGCTGTACTAATTTGGATAAGTGAACATTTATTATTTCTTACAATAGGAAGAATAAGTTAATTAACTCAGCAGTTCAACAGTGTCATAAAAAGCCCAGGTTCTTTCTTTCTGCTCTCCCACATGGTCAGATGTTTTGCAACATCACATCTGAGCATGAAAATATCCAGTGGAAGGAGCTGTCCAGCCCAGTTCCTCTTTATAAAAGGAAAACAGTTTTTCAAAAGCTCCTAGAAAATTCTCTTTGCATCTCATTGTTCAGATCATGTCACACAGCACATCCTTAGCCAATCACTAGCAAATTAAGTGAATTTTCCACTAAGATGCCTTAGACTAATCAGGATTTATTCCCGAATTGGGGTTGGGGGTGCCTCACTGAGAAGTGGATGCACAAACACAACTGGAATTTCATTATGGATGAAGAAGTAAGAGTTGGGCTTTTGGGCAGGTCATCAACAGTGACCACAATAAGTACATAGTTGCAATTCAGGTCTTCATTGCTTCTTGTATGGATGACCACAATAGCCTCTGAACTAGTGGGCTTAACTCTGCTTCCTTTCCTCCCCAATCCATTCTCTATTATGTTGCCAGGTCTTTCTAAAATACAGACTTGATGCCTCCTTAAGCTTTTGCTTGTCTTTCTACATATATGACAAAATGCAAATTCATTAGCATAGCACTGTAAATCCTCTATGCAACAGTCTAAGCTTATATTTCCAGCTTCCTGATGCCTATATTTCTCCATCTTCTCAAATGTACACAGACACATTATGCTCTCAGCTACACAAACACACCAGCAACTTCTTGCTTTGTACCAGCAACTTCCAAGCCTTGCACTTGTTTCTCCTTTAACTTAGAATACTGTCCTCTCTATCCCAATCCAGCTGGTTGTCTCATTTATCCTTCAACATACTTCTTACTATTACTTCCATTCTGAAGTCACAGACTGAATTTGTCACTCCTTTGCATGGTATCCAAGCATCACAATATCCTCAGAAAAGAGAATGAAGAATTGCTCCCCTGGAGAAAATGACCTCAGAGAGAAAAACGGCTGTCATTGTAAGTTTTTGGTCATTATCTGAATTCTTAAGATATGGTCATAATATATTAAATATCATTATATATATTGATTATATTAATTTAATTAAATGCATAAATAATATTAAATCTTTATTTGTATATAAATTGATATAAAAATAAATATTACATTTGAGAATATCACCCACCTAATAAAATTTTTATAAGGGTTACATAAGTTAATAGTTACAAAGAATACAGCTTAATGCTGAGAAAAAGGTTAATAAATGTCATTTACCTTGACATCACTTTACAAACTCTACCTTCACTTGTTCATTTATAAAACAAGTATTTATTGCTTACTATATGCCAGACACTGTTCTAGGACCCCATGAACATGTGAGGCAGAACTGTAGTCCAGTGGAAGAGATGAGGTAAGCTAGAATCACTAGACTGCTCCCCAAGGGTTAAGTCTATGCAATTGTAGATGAAATTTTAAATTGCTGCATGTATGTTACAGGAAAGAATAGCTTACACATATATTTCTATGTTTTGCCGTACTTAAATCTCCTAACATGAGTTTGGTGCAATGCTTGCTAGTGGGTGTTGGCAATCTAAAGACACATGGGAATCACTGTTGGATATATTTTCCATTTTTATTAATGACTACAGATTTAAGGCTATAGCAGTTACTAATTTCTTGAGGCCATGTTAATTTATGAAGACAAATTATATATATATATATATATATATATATATAAAATATATATAATATATATATAATATATATATATAATATCTAATATATATATATATATCAGTTCTGGCCCACAGAAATATTTATCTTCAAATATAAATCTGTTAAAATTTTGACACTCTCTGAATGAAAACAGCCCTGAATGGATAATTTGGTAACTTTAATAGAGTTTACTGAGCTTTTTAAGGACAGTTTCTATTTTTTAATACTATTTGATGATTAATGATACATTGATTGAGAATTAACAGCTATCTTGTTTATACAATTCATTTAAAGGGCTGTTAAGCCCCAAGCTATGATTTAAAAAATTAGCTAGGCTCAGTTCAGCATTCATTACACTAAACATCTCAGCCAATGGCAGTCCAGAAAAGTAAATACCACTTCATCAACAAAACACAGAAATGCTAATTGACAGATGGCAGAGTCCAATCAGATATTTCTGCAGAACTAACTGGCTACTTTTGCAGCATCTGCTACGTTTTGCTAACTGACCCTGCTTCTTTAATTTGCTCTTCTGGAAGAGAGAACAGAAGAAGAGATAGTATGTGAGTCTGCAAAATAAAAGAAAAAGAAATGCTCAGGGTTTATGTATATGTGGTCTTAGTTTGTAGGAAACAAAGGTCATAGTTATTTTTGCTACTTATCCTAAAATTTTTGTGGGAGAAGTGTGCAATTTAGTCAAGTGTAGGGGTCTAAATTTGGATGCTCTGATGCCAGGTACTCAGATTTTAACAAATACAACTGAAGTAGAAGATAGAGAAATCAGAATAATTTGTATGGAAAAAGTTACTGCAAAATCCAGGCTATATTGTTTTGCATTTATGTAGGGAGCTGTGTAGGAATTTAGTAATCTCATCCAAATATTCTTTTTTTTTTTTGAAGGGCCCAAATACTTTTTATTTCTTTTCTGCCCTTTAGTATCTGATTAGTTCAGCTGATCATTGGAAATGCTGACCTAGTGGAAAGCACAAGAAACGGAAATGTTTTTTTTAGATTTAGGATTTCCTTTGTTCCACATCCATCCAATTTCTATAGTTAGCTACAACCTTTCCACCCTACCCCACCTCTCTCATCCCCCATCCCCAACACACATAGAAAAATAGAAAAAGTAGCAAAGGAAAGGAGAGAGAACAGAAGAAAGAACTAGACAGAGAGGGGAAAAGACCAGTCATTTCATATGTTTGCCTACATGGCATTCTACCTTTGAACCTTCCAAATGCAACTTCATACATTGTCTTTTGACATTATGCAGTTTGGAATCCTGAAAGCTCTCAGTTTAGACAACTAAATTATTACTTGTCAATTTAGCTTGGGATGAAAGACAGGTGTTTTGTTTCACAGTAAAACTCCATTTAGAGCTTACACTGGCTCTCAGTCCAATCCCAGCTTCTTGTTGTGGGCTGGCATTGAAGTGTATCACAGTAGGAATTATCGGTCGGCTCCCCAACAGTCAATCCACACAAGATCCTTCACCTTGGTTCCTCTGGATGGGCACGCCTAACTCCGTTTAAAAGCAATTGAGATAAAGACTCCTTCGAGCTCCAAGTGTTAGAGCTCTTGCTGATATTCCACTACCATTTGCCTCTAACAAGAACTAAGCTGTGCAAAGTGAAAATCCCTATTAGTCTTCTTAGAAACTGATGCAATACTTTATGAATCTTTAGTAAATATTCATTAGGATGGTGTCCTAATTTATTGAACAGTTATCTATTTTCATATTTCTATTTCAATGAAATAATGTAGTAGATTTTCTCTGAACAGGAAATTTTCCATGAGGACATATGCATTTGTTACTCTGATTTGAGGAGCTTAATGCAAAAGGCCCAGTAAAGTGGCTAAAATTATCTCATTATGAGTTAAAAAATAAAGCCTTTCTATAAGTGTCTTCATTTCTCTACATTCCTCCACCCTGCTATGGTTTTCAACATTTCTAGTATCATCTATTCTAATCTATGCGATAATGAAAACCAGTCACTCATACCTATTACCAGAATATAAAAGAACTCTCAGCAAGTCTACAGAAACCAAGCTATAGTTCTAGGAAAGTTTCATGCTGTTTGCCTTCTACAGTGGAAAGTGACTAGTGGGGCTGTCATTTACCATGGGTGGGACTAGTGTATACATAGATCTGATAGATTACTTACTGTCAGTAATTCAATATACTTTTAAAGTAATGAAGGTTTAAGGTGAAAGAAGTCTTAGTTCAATATCTATCCCAACTCCACCACCATTTTAAAGATAATTCATTAAGTAACTTCGTCAAGATCAAAAGATCGAAGTAGTTCATGGCAAGGACAGGATTAGATCCAAGTATTCTGTTTGAAAAACTAGTTCTCATTCCACAATATTGTCTTGAATTGAATTTTTTATGCAAATTACATTTAAACCTCTTTATGGGGGTCCCTGAATCTTTTATGATCAAGTCCTGGGTCCTTTGTAGGCATGTAAATTGTTCAGTTAAGGTTTAACTTAGAGAATATTATAACTACATACTTATCATAGTAATTATGTAGACTCCATTCAACTTTGAATGTCGTAATCTCTTTTCCTTTTTATTTTCTAATATTTATTTATTTATTTGGCTGCACCGGGAGGGTCTTAGTTGCAGCACGAGGGATCTTTGTTGCTGCGTGTGGGATATTTAGTTGCGGTGTGTGAGATCTAGTTCCCTGACCAGGGATCGAACCCAGGCCCCCTGCATTGGGAGTGCGGAGTCTTAGCCACTGGACCAACAGGGAAGTCCCCTCTTTTACTTTTATTTTTCCTGAAAATGCTTACATTAGAATGGAGTTTCAGTGAAAAAGTTCTACATGAGCTTCAATAAATTAATAATTCCTTTCAATGAGTTTATAAAACATCTTGAAGATAAAAGCACTATCTCATTTTTTATCAGTCTTTCAGGGCCTAACACAATGCCTTGTCCATAAAAAGACCCTAATGGATATTTATTGAATTTCTAATTTGATGTGTTTGGTTCAGGTTCCTAGCCCCGTGTTATCTGTAATTCATTTGACTGGCTATAAACTATATTAATTTCTCTGGGCTAAATTGGCTATTAACCAACCAAACTGTTATGAATCCATCTTTGCCTTAATATTCAGCTGGGAGTATGGTGATCAGATAGAAGCATGACCTAACTGATTTGGCTATAGGATGTATAGTAGGGGAGATATAATTAAGAAGAATAGTTGGGTTTTCTTGAACTCTCAAAACTTTCCTGTATTAAAATAGACAAATTGTCTGACTTGCAGTTTTTAAAATAAATGACCAAGTATGTTTTTAATGTCAAGTAGAAATACTGATACAAGACTATTGTAGAAAATCAAATGAGATTAGAGGTGATAGTAATAAAAATGTCAAAAGCATTACGTAAACAGAATGACATTGGGAGTAGTAATCATAACTACAACAAAAATAGTAACCCTGAAGTTTACTACATATTCTGGGGTTAAAGTAAGAATCTTGGGTCAATTCTTAACAAACAAATAGACAGAAAGAGTTCTTCAGGTTCTAGGGCCAGTGACTCAAGACATAAAACATGCAGTAATTGACAAGGGAGGGTATCCGTACTGGCCTTTCGCTCTTACTCTGTCTATAAAAAAGAAATTCATTCAAATGTATGATTGACAATGAAATGGAAGTTTCATCACATTGCCCTATTGTTGACCTCAAAGCTGACCTCCACATCACCCCTCAGTCAAAATGTTAGAGGATTCACTGAATGCAGTTTTAAGCTGGATTCAGCTGAGTTTGCTGAAGAGAAAGCCAGAGTATTGTATTTGCAGTGGTTGTTTTTTAATTCTGTGGTTGAAGGCTCCTTTGGCATGATTAACTTTGACCATATCATCAATTTATCAGTCTACTGCCAAGATTTATTTCATCCTTCATTTTCCAGGTATCTTAGGAATAAGCTATCTACTTTTGATTGAATTGCAAAAGATTAGTATTATGGGGTCTGTTCTGCAAGTGACCTCTAAGCCAATTTTAGAATTTATCTAGATAAAAAAAGTAAGTGAAGAGGTTAGAACTAGAACCCAAATAGAGGGGGTGGTATGGGTGAATTTTTAGCCTAAATTTTCTCTGTTTTTTTGAGGACAAATTAACTGTTGAAGGGATTAGCTGTTGGAAGGAATTGGCTAATCAGGTTTAAGTTACATAGTACATGGTTAACCAAATTGTTTGTTTTTGATAATTTTTTTAACCAAACATTTTCTTTGGCTTTTTTTTTTTAATGTGACGACTATAGGAAATCTCACAAGCATAATGTAAAACAGTTAATTTATTAAGCAGTTCAGTCAAAATAATTTATTAAGCAGTTCAGTCAAAATTATTCCATGAAATTATACACATCAGTTGACTCCTTGCCTTTTTACCATAAACATTTAAATCCCCATAGTTTTTTGAGATCCCTGAAACCACATATACCCAATAGTATTCAAAAGATTGAATAAAGTTTACATAAGTTTGTACTACTATTTTTGTGTCTACAAATGCAGCTTAAATTTTTTTGAACTGAAGTATAGTTGATTTACAATGTTGTGTTAGTTTCAGGTGTATAGCAAAGTGACTCAGTTATCTATATCTATATCTATATCTATCTATCTATCTATCTATCTATCTATCTATCTATCTATCTATCTATCTATTCTTGTCCAGTTTCTTTTCCCTTATAGATTATTACAGAATATTGAGTAGAGTTCCCTATGTTATACAGTAGGTCCTTGTTTTGGTTATCTGTTTTATATATAGTAGTGCATATATGTTAATCCTAAACTCCTAATTTATCCCTCTCCCCCTTTCCCCTTTGGTAACTGTAAGTTTGTTTTCTGCGTCTATGAGTCTATTTCTGTTTTATAAATAAGTTCATTTAAATATATTTAAAGTGTAAAATATATGATTTCATTATGCATTTTCTTATATGTATAAACTGTTGTCATGCAAAATGGCCTGCTACTTTTTGACATTAAAGAAGGTATTCTTTTTGTTCTAGAATATTGGAAACAATAGCTTAAATCAAATGACACTCTTTTTTCAGTCTTTAGTCATTATACCATAAATTAGGTACATTCTTGACTTCCTTCCACAGGAAACTGTCTCTGCCAAATAGTCGCTTTGGGGACTTTATAAACATAAAAATCATTTTTTTTTTCCTCTTTGACCTATAACCCTTGACACATCTGAACTACCTCTTAATTATCTTTAGGAACTGTGGAGATTTGTTAGGTATCCTGATCATGCTTGTGTGATCATGTGGCATTTATGTGTGAATGGAAGTTTCTGTCAACTTAATGAATGTTAAATTCATCAAAATGTTATTTTTACAACATAAAATTAAACCCCTAAGCTTTTGTATTCACCAGTTCCCAGAAGATGAAGTTCAAATTCATTCAAATACTATTTAAATTTCACCACAATTTGGTCTCAATCTATCAGCATCTTATATACTAGAGTGGGTGTTGGTAAGCTTTGTCCACAAAGGGTGAGACAGTAAATATTTTAGGCTGTGTGGGTCATACAGTCTTGTAGCTACCATCTCACTCTGCTGGGTGGAGCAAAGGCAGCCATAGACAACATGAAATGAATGTGTGTTATTGTTTTCCAATAAAACTTCATTCACAGAAACTGAAATTTGAATGTCACATAATTTTCACACGTCACGAAATAGTCTTCTTTTGATTTTTTCAACCATTTAAAAATTTAAAAACATTCTTAACTCATGGCCTGTACAAATATATATGGTGATCCAGATTTGGCTAGTGGGCTGTAGTTTGCTGACCGCACATCAGAGCCCTGGTGAAGTTCCTATTTTTTCTGAACATACCCTGAGTTTATGTGCCTCCATACCTCTCCTTATATAGTTTATATGTCCTATGTTTTTCTCTTCTTTGCCTAACTAAACATTATTCTTGTGAAACTGAGCTCAAATGACACTCTCTCTGAGAAGACTTCCATGATTGTAACTCAGCCTTCCATGCTGAATCAAATTCTTATTCCACTGGATTCCGATAGTATTTTGCACATTCCTGTTATAGGAACAGTGCAAAAAAACTTAGAAGGCATTTACTAAATATTTCTTGAATAAATCAATAAATGAATAAATGAATGATGGAGACACAAATTAATAACTTGTAACAAAATTGTTCGCTGAGCTGTTTCCACAGACTGAATGTTAGCTCCACATGGGCAGCTGGCGGTACTCACCTTTCTATCCCCAAGGCCCGGAAAGTGTTTGGCATGTGGTCATATATTAGTAGCTTTTTGTTGAATTAATGTTTTGGGGGAATATCTCAGATACATACCTACTGGAGAATGGATTTTATTCTTTACGGATATTCTTACATTTCTGGGTTGAAATAGTTCTATCTGATTCTTTAGAAAATCGCCTTACCTAGACCCCTAAAGCTAAGTTAGGAGTTACAAACATTCACTTTCCTGTCACTACTTGTAGACACATGCTTGTTTATGTTTGACTAATTAAAATTAATCACCCTAGTTCTCCCTTCCCTTCAAGGGCATTACTTCCCATTAACTTCAATGAAGCTTGTTTGACTTCAATGGAAGTTTTTACCTGCATAGGGACAGTGAGGAATCAGGACAAATATCTTTAAGGCTGTCATTTGTCACCATGAACAAAAGAAATAGAAATCCTTAGGCATGAGGCGCAGTAGCACACTTCACGTGCCTCTCTTAATTCTATCCTTGCTGACAACCCATGACTGCCACATAAAAGGAAGCATCAGAATTATAATTGAATGCTTCTGAAATATCAGAGACAGAACCTCTGAAAGGAGGTTCACAAACTTATTCTTTGGCAAGGTTAGTGATTTGAGTACCTACAAACGGCCAGAACACTGTTGACAGCATTTCCAATGCAGAGCATATGCATTCACTTTGAGTCAATATTGAATAGGAAAGCATGGTAGCTTAACTTTCTTCTACCAGCACACAGTTCTTTGGCAAACCTCCACTATTCCGAACACCCCTGAGGAACAGAAAGTTAAAGAGGGAAAGAGGCATCTGAGCAACCACAGTGATATCATAGTATCCCTGCTCTACAACTTGAGCATTTTCTTCATCATATATTTCACGCAGAGTATGGCAAAATAGGGTGCCAACGAGGTGAAAAATTCCACAATTTTTAAGGTTCTCTAGATATCAAAATGTAAGTCAAGCTAGGCTTATTGTTTCTAAGCCTTTCTTGCACTAAGTTGCTTAATTATCACAGGAACAGTGCAGCATTCCTCCAGAGATGACTGTTCCAGAATCCCCATCATACCATCATAATTATACCATACAGCAACTGCTTTGACTGAATTTTTATAACTTCTTTATAGGACTGTTTGCCAATATTTAAAATATATATATATAATCTCCCCAGCTCTAAGGCTTGACACTCAGTTCCTTCTTGACACCCTTCCCTCTTTGGAATTAAATAGAATTATTAGCTGAATAAGCTGGAAAAAATACGCAGCAAGTGATCACAGGGCAACGCACAGCCACCCAGATGGAGATAAGGGTGTTAGGAAAAAATTATATTTATTGAATTCCAAGTCCTACAGCTGGGGCTTTATATATGTTACCTCATTTAAAGGTCCTAAATTGTTCATAAAGGAGTTGTTATTGCCTGAATTGATATCTGGAATTTATAATTAAAAATTTTTAATTTTAATTATAAAAAGAACTGTTCCCTAAATTTTATTCATCCTCGGCTTGTCCTGGTTAATTAGTTTCTCTCCATCTAAACAAAATATCTCTTCTTACCTGAAATTTCATCATTAAAGTCATCCTTTTAGTTTAAGACACTCTCTGCAAAAGTCTTCTATTAAAGTGTTCATTACCTGGGTCAGATAACACACTAAGCCACTACAACGCACTAAAACTTTGACAGAAATCAAGTAGTCAGATTAAAACAGCCTTGCCTTTGGGAGAGAAAAGATAAACGGGGCTCTGGGAGAAAGCTATTGATAGATCTTAGATGTAGAAACCAGGAACCATTCAGGTACGTGGGGTTCTAGCCTATGTGGGGCAGTGTGTGTATGCTGTGTTTCATAGCGGTGGGGGATTGCATGGATAACACAAGCATCACGGTTAAGGAGTGCACCAAAACCAAATTCCACCTGCTTCACAGTTCTGATGAAGACGAAGGGCATTGCAGTAAACGTAAAACCCTCTGGTCTCTCACTTTTCCACCCTCCAACCGGAAGGTCCTTTGCCTTCTTTGGTATTGGCTTTCCAGTGGAACAGCAGATAATAAGCTTAGTGTGGGCTTCAAGGCGAGGACTCCACTGGAAAATGAAGAATTGCTATATCAGTCACCATAATCAATGCTAAAGCCTGAAGCTGGATTTGGATGGGAGGCTGAGCAAATCTTTCAGTCAGCAAAGGAGACATTTCTATTCGCAGAGGTTTCCAGTTCTATTTCTCAGATCCAGAGAGAGGTGTTCTCTGGAGAGTTTATTTCTTATTGTTTTAGCTTCTTCTGTTTGTTTGTTTTTTCCCCATAGCGTAGCTTAGCAAACCTCCTCTTAACATCTTGTGCCTCTGATGTCCCTGTAAATGTAGTAGAATCCCTTGTATATGCATTCATGTAATTTCTCTCTATATAGGTTATCTCCTCCTAGCCAGAATCAAATGTATTATTTCATACAATATTTCCCAAATTTTCCTGATGAAAAGTGTTACCTCAGGTAATTGTTAAAAATACAGATCCCTTGGCTCTAGAACCCACGCTTACTAAGAGAGGCCTGGCAGTCTGCATATGTAACATACAGATGATTCTTACCCTCTGAAAGCCCATCACCACCAGATTTGCTCCTCCTCCTGTATTTCTTGCACAGGGCTGGGCACTTGGGGGACACACACTCAACAAAATGTCATGGACTGGGTGAATAAATCTCTTAGTTGTTGTAACACCAAATGGCCAGTCCATTCCTCCAGCCTCCATCTGGTTAGTCCTCAAAGTCTTCTGACCTTAACCTATGAGAATCTTGGGTTGTGCTCTCCTCTCCATTCTCATTCTGCTCTCCTAATTGAGGTGCTCTTCATCTCTTCCCTGAAGTAAGTACATAGCTCCTTAATTCACCTTCTTCGCTATGGCCTCCCCCACTGTTATCTAACCCCTAAAGTTCTACCAGAGGATTATTGAGGAAACACAGATCACTCCATTGCTTGAAAATCTTTCAATAATCCACCCTACTTCTTCCAAACTTGGAATAGTGTCTCCAATGCCCAGATCCTAGCATTAAATAGGTCCCTAAAACTTATAGAGATATAATTTGTACTCAAAACTCTTCAAAACCTGGCCTCAACCTAATGTTTCAGGTTGACCTCTAGTCTCTGTCTGCATCTCCTTCAGTGCCCCCAACAGCCCCTGCACAAGCCCATACCTTACTCCCTGCAATTCTTTCAACAACTAGGCCATTCATATTTCTGTCTCTTTCTTTTGCTAGGGCTGTCGCCTCTGCTTCTGATACCCATTTTCCCCCCTCCTTCTCCTTCCCTACCCAACAAGAAACTCCCATTCCAGCCACAGAGTGACTTATTCAAATTTTTGTTAGTCTCTCTCTGGCCATTTTAGTAGGTCTACCTGAGCCCAGATCAGGATCCTTTTGAGTCCTGACCTGTTTTTCCCCTTTGCAGTGCTATGGCATTCTCTGTAATCATGGGGTCAACTGGATGCCCCAGAAGCTCCGGGGTCATTCTGGTCTGCCCTGGTACCACATGGCCAGCCACTGCCAGGAGGGTGGACTGGTGAATGGATTTCTCCTGCTCATCAGTACAGTGTTTCTTTTGGAGTGTCGTGTCAGAATGGTATGACTCTAAAGTCAGACACAGGAGGAGTTTAGGCTACCAACAGTCCTCTGCCAATCTTTGGCTTGAGCCATGTATGTAACCAATGTGTTAAATCTCATCCATCTATGTTCCAACCAACCACAGTACCACCTTCAGTCTGCATTAGTTGAGGGTGATGGGGGTACAGATGTCATTTTTCCAGTGTGCCACTGCTGTTGGCATTCAGATAAGTCAGCCCATCCCTTCCACAGGCTCTGTGCCATGTGCCAGTCAGTACTCCAGGTGGTCACAAATATCTCCTCTGAAGACTTCCAAGATCATTGCTCCACAATGCCAATAGGTCCTTCCCATTAATGTTTTGATTAATTGATTAATTGATATGTTCACATCATGTCAAATCACCCAGGTAGGTTTAAGCCAGGCTGATCCAAGAACAGACATTTCTTATGCAAATGGACCATTCTTTCTCAATCTCTTGTCCGTTGTTTACCCTCCCTGCTGGTGGAGGTGTGTGGAAGGCAGACAACATTGAAAGAGATCACATTCAAGGAATGCAATGACCGCAGCCTAATGAGTTCAAGAGAAAACTTGGTTGGACGATGTGTTGCTCTATGTGTGCACTACAGACTTCTGAACTGTAAACCTAACATAATCAGGAAACAAGTTATTCTTCACATCTTCTTGCATACTCTAGGCAAGACTTACATCTGTGGTTGTCATCAGGGAAGCACAGAAACAACTTCTGAGATAATTATTGGAAACCAGTATTTGTGGGCAGCACAGTGGTTGATGAGACGATGTAAGGAATGTTATAATCAGCATTTAAAAATGGTACAAGAGAACTGCAGAAGCAAGAAGATCAATATTGTTTCAATAGATACGGATCCCAAAGACTCATGACATTATAAGTAATAACAGCATTACTATCTTTTTCTCATTGTGGGAGTTGTGATTTTAGTCGGAAACAGTAAATCTTAAAATTAAAAAATTAAAGAAAGAAAACATGAAGAGAAGTTTCCTATAACTGAACAGGAAGAAATGGTGCTGGGACACTGAAGGATTTTCATATACATCAATTACACAACAAAAAATGACTACGTTTTCTTCTCTACCCATTTTTCTAAATCTTCAATGATTGACTCTTGAATTTTGTAATACAATTTAAATGGTTATATAGAAAGAGTTTTTGTTTTTTTTTTTGGACCTAGGGTCCTTCATACCTTAGGGGCAGCCCTGTTTGGTCATGTACTGCTCTAAGCAACTTATGGGCAGCATCTATTTTCATATTTAGAACAGCTCTGTGAGACAGTTATTATCTTATTACATAGAAAATAAAGCCTAGGGAAGTTAAGTAATTTGCCCATGCATACAGTTAGTCAATGACTGAATGGAGATTCTAACTCAGGACAACCTAATTCTGATGTATATATACAGCAACCATAGAAAAACTAGGACCAAGCTGTCCAACCCAAGTTGTATTTCCTGGATTTAGGCTAACCCTTATACTTGTCGTGAGGATTATTATCATCATCATCGCTATCACTAATGAAATATTTGTTGAAAATTAGGTATGTGCTAGACACTCTTCTAAGCACTGAATGTGCATTACTCATTAAATAATTTTAACAACCAAATGAGGTACATAAAGATAATATTCCCATTGTACAAATGGAGAAACTGAGCCCCTACAGTGATTAGGTAATTTGTTCAAGGTTACTCAGCTATCATTGGGAAAACAGGGCATCAAATAAGGCTCTCTGACTCTGGAGCCCAAGCAAATCAGAACCAAAGATTCTGATTTGGTTCCTTCAACCTGTATTTCTGAACTAAATTGGAAATTATCAGACACAAAACATCACGAACCATAATATATGACTGGAAATGATGTGTGATTTTACACTCTGTCTGGTGATTCTTTCCATTTATTTCCACATGCCTTGGCACAATCTGAAGGCTTAGCATTGCCAGTGCATTGACACCTCTGCTTCTTGAAGATACATTCCTACTGGAAAGATTCGTATGATCTAAAGGGTGAGCTTTGCAGCTGGTTGTGGTGGGGTCACAGGGGCGGAGCCACAGCTTCAATTGCCACTGAATGAAAACACCCCCAAAAGCAATGCATTTTTATTCAAGAATATGAAATCATTCAGTCACAAGGAAGTCACGTGTGTGACGTATGTATGTGTATATAAATATGTGTGTCTATCCCATTTCTTTCATATTGATTTTTTACTTATTTTAGTACTTCCTTTTTCATGTGAGAATAGAGAATTTTATAATTGAAGGTATATATTTAGCCATACATAGACATAAGGAATATATCAACTATCACATTTGCTATAGAAACCTTGGCTTAGATACAAATACACCACAATGCCAAATATCTGGCTGAAAATTGATAACAACAGTCAATTAGCCAAGCATGTGGAACTATTTGGAAAAATTCAGAGAATTGATTAAAAATTCCAATTTTCATTTAGCTGCCTACCACTACACTCCTTATCATTTGATGTTTTTCTTTCACTAATTAAAGCAACAGATATTTTACTCTTTCAAACACTCTTAGCAATAACATACCTACAAAAAATCTGCAATAAAAACACAATGGCTTAGAGAATTACAAAAGATAATTTTTATCTTTTTTAAAAAAATTCTCATTCCAAGCAAAAATTCTGATTCATTTACCTCTATCAACTCCCTGTTTCAAATTCCACTGATCATTTACAAATGGTGAAAAACCTCTTTAGCCCATTCTATATTTCATCCCAGATGACTGAACTCTGCATTTTGATTTCCAAATGGGCAGATAGATGTACTGTAATAACAACACAAAGAAACAGGTTTATAACTTGGTACATTATGGCACCGGGTTCAAAGCAGTGCTGTAAGCCTTTGTTTCTGACTCATGCAGATAAACTCCAGCATTTTCTAGCACTGTAACAATGCAGAATATGAAGGAGAAAAAAAAAAAAAAAAGAAAGACGATGCAAGAAAGAGAAAGAAAGAAAGAAAATGAATTAAAACAAAGCAGAACTCTTGGGCTGGTTTAGGCTGCAGGGTATTTTCCCAGAGTTCTGTCCAAGAATAATCTAGTAAAAATGTGGACAGAGAACCACCGACCCCTGCTTTCCCCCGAACATATGCAGCTCTGATCAGTCTGGTATTTCAAGAAAAACAAGGTCTTGAACCCGAGTCCTCAGACACATAACAAAGCGCACTTCACAGCTGTGATGCACAGCGACGATGGGCTCCGAGGCCTGAGTGGGTCCCAAGACAATGCCTCCTTTATCACCCAGAGGACAAATATCTAGACAGCAATATTTTCTGCTTGAATGCTTCCAGCAGCTCGCGCAACTCCTGACTGAAAGGGAAAACTGAGCTCAGAGTGTTTGCTGAGTGATTATTTTAATTTACTACTTGATGTAAATCTAAATGAACTGACACCCAGCTCAAGATGGACAGAAAACAATCATCATGGAGGGTGGAGGGCTGCGGGAATAAAAGGGGGTGCAAGAGAGGGGCTGATGTTACAGTAGCATCTGAGGTTTAGCACAGGTCTAGCCAACTTTGCAGCGGCAGTGTAATAGATGGGGGGCAGGCTCAGCGTTCGTTTCCTTCTCTCAATTACCATAATAAGTTCGGTAATTTTGTGCTGTTTATTTATCAGGCGGGGATAACAAAGGAAGCAGAGGAAGTCTGCTCTGGAGGCACCATGACAAAGCACCAGACAGAAAGTGGTCACGTGTGGGGAGATGAACAGAGACACCAATTCTCAAGCACCTGATAATTCTTTCTCAGTATTTAGAGGCAAAAATTATCCTTAAGAAAAACAACTACAAGCACAACAACACAAGCTATACAGATGAGAAAACGGGGTAAGATGGGGATGGAGGAAAATTGAAGGGCAACTTGACAACTAAGTTTTCATTCCTTGTACAAAGCTCTCTTTCCTTCATGTCAATTACTTGTCCAAACTTCGTGGTAGAGATAAAAGACTTTTTTTTAAAAGAGCCGTTTGGTTGATTCTCTCCTTCCTTCCTTCTGTCACATGTGGCCCTTAGCGTGGAAAGTTCTTCAGATGTGATGAATATTTCTGAGAAACTAGATGGCAAAATCATAGCTGTGTCTGGTTAAGATGAACATCAGATTTCTTTGTGGTTCTTGTAAGATATTATACAAAGCATCAGTTCTCTTTCTCTCTCTCTCTTTCTCTCTCTCTCTCTCTCTCTCTCTCTAGCTCACGAAACACTGCATTAAACAGTCACAGGACCAACATATAGATGCCTATTTCCAGGTTTGTCTCTTCTGTCTAAAAAAGACTTTCCTTTCAGCCATGTCTGCCTGGCATCCCCTTCAGAAAAGTAGCAATGTTTGCTAATGAGCATAATCCTAGTTATTTGTAGCACTGTTATAAATGGCACAGGGTATGCATATAAATCCCCACGCATGATTCTGAAAATATGTCCAATAGAGGAAAAATATATCACCCCCTGTTTTACACAATCACAATATGGAACCAAATTATGGTTTCTATCTTTTTTACGTGTCCTTACCAGCCAGTTTAAGAATGATGATTTGTATAGATCTGGACATGTGTATATTCATATTAAACTTTAAAATATTAAACTTACATATTATAAACTACATACATATATAGTATTTACATCTTTACCTGTTTAGTGCATGCAACATTGATATAGATACATCTGTCGGGTACAGTTGAAAACTATCCATTTCCTATGTATCTGAGTCACTGCTTTTCTAACTAGAGCCCTAGAGTTCTCTGTAATGGCCTTGGGCACTACCATGGGGGTACCATATGTGGTGAGTAAGGAGAAACCAGCAGAGTAGGTCTTCTACCTGTGCTTTTATCTTTTTATATGTTGGGGTTGTTGAAATTTTGAGTAAGATTTTATTTCAAGAGAGGTAATGCAACATTTGCTTTAAAAAAGATTTTTTTAAAAGGAAGGAGAGAATTTTCTTGAAGATCATTGTTCTAGATTGTTCTTAAAAGACTGTGTGAAAAGTAACGGAAAAAACACAGTCACCTGTACAGATGCTGTCTGTATTAGATGCCTAATGCCTTGTGAATTAAACACATATAAGCATCATTTATGTTATAAAGCTAAAACATTTCCGACATTGCCTGTTCCTTCTTTGTCAGTGACCATCTCTATTTGTATATGTAGGTACATACATGTGTGTGGTTTCTACAAAACAGTAGAATTACTTCGAGTCCTCCTTCAGGCTTGTTTTAGTGCCTTTCTGACGATAAGTCACTTGTATACCTTTCTGTACACAGTATCGCAATTAACAGCTGGTAGGTAAAGGGTGCACTTAGATGCTAAGCATACAGAGATGATTAGGATAAGATCCCAGAACTCAAGTCATGGGGTTAGTTTGATTTTTGTTTTATTTGGAAAGCATACTAGGGTTGGTAAGGTATGTAAAATAGATTGCAATTGGGCATGTAAGCCCTTTCTGTGATTCAAAAATGTCATAAATGGTCCTCTGCCTCATTTATTGCGGGAATCCCATTTTAGGAATGAAAACTGAAGCACCCCATTGTCAGGAAGGTTAAAACATATCTCTTTGATTACAATGCCATATCACATTTGCCTGTGACATACACAACTTGCAAAATCTAGCTACAAATTCTAACATGTTTCTTTTTTTAAAAAACTGATGCTTAGACATTAGAGCATTTTTTTTTTTTTTTTTTTTTTTGGTAGAAGAAATAGTTGGGTTTTTTTTTTTTTTTTCTGCTTTTTTAGTGCATGAAAAAGTTGACTCACAACCTGGTCTTTTTTTAATACCTCTGACAGTGTCGTGAAGACGAAATTATTCTCTTGACTTACAGTTTTATCTGACTGTAACTTATGGACAAGGAGTAGCAGAAAGAGAAAAGAACTGATTTGACTGAATAATACAAGAGAATGTATTTGACTGAATAATCAAAATAGGAATTTTCTTCTAGGTTATCGTTCATCACTCACATGAACTTGGACAAGCCCAAGCAGGAACCTTAATAGGCTTTAAAAATGACTCTTTCATAATACAGTAGACCATACAATACTGTTTAGATTATTTTATTTCCATAATAAACCCTCATTAAGTATATTTATCTAATGATATGACATAAAAAAAATACGTGCATGTGTTAAACATTAGCCCTTGCAGAAGATTTATAAATAAATTACAGATAATTTATAGAATCATGCCATATTTATAATTGCATGTTTAAAGCAATCTTCTTATGGTAATTGTATTGTATGGCCGACTCTAAGAAGGGGGAAATTATAAATTTATATTTTCTGAGTTTACTGAGATGTGCTGTCTTTTACAGGTAAAATCATATTGTGTAAAATTCAGAGTGGAAAATGAAGCTTCTATTTCAGTGTGACTCATACCCCATTACTAAACGTTCAGAAGGCTCAGCATAAAAAATTAAATGTTCACTATTTCTCAAAGAGGTCATAGCTTAAATTCCAAATTAATTTTCAAACAAGGCTGCTACAAAAGAATCAATAAACTTTGTATGACAAAGCAAAACTCTGCCGGTGCCTTCAAGATAAGTGATAAACAGGTCCTCCTTTGAGAAGAATGAAGGATTTCAACTTCCCTTGCAGATTTCCAGTGAATGCTAGTTCCTTCTGAAATTATTTCAACATGAGAAACAAGACTGAGGCTGTAAAATACCAAAGGAACCAAGAAAGCCAAGCCCACTGATCCCAAATGCATCACTTGTTAGGATGTTCCTTAACACTTTGGACAGGAATAATTAAGTGAATTAACCTGTCATTGTGATGAGAAAATGAAACACATTATGCTGTATACTTTTAAAAGTATAACAAAACCTTATGGAGTAGGTTGAAGGACCTGTTAATTTATACTTTTAGAGGAGAAAACTGATGGTTAGGAGATATGCCCAAATAAATTCATTCATTCAACAAATATTAATGTTTAGTAATCACCTACTCTCTCCAGGCACAGCTCAAGGTGCTGGGAAAACATCTGTGAACAAAATAATGTCTCTGCCCTCAAGGATTTTACAGTTTAGCTTTAGAGATAGAAAGGACAATGATATGGAAACATTGTTTAAGGTACAGAGAAAAATGAAAAGGGTAAGAATAGAAAGGGTAATAAAAGATACTCTTTTAGACGTATAGTCAGGGACATCCTCCCTAGGAAGGAGACATTTGCCCAAACATCTGGATGAAGTGAGGAGGATGTAAAGATGTAGCCATAAAGCATTTTACACAGTGCAAAGACCCTGAGTTGGGAATAAAGCTGGTGTGCTATAGGACAGCAAGTATAGCCGACGAGAGTAAGAATGGGAAAAAGAGGTGGGGGAAGAGGTCAGAGAGGTAGGTGCTAGTTAGATCATTTAGGGCCTTCCAGATGAAAGTCAGAATAACAGTCAGGTTATGCAAGATCATGCTGTGGTAACAAACAATCCCCAAATCTCTGGGGCTGAAGACAACTTTCTTGCTCACACCATGTCTACCCCAGTTAGGTTGGAGGCTCTGCAGTGTGTCAGCCTCATCCTGAGAACCAGGAGGACGGAGCAGCCACTATCAGGAACATTGCTGGTCATAGTGGCAGGGGGAAAAAGAGCTCTGAAGGGTCTCCTATTAGCAATTAATGTTCCAGAGTGGAAGTAACACACTGGCCAGATCTAGTCAACATTCAATGATGGTGCAGGTAGGAAGAAGAGACACTGGTGGGAAGGAAGCACAGTTCTACCACGTGTCCAGTAAGGGAAGAACATTAATGAATCCTGTGGTAAGAATATTGGGTTTTATTCCAGTGAGATGGGAAGTTATAAGAGGCTAATGAACTGTTCTTACAGGATCACCTGACCTTTGCACGAAGAATATAGAGTTAAGGTGGCAAGAGGGAAACAGAGAGACCAGCAATGAGATCATAGCAATAATTTAGGTGAGACATAATAATGGCTTGGGCTAGGGTGGTAGTAGTGGAGGTTGGATTTAGGATGCCATGCTGAGTAGAGTTTTGCCTAAGTGTGTGAAAGAGCCTGCTGAAATATAACGAGAAGTGATGGAGTCTGTGGCCAAACTAGTTTTAAGCCATTAACATCAGCCAAACAAAACACAAATTTGCAACTTCTGTAGTAAAGTGTGCTTCCTAGTTAAATAAAACTAATGGAAATAACAAATGAGTAAATAAAGCAACCAATTCACTAGTCCTGAGTCTGAAGAATGTTAATGACACTTGAGCAGATACATGGTAACACATAAGCCGGTAAAACAAAGCACTCACTAGCCAGGTAAAAACAGCTTAATCAGGAAGTGTCAGATTGATCTAACATCTATTCAAAACCCATTATATAATTTCCACCTCAAATAAATTTGAATTGGACTATGTGAATCTTGTGATTCTAGGTTCAAAACATAGGCTGCTAAGTCCTCTTCACCACTGAATAGTGGTTCTATGAACATTTGGTGTGCAAAGTTTAGTGTGTAAAGAACTTACCTGGCATGCATAAATGACAGTTCCTGTGTGCCATTAGATCTGGGGTGGGCCATGGGAGTCTACATTTCTAGCAAGTGCTCCTTTTGGATGTGGGCAATCTAGGGACCACAACCTGAGAAATCATGGCTCTGCCTGATTCTTAAAACAAGTTGCAAATTTGACCTTTTCTCAGTCCATTCTCTCTTTCTGGCTGATATCATGCAATGACTTCAACTACCATGTTTTTTTTTTGTTTTTTTGTTTTTTTTAACATCTTTATTGGAGTATAATTGCTTTACAATGGTGTGTTAGTTTCTGCTTTATAACAAAGTGAATCAGCTATACATATACATATATCCCCATATCTCCTCCCTCTTGCGAGAAAAGAAAGGAATCAAGATTGGAATCTTCAATAATCCCATAATTGTCTCAAACTGGGATCTGGATTCATCTTCCTATAATATGGAGAAATATATGTACGTTAATGTGAGTGAAAACTGAATTTGAGAATTTTTACTTCTTCTTTTCCACAATTCTTTATTCCCTAAACTTTTTGTCATAAGCATTAATTACTCTTGAGGAGGAAAAACAAAAAGAAAAGAAGAGAAAAAAAGCATCATATTAAAGGAATACATTATAAAATTTTGAAAAGAAAAGATTCTTATATCTCCACCAATATAACAAAGCTATTTTTATTTCTCTGTGTTTCTTTCCAGTCTCTATTCATATATTTTATAAAAATGTTCCTACATAGCTAAAAAAAAAAAAAATTTGACCTTTACTAAACAAGGACGGAGTTTATAGTCTTACAATTCCCGCTAAATTCTTGTACTATTCTTGGATGTGGTCAGCAGCTATTATTACTCACGTTCAGCAGTGAGGGAGAAGGCTCTGAGGGAAGTGATCCATCAGATGCCATGGTTTCTCTCTCTCTCTCCCTTTCTCTTTCTCTCTCTCTCTCTCATGTTATAGATTTCTTACAATATTCCAGACACAGTATTACATTCTAGAAACAAAACACTGATCAGAACAAATGGATCCCTGTCTTCCCGTAGTATGTATTTTTTAAATTTTTGTTGAAATATAGTTGATATACAATGTTGTGCTAGTTTCAGGTGGATAGCAAAGTGATTCAATTATGTATGTAGGTTATTACAAGATACTGAGTATAGTTCCCTGTGCTATACAGTAGGTCCTTGTTATTTATCTATTTATATATATAGTAGTGTGTATATTTTAATCCCAAACTCCTAATTAATCCCTCCTCCCACCTTCCCCCTTTGGTTACCATAAGTTTGTTTTCTATGTCTTTGAGACTATTTCTGTTTTGTAAATAAGCTCATTTGTATCATTTTTGTGATTCCACATATAAGCAATATCATATGATATTTGTTGTTCTCTGTCTGACTTCCTTCACTTAGTATGATAATCTCCAAGTCCATCCATATTGCTGCAAATGGCATTATTTTATTCTTTTTCATGGTTGAATAATATTCCATTGTGCATATATGTGCGTGTGTGTGTGTATATGTGTGCGTACTGGTGTGAGGTGATACCTCGTTGTAGTTTTGATTTGCCTTTCTCTAATAATTAGCGATGTTGAGCATCTTTTTCTGTGCCTGTTGGCAGTCTCTGTGTCTTCTTTGCAGAAATGTCTATTTAGATCTGCTGTGGTGTGTATTTTAGAAGGAGCTTTCTTTCTAGTTCAGAGAAGTGAGATTAATAATACTCAATGAATAAACAATATTCACTACTCCAGCAAGAATATTTTGATTCTAGTCAAACGGTATTCACCACAGAAATGAGTGTCAGAAACTGTAATGTCGACTCAACATTTGGTTGAATTTAGAGGAGATATTTTGTTTGGATACGTTCTAGGGTATCAGAAGGAATCAGATGGCTCACCACAGTCTTGTTACCACCACCTGGCCTCCTCTTTTGAAATTCAGAGCAAATAACATTTTGTTTCCTGGGGATTCCACAAATATTCCAGGGCTCTCCACACCCCTTTCTTTGGACATATACTCTCAACTTAGGGGCTAAGCAAGTAACATAAGTGAGTGATGTGCATCTGATAAAAATGCACATGTGTGAATGTCTTGTGTGAATGTCTTATATGAATGTCTGCCAGGTACTGAAGCAAACAGAAGAGAATTTAGTGCCATCTGATTGTTGATGAAGGAATTTGGGCACAGTGCTTCTAAACTAAGTGTTGTTTTTTTTTTTAACAGATGAAAATCTGGAATATTAATATAAAAATTTCCATTTTAAACTATTAGCTCAAAAATTTCAAAATATTACATGAGCCAAATAAAGCATATCCACAAGCCATATTTGATCTATGGTTCTACAGTTTGTGGCCTCTGTCTATACGCCATAAATATTGGCACTTGTCACTTAGTGAATTCCTGTAGCATTCTTAATCCCAGTGAGGTTGTAAATTCCATGAAGGCAGGGTCACTTATGTATCATGCAGCCCAGTGTTGATCATATGGTGGGTGATTGGAAGGTAGTGTACCAAGAGCAGGCACTCAAAACCAGATTGCCTAGGTTCGAATCCTTGCTACCCCGTTTACTAGTTACGTGACTTTGGGCAATTTTCTTAATTTATTGTTGCTGTACTTTCCTCATCTGTTCAATGGAGATGATGTTAATTATATCTACCTCATAGGGTTATTTCGACAATTAAATGAGTTCATACTTATAAAGCACTTAAAATAATGCCTGGACTATAGTAAGAACCATAATATATGCTTTTAATGTAAGTTAAAATAAATACATAAAATATACTTGTTATATAGAATTGAGGGATCTACTTATACTTCCAATTTCATTCAATGATAAGAACTCATTTAGAAAATGAGTCCTTTTTTCATATTTATATAAAGAGTCAAAGGTTTAAATATCTGACCCAAAGAATATCGAAAAGTGTAAAACCTAACCGTAAACGTTTTCTGATTTTTTATACTTTTGCTTTTTAAGATTTAAAAAATATATTTCTGAAAGGAAACTAACAAAGCTATATGAAATGTTCTTTGCTTTTTAATACCAAGCCACAGGTGTGAATGCTTCTAAACAGCTGATGAACATCTGGGCCACTAAGTGCACTGGTTTTTAAGGTTTCCTATTATTTATTTGTTATGTGTTAGCCCATTAAACCATTTAGTGATTCCTCATAAATTAAAACAAACTGATTACTTGCATCAAGTGTTCTAATAAAAACTATTTTTCAGTACAGAGGATTTCTATGCTCTTTTCCACATTGGAGTCACACTGGTATACAGACTGTGTGCAGATTTTCTGCACTTAGAGAATTGGTTGCTGAGGCATAATTTAAGATATGCTTCATATTTTAAAGAATGCCTCCTATTGGTTTCTGTTACTTATGGAAAATTTATTGTCACCAATAGTTAAATAAGATAAAGGAATATTTTTGCACTCTGGCACAACACTCAGAAGAACTGTAATAGTAGTTATTTTATTTAATCCTCACAATATTCCCATTTCCTCCAATTTTACTACTGAGGAAACTAAGATTTAGAAATGTTAGATAATGGAAAAGCTGACCAATTTCACAAAGCTCATAAGTGCCACAAATGGGATTTGAATCCAGCCTGGTTGTGGACAAAAGAAAAATGTTTTGGAACCTGTTCAACTCCATAAATTGTGGTTTGAGGCTGATATAGGTAAATAGAGTGTGACATCAAGCCTCAACACAATCAATCAAAGGTATTTATTGAGCAGCTAGTATATGCCAGGGGCTATTTCATTCTCTGACTCTTTTGTTATCTATTTCTATGCAGCTGAAGTTAACAATATTTTGTCAATAACATACAAGGAACATTGCTTCTACATAGAGAGCAGTGGTTCTCATAGTGTGGTTCCTGGGCTAGCAGCATCAGCAGCATCTGTGAACTTGTTGGGAATGCACATTCTAGGCCCCCACCCCAAGCCTGCTGAATTAGAAACGTGGGGGCAAAGCCCAGCAATCTACGTTTTAACAGACCTTGAAGGTGATTCTGATGTAGGCTTAAGTTTGAGAAGCTCTGGTAGAGTGGCAGAGAGCCCCAACTAAGAATGATAAGAGGTTTGGAAAGAAAGAGAAGGGTCCCTGCTCACAAGACCTTTAAAATCTTAGGTGTAACTACTGTAGAGAACAGGACATCAGCAAACAAACTGTAAATGGAGAGAAATGAGAAAACTCTGAAAAGAAACCTGATTCCCTGAGGGCAAGTGGTCTTCCCTGGAGATAGCACAGAGGTAAATAGTGCCTTACAGAAGTAGCAGTCCTACCAGGGGCATTATTTGATTTTCTTTCAGAAAACTTCTGGTTATGGGTACACCACCTGAGGCGTAATCCCATTCTAATCTGAAAAGCATACATCCCCTTTCCTTTGCCAGCCACCCCTCCCCTACTCACAAAATATTCATCTCAGAAAGCTGTCACCCAATCAGCCAAGTCTACCTGTGTAGCTGCTTTGATGTATTCTTTTTTTTTAAACATATATATAACAATTTTTATTGAAATCCAGTAATCACAATGTAGTAGGTCTAGTAACTGTTGTAATTAAAAAAAATTTTTTTATTGGAGTATAGTTGCTTTACAATGTTGTGTTAGTTTCTACTGTACAACAAAGTGAATCAGCCATACGTATACGTATATCCCCTCTTTTTTGGGTCACCACAGAGCACTGAGTAGAGTTTCCTGCACTATACAGTAGGTTCTCATTAGTTATCTATTTTATACATAGTATCAATAGTGTATATATGTCAATCCCAATCTCCCAATTCATCCCACCCTGCCTTTCCCCCTTGGTATCCATATGTTTGTTCTCTATGTCTATGTCTCTACTTCTGCTTTGTAAATAAGACAGTCTATACCAATTTTTTCAGATTCCACATATATGTGGTAATATATGATATTTGTTTTTCTCTTCCTGAAGTACTTCACTCTGTATGACAGTCTCTAGGTCCAACCACATCTCTACAAATGACCCAATTTCGTTCATTTTTAAGGCTGAGTAATATTCCATTGTATATATGTACCACATCTTCTTTATCCATTCCTCTGTCGATGGACATTTAGGTTGTTTCCATGTCCTGGCTATTGTAAATAGTGCTGCAGTGAACACTGGGGTGCATGTGTCTTTTTGAATTATGGTTTTCTCAGGGTATATGTCCAGTATTGCGACTGCTGGGTCAGATGGTAGTTCTAGTTTTAGTTTTTTAAGGAACCTCCATACTGTTCTCCAAAGTGGCTGTATCAATTTACATTCCCACCAACAGTGCAAGAGGGTTCTCTTTTCTCCACACCCTCTCCAGCACTTATTGTTTGTAGATTTTGTGATGATGGCTATTCTGACGGGTGTGAGGTGATATCTCATCGTAGTTTTCTTTCTCTTGATTTCTCCTTTTCCCCTACCCTTCCTGAACCATGGGGCTAAAATCACCAAACCATTCAGAGTTAGACTTTGGCAATCACTTCCAGTTTTTCAAAGCAGTCACCAGGTCTCTGAGCCTCTGATGTGCCACCTGTTAAATGGGTGGATATCCTTCCTGATCCCTTCCACATCTAAATTTTTCTGATTCTAAGGATCTGTGACACCCAGACAAACAGTGAGCTTACGTGAATTGGGGGACTCTGGCTGATGTGATCAGTTGAGACACTGACTTGACTAATGGCAAAAGCCACAGGGTACATAGGCACCCAATGAGCCTGTTGTGTCCATGCTCTAAGAAGTAAACCAGATTCATCCCAAATATTTTCATGGTCACTGAGCTTGGGACAATCATTCCAAGAAGAGAAAAAAGGGAAGAGCAAGAGAACATGAGATTGCTTCTTATTTGTCCAGATTCCTACTTTGTACTTCCATGGTTTTATTTATATTCCAAGCACAAAGAACACCGTTTATTTGTATGTTTGGGGCAGATGGCTACTTTTAAAAAATTAATCACAGCTTTTCTAGAGGAAGGAGGATGGTCAAGATGAACCACAGTGGCGCCTTGCAGTCTTAAGATGCCCATTTTTAAAGCTTTATTTGGAATGTGGCGCATGATAATTGACAGACTTGACAAGCATTCTGGTTTCATGGGCTGCATGTCAGGATTCCTGCCCTATATTTCCATAACACCGAGCACTGCCAGTGTGTCCTTGAACTAATTTAAAATCTCCCTGGGTTTCAGGTTCCCCATCTTCACTGAAGGCCCCACATCATTTGCCTCGTGCTTGCAAGATGTTCCTAAGCATGCAATACGCTGGCTGTCCTATTGCCTTGAGAGATTTCTTATCTCTTTATCCACAATGTTGATATCTATTTGCTTATCATTTAGAGAGAGCAACTCACATTGCATATTTCATCCCCCCCAAATAACATGTGAATTGCATCAATCAGTGCAAAAAAGTTGACAACTGGTTGTTTTAGTGCCAGAAAGCCAGTTCGACTCGATTATTTTTTCAGTTTTTCAACTTTCTGCGTTTTACACCATATAGGTAGGAAAACAGCTTAAATTTTCTTAAGACTTGTTAAGACCAGTATGTTAAGGATTTGAGGTTCTCTCTTTCCCCCCAAATTCTGTGAGTTTTAATTAATTCCCTGAGGGGAAGGGAGATACAGAATATCTGATAATATTAGACTCCAGTACCTCCAACTGATTTGTTGTATAAAGAATACCTTTAAAAATGACTGGTATACTTTAAAAACAGAAATCTATTTCATGTACTGCAGTAGAAAACAGAACAAAGGGCTTATCTTGCTGTAGGTATAATGAAGCAAAATGCAATTGATAAAGATAATCAGATGATGCTGGGTTGTTTTAAATAGTTACTAAAAAGAAAATGTGTGCACTCAAAAGAGGTTCAAAAAATTTTTTTCACCCAGAGCTTTGGAAAGAAACAACCCATATTTGTAATCTTGTCCACATTAATTTTTACCGCCATGGTCAAAGAGCCCCACCAGACTGAAGGTTGCGAATTTTTTATTTGGCTTGATCGTAGAGGAATTAGCTCCCTCGGTGAACCAACCTGAAAAGACTCTAGTTTGGGGAAATAAGCAACGTTCACAGGAAAGAGGAAGTTTGAGGCAAACATATGGCTGAAATGCTCTAGTCGATTTCAGATCAAGCTGAGAGAGTTGAGATCCTTTGGTTCAGGGATCCAGTTCACTGCACATTCCTACTGTCCCTGACTACTAATTGCATCCTATGTTTGTCAATCAAATATTTGCAATTAACAAAAATATTCCCTTAAGAGACATGTAACAGAGCTGGCAAAGGATCTGGTGCTTTGCTAAGTAGAGCTAGCTGCACACAGAAAATTTAAAAAAAGATATTAAAAATATTCTGCTGCTGATGACACCACTAGACGCTCCCAGTCAAAACATTAACAAGCAGAATAGGTGGCATGGGGGCTTTTCAAAGGGATTTTGTTCAAAGAACAGAAACTTTGATCTCTGTGTCTCTGACCCCTCCTCCACCTCTGATTCTTCCATCTACAAGTACATATAGTGGTTTAATTTAACTCTGTTCATAATTTGCCTAAGGATAAAAGTTGATCTAGATTTTTTTAACTCCAATTTTACATATGCTCTACTTTCTTACTCCCCCCTCCTCCCCACACACAGATTTCAAGAGGGAAGGCTAGAGAGGAAGGTGACTGGAATATTAAGATCTATGTGATATTTGAGGAAACACTAATTTGTAAATTGGTAGAAATGCCAGTAATTTGTTGGGAATTGAAGACCTTCTGTATTTGAGAGTGAAGCTTGGCAGCTGTGCACTGTTGTTTTATAAATCAATATTACATCTGAAGGTGCTGTTTGAATGTTTGTGTCATTGGGGCTTGTCTCCAGCATAGTTCTGTGATAAGAAATGTTCAAACAAAACAAACACAGTCTCTTCCCAGTTCTTTAGGATAAAGTCCAAACATAATTCTACAACAGGGATATAACATTCAAATCAACTACAGAACTTCTGTAATTACATAAAACCCCTCGACCATAGAAATGCTATTGAATTGGAGATGCTTTGCAATATTCCCCAGGACAGGACTGTGTGGCTGTCAGATTAACAGAAGTCAAGAGGAGGTGAGACAATGCTCACCACTGCAAAACGAGTTTGGGGCATAATGAACGGAATATGCATGCCTGCTTAGGAAATTAAGGTGAATTCAAGGTGACTTAGGGTCACATAAGGAGCCACAACGGTTACTAACTGGAAAAGTGAGCATTAAAAGTTAGTCATTTGGTTTAAATAAGTTCATCTCAATCTTTATTAGGTACCATATAGGCTTAATCAAAAATAATTGCTTAAGTGAATTTTTTGGTGTTGTCTGGCTATTATCAGGCTCTGAGCTTCTGTGATTCTGTGCTGTGATTCTGGTTGCTGCAGGAGAGTTAAAGCTGAGCTGCATTTTTTTAATGAAAATTTTCTCCTGTTTATTTATTTTTTTATTTTTGGCTGCATTGGGTCATCGTTGCTGCGCGCGGGCTTTCTCTAGTTGTGGCGAGCAGGGGCTGTTCTTCGTTGCGGTGCGTGGGCTTCTCATTGCGGTGGCTTCTCTTGTTGTGGAGCACGGGCTGTAGGCGCGCGGGCTTCAGTAGTTGCAGCACGCAGGCTCAGTATTTGCGGAGTGCGGGCTGAGAGTGCAGGCTCAGTAGTTGTGGTGCGCGGGCTTAGTTGCTCCATGGCATGTGGGATCTTCCTGGACCAGGGAGCAAACCTGTGTCCGCTGCATTGGCAGGCAGATTCTTAACCACTGCACCACCAGAGAAGTCCCTGAGCTGCTTTTTGATTGTTGTCAATTCTCCCAACCGTTTAGATATAGGCCACTTGCACAGTTACAACTGTGGTGAGCCATGAAGAATGGGGTGTTTAGAACAAATACATTAATTCATTTTCATGGCTAAAACCTTATATGGAGTCGGTAGGGAAAAAGTGTTATTGTCATTCTCATCTTACTTACTCAAAGAACTATCACTCTCATAGAGGTTATTAAGAAAACAGGCCATACTAGGGATTCTAAAAACTCAGAACCTAGCAATTGATGGGGCTAAATGCCTCAATTGTTCTGGTTCAGTGGTTTCCAAACATTTGTTATCATATCCCCTATCAGCAAAATATTTTTGAGTGCACACTTCCAATATGTCTACACTGTACTAATAAGTTAGATATATTATAAAGCATTAGCAAAACAGACAAATTTAAAGGAAAGGCTAAAAAGTAGATAGAAATCAATGCTGTCTTCCTGAACTCCATCTTCTGTGTAGACTGAGATCAGCACACTCCATTCTCGACAGTGGTGAGGCAGGTGAACTTGGCAGGGCCCCAGCTGTTCCTGAGTGGTCTGGCTTTCAGCTGGACTGGAGCAGAGAAGCAAGTGGAAAATCCTTGTTTGCCATCACAGAACACCAGCACTAAGCTGAGGATTAAGTGGGAAGATGGCTGCACCTAGATTTGCAAAACTGCATAGAGAATACTGTTGGTTCATTTTAATTCCATCTGCACAGAAGCACAGAAACAAAGAGCCCACTAATAACCAGATAAAAATGAAAAAATTCTCCCAAATAATTTTTGATTAAGCCCAAGTGCCATCTAATAATGGTTGAGATTGATTTTTTTTAAAACCAAATGACTAATTTGCTCAACACCCTTGGTATGGAAGAGAGGGAAGGCCATGCAGATGAGTGTGTGTGTGTGTGTGTGTGTGTGTGTGTGAGTGTATGAAAAATCCCAGGGGAACCTTAGTGGCGGGGAAAGAAAGGAAAACTAACTTGACTTTGGCAGAGAACGCTGGCCCTGCCATTTGCAAGTTGTGTGACTTTGAGGCTCAAGTTTGAGTGACCAAGTAGAACTCACTTGACCCTTTTTCTCTTCAACTACTTTTCTGTCAAATAGGGATAATAAAGTCTATTTTTCAGAGTCATTTGAGCATCAGGAATAATTTATATAAAGCAATTCACAGAGTGTTTTGTAGTAGCTGTTCAATAAATAGTGGCCACTCCTGTAATAGAGCTGGAGGAGACGCTAGATCTTAGGCTTTGCCAAGAATATTCATTTTGTCTTCAAGTGAAACAAATACTAATTTTTGTAATTCTGAGAACATTTTTCTTTAGAATTTAAAGTCTTTTCATTTCCATTATCATATTTAATCCTCACAATGAATTTGAAAGATGGCCAGGACAAGTATAAGTATCCCCATTTTAGAGGTCTGGAAACATTGATAAATCATGGTCATACAGTGGTGAAGCTAAGAATCAGACTCAGGACTCCTGATTTCTGGACCAGAGGTGGGAAGGAAACAGATATATTTGGTACATATTACTTTCTATCAAATAACTCAACCAAATAAGCTGTATGTGTATATGTATATATACACATGTGGTTTAAACATATTTTTTTTCATCTTTTGAGTTAACTCTGTTTAGTCCAGTCTTTCCTCTGTCTCTCTTCTCTCCATCATCTGGAAAATTCTTTGATAATAAAATTAATGTAGCAACATGATGAATTGAAGCAATGAGTAAAGCATCTGTTACATGTGTTCTCACTAAAACTTTGCTTTGGCTGTTATTTTGAGACATAATAAGCAGTAAATATATCTTTCTCTAAATATGTTTTTGGTTTTTTTTTCTTCCCATCAACTTAAAAGTTGAATGATGTTTACCAAAAAAATTAAATTTTAAAAGGAGAAGGGGAAAAAAAAACAAGGACAGAAAAGCAAACAAGAGGTAAGTTTCATATCCACCAACACCATCCTTGGCTCTCCCATCCAACAAATTATGCTGCAAAAAAATGCAGGGCACTTAAGAAATATTGACTGGCTTCCTTGCTGTTTCTAGACAAGACAGAAAGACTGCTGTATATTGTCTTGATTTTGGTGTCCGCACTGGGTTGAATAGTGTTCCCCAAAACTCATGTCCACCAGAACCTTGGAATGTGCCCTTGTTTGGAAATAGGGTCTTTGTAGATGTAATTAATTAAATTAAGATGAGATCATACTGGATTAGAGTGGTCCCTAAATCCAATATGACTGGTGTCCTTATAAGAAGAAGGGAGAACACCCAGATCCAGAGACACACACACACAGAGAAGACAGCCATATGAAGATGGAGGTGGAAATTGGAGTGATGTAGCTATAAGACAAGGAATGCTAATGATTTCCAGCAACCACTAGAAGCTAGAAGATGCAAAGAAGGATTCTTCCCTAGAGGCTTTGGAGGAAGATAACGCTGCTGACCCCTTGATTTAGGACTTCTGGCCCCTAGAACTGTGAGATAATAAACTTTCGTTGTTTTAGCCACCACGTTTGTAGTAATCTGTTACTGCAGACCCAGGTAACTAATATAGTTAATATATTACTGTAATATATTACAGTTATTGAAATAAACTCTGAATACTAGCATTGTGTCACTTCTTAGTGGTTATTTTAATTTCTTAAGATTACTGTCCCCATGCAGTTTGATAAGAACAATATTAACAGGCAACCAAGAGCTGGGGTCATTTCTGTTTTTGCTTTCATTGAATAAATAATAAACTTAAATTGCTTGACTCCCTCCAATTAAAAAATTATTAATTAACTAATTGCATTTTGTTTCAAAAATAGAAATTATGAAACGCCAATTTAAAAAAGTAACTACAAGCTTTGGATTTTAGATTTGTGTGCTATTACTTTTTGTACGATATTTGAAATAAAATTTTATGGCCCAGTCTAATTGGCTAAATGTTAACCTGTACCCACAAATCGCGAAGAACCCTTAGGATGAAAAACTGATTTAGGTTCTTGCCAGAATTTCTCCACCTCCACATCATAATTTTGAGCCCAGTTCTGACCAAGTCACCTTCCCAGATTGTACTCCCATTATAACTTCTTAAACACACACATTTATAATATGCATAACCTCCTCCCCGCTTTTGAGTGCAAATGCCTAAGGTGAAGAGGAAGAATCTGAAGCTATCTTCTGACGGTTTCAAGGTATATACAGACATAGATATGTTTTTGTTTTTGTTTTGTTTTGTTTTGTTTTTTAATATTTATTTATTTATTTTTGGCTGTGTTGGGTCTTCGTTTCTGTGCGAGGGCTTTCTCTAGTTGCGGCAAGCGGGGGCCACTCTTCATCGCGGTGCGCGGGCCTCTCACTATCGCGGCCTCTCTTGTTGCGGAGCACAGGCTCCAGACGCGCAGGCTCAGTAGTTGTGGCTCACGGGCCTAGTTGCTCCGCAGCATGTGGGATCCTCCCAGACCAGGGCTCGAACCCGTGTTCCCTGCATTGGCAGGCAGATTCTCAACCACTGCGCCACCGAGGAAGCCCCCAGATATGTTTTTTTAAAAGTAAGACGTTTTCTATAGAACAGATACTGAAACTCCTCATGCCTCCAACACCTTTCCTGTAGCATCTTAACTCACAATGAAGCCTCTTTCCCGACATCCTTTTCTAACGTGGTGATAAGGTCTTATGTGAGATGCTGGGGTTACAATTTTGCTCTCTTTGCTCTTAGGCTGTTTGCCAGGAGGCCAGTTTTACAAATTTTAATTTCATGGTCCTTAGGATTTGCCAAAGGTCCTCTCCAGCCCACCTTGGACCCACTATCACTAAAGTGTAAGCAGGGAGTGGAGAGAGTTAACATAGCTAGCATCTTTTGTGTGTCTGCTATTTGCCAGACACTGTGCTAAAATCTCTACATATTTATCTCATTTATTTCTCATCTTGGAGCGAGGCATTAGCATCCCCCTTTATAGATGAGACAACCGAGGCTTAGAGAGGTGAAGTGATTTGGCCAATAGGAGCTCATAGCTAGTAAGTAGCTATGGCATAATTAGAAGCTGGCTTTTTCTGAAACTGCTGGGCTTTCAATTTTTTTGTTTTGCTTCCTGTGTGCAGTTATTAAACCCCCAAAGGTGATAAATGGATTATCTAGGAAAAATTTTAAACAGTCAAAAATTAAAATACCACACACAAATACAGACATATCTCATTTTATTGCACTTTGCTTTACTGTGCTTCACAGACATTTCGTTTTTTTACAATTTTGTGGCAACCCTGCATCGAGCAAGTCTATTGGCGCCATTTTTCCAACAGCAATTTCTCACTTCATGTCTCTGTGCCACATTTTGGTAATTCTTGCAATATTTTAAACTTTTTCATTATTATTATATTTGCTATGGTAATCTGTGATCAGTGATCTTTGATGTTACTACTACGACTTGCCGAAGGCTCAGATGATGGTTAGCATTTTTTAATAATAAATTTTAAAAAATTAAGGTATGTAACTTGTTTTTCTCAATGTAATGCTAATGCACATTTAAAAGACTACCGTATAGTGTGAACATAACTTTTATATGCACTGGGAAGCCAGAAGATTCATGTGACTCCCTTTATTGTGATATTTGCTTTATTGTGGTGGTCTGGAATCGAACTTGCAATATCTCCAAGGTATGCCAGTATTGCATAGGTGAGAAATTGAATGGTACGACATATTTTTAAGTTTTTAACAGGACAGGGCATGGCTGATCTTACTGTATTCACTTGTGGATATGCAAAGATCTGTGGATCAGCTGGGTAGTTCTGATGATCTTGGCTGAGCTTCCTCACATGTCCAGGGAAGGCTGGCTGTTGACTAGTCTAGGATCTCCTCAACATGGATGCCTGGAGCAACATGGCACTGTTTCATATATCTCTTATCCTACAGCACAATGGCAGGCAGGTTCTCCTGCTGATGACAGAGGACAAGAATAAGCAAGTCCGATGTCAAGAAGCTTTTTCCCTATATTTTTTTCTAGGGGTTTTATGGTTTCAGGACTTACATTCAAGTCTTTAATCCATTTCACGTTAATTTTTGTGAGTGCTGTAAGAAAAGAGTCCAGTTTCATTCTTTTGTATGTGGATATCCAGTTTTCTCAACACAATTTATTGAAGAGACTATCTTTCCCCTTTGTGTGTTCTTGGAGTCCCTATCAAAAACCTATATATGTATATAAACCTATATATGTATAGGTTTATTTCTGGGCTCTCTATTCTATGTGGCTTTTTTAAATTCCGGTGCCATACTGTTGTGATTACCATAGCTTTGTAATATACTTTGATATCAGAAAATGTGACGCATCCAGCTTTGTTCTTTTTTCTCCAGATTTCTTTGGCTATTTGGAAACTTTTGTGGTTCCATACAAATTCTAGGATAGTTTTTTCTATTTCTGTGAAAATTCCATTGGAATTTTGATAGAGATTGCATTGAACCTGTATATCACTTTGGGTAGTATGGTCATTTTCATAATATTCTTCCAATCCAAGAACATGGGATATTTTTTCATTTACTTGTGTATTTTTCAATTTCTTTTATCAATGTCTTATAGTTTACAGATCTTTCACCTCTTTGGTTAAATTTTGATTTCTTGGACAAGACAGCAAAAGCACAGCAACAAAAGCTAAAATAAATAAGTGACTATAGCAAGGGACTATGTCAAGCAAAGGAAACAATAAAAAAATTGGAAAGGCAACCTACAAAATGGGAGAAAATTTCTCCAAACCATCCATCTGCTAAGAATTTAATATCCAAACATATAATGGCTCATTCAACTCAATAAGAAAAAAAACAAATGATCAAATTAAAAATGGGTGAAGAACCTGAATAGACATTTTTCCAAAGAAGACATACAAATTGCCAATACATAGAAGCTGCTCAACATCATTAACCATTAAGGAAATGCAAATTAAAGCCATAATCACCTCACACCTGTTAGGATGGCTATTATCAAAAAGACAAGAGAAAACAAATTTTGGTGAGGATGTGGTGAAAAGGGAACCTTATACACCAGAGGTCCTCAACCCCCAGGCCACAGACTGGTACCGGTCCACGGCGTGTTAGGAACCAGGCCGTTCGGCAGGAGGTGAGTGGCAGGTGAGCAAGTGAAGCTTCATCTGCCACTCCTCATTGCTCCCCATCCCTCACATTACCACCTGAACCATTGCTCGCATTACCGGCTGAACCATCCCCCCGTCCACCTCCCCACCACCCTCCATCCATGGAAAAGTTGTCCTGCACGAAACTGGTCCCTGGTGCCAGAAAGGTTGAGGACCGCTGTTATACACTGTTGGTGGGAAGGTAAATTGGTACAACCATTATGGAAAAGGGTATGGAAGTTCCTCAAAATATTAAAAATAGAACTATCACATGATCTAGCAATCCTACTTCCTGATATATATCCAAAGGAAATGAAAAAAAGAAGGCTATCAAAGAGATATATGTACTTCCATTATTCACAATAGCCAAGAATATATAATGGAATATTATAAAGACAAAGCAAAGAAGAAAATCCTATCATTTGTGGAAACGTGGATGAGCCTGGAGGGTATTATGGTAAATGAAATAAGCCAGACAGAGAAAGACAAATACTGTGTGGTATCACTTATATTGTGGAATCTAAAAAAAAAAATTTAAAGCTGATTTCATACAAACAGAGGTAGGATGATGGTTGCCAGGAGCTAGGTAAAAAGAAAATGGGGAGATGTAGGTCAAAGGGCACAAACTTTCAGCGTGAGAAGAATAAGTTCTGAGGATCTAATGTACAGCATGGTGACTATAGTTAGTAATATGGTATTGTATATTTGAAAGTTGCTGAGAGTAGGTCTTAAGCATTCTCACCTCACACACAAGAGTTGACTATGTGTGATGATGGATGTGTTGATTATCTTGATCTTGGTAATCATTCTGTAATGTATATGCATATCAAATCATCATGTTGTATAATTTAAATATATACAAGTATAATTTGTTGATTATTCCTCAATAAAATTGGGGAAAAAAAAGAGTGAGCAAGTCCAATCCCACAAGCCTTCTCAAGCCTCTGTCTGCTTTATATTTGTGATTATCCCTTTGGCCAAAGAAGTCACATGGCTAGGCTCAGTCAGTGTGGGAGAATATTCCAAGGTTACATGGAAAGTTCATAGTTACAGGGAGGAGTAAATAATGGAGTAATTAATCAACCACTGAAGCTTTCACACAAGCAATGGGGTACTTTAAGGAACTCAGTCTCAGTGTTACTCCAATCTCAGACCCCGTAATGCAGGCTTAATAAATGCTTTATCCATGAATGAACGAATAAATGAATGAATGAACAACAGCCCTGCTCTAAAGTAGGCTGGGCCATCTTGCTACGTTTTGGAGGAAAAAGTCTGCTTACTTTAGTCTATAAACATAAGGAAGGATAACCATGTTCTATTCCTAAACAGGTTTTGTTTATTCTTTCAGAAAAATTCCTATTCTTAATAAGTCAACATGATTCCCGGGCACTATTTATGTTAGGATAAGATGGAAACACCCCAACAAAACAGTAAAAGAATATTCAGGGGAAGGTAACAGATCAAATTGTTGAACCCACCGTCTAGTTTAGACTGATGCTTCACTGGATTAGCTCTGCTCCCCTCAGGCAATTATATGGGACTTGTAACACTTCTTCAGTTCTACGCTCATTGTCATAACAAACCTCTGGTTTCACTTTCTCTAGCACTGTTTTCTCTAAGATTTACCATATGAGAACAACAAACACTAAATAGAACAAGTATTTCTGCTGAGTTAAAGCTCAGCCACTCAGCTCACATTTTCATGGATCTATCTTGGTGTCTATATAGCTTCCCACCTAAAAATCTATATTTTTTTCCAACAGTAGTTATCGCATCTGTCTGGCTCTAGCCTAATCCTATATTTTTTAGCAGCACGGAAGGAAGGTGGGAATAGAAGTAGTCCGTAAATTTGGCTGGAAACATGTCGTTCAGTATGTTGCCTTTGTAGAAATAAAAAGAGTATTCTGAGCCTGCTATAAAACACGGTTATGATGGTTTGAAAAGAAGCCACAGAGTTGTGTTCTACTTGGAGATACATGAGATGGAGCTAATGAAAGGAATCTGAAGTTTTGACCTTTAAAAAAAGTGTTATTATATTAGCATCTTTCCAAGAATGAGGTGGCTTAGGTCACACTAATCTTAGAGTTTCAATGCCAGGGAATAGATGGAAACTCCTCTTCCCTGCCAAGTTGTGCTTAAAGTTTTGATCCTTGGGAGTCCGCAGTCGTGTGTGATAAATAGCAATCAGCAGCTTCACTCTGGACCCCGTAGCCTGCCCATGGGCTCTAATGCCGCCCACAGAGCTGCTTTGGAGGCAAATGATGCACTTTTAAGTAGCATATTAATATTAAAAAGAGTTCAGTGAGCAGATCAAGGACAAAGCCATTTGTTCCTTCATAGGAATTTAAGCCTCTTGTAAAACGCCTGTCACTTCCTCATATGTGTCAGATTGCCCTGGCCTCTTAAAAGAGATTCAGCCCACATGCATGGTGATTCACACATGTGGTAACATTGAACGGTGACAATGCCTTGAAAACACAGAAGGGTGCCTGGCAGTAGGTGACCAATGTAGGAAAGAATATCCATGGAAAGAAAATATTTCTTTTGCTTAAATAAATATACTAGCACTTTTCTTCAGAGGCCATTTTGTCATCATAAACAAGTCTCCTGTTGCTTGAATTTCAGTCTTCCTTTTCTCCTGGGAAAGTGGAGGAAAAAACCCAAAAAACTATCTGTACATTTCCCTCAACCTACCTCCTATCTTCCTTTACAATCTTCTCAGTATTTTTTCTTCTTTGACCATGGTTCAGAAGTAGAAGGCAGACTAGCTTAGATATTGCCCTTTGATGTCTTGGGTAAAATCGCTCAGAATCTATAAAATGTCAGCACTGGCCTACCAAAGGGTGTTGGCTTTCTGTCAACAGAAAGTGTCTCTCACCCCTCTGCGCTTGTTGATGGAATAAATATGAAAAAGAATGTTACATGTAAAAGTCATGTACGTTTAAAACACTCTATGCAAACTAGATATTAATTTGATGGCTATTGCCAGAGATCCTCTCTCTACTACTTCAAGGAATGTGGGAAAGAAAGACAAGATGATCAGATAGAAAGAGAAGCCTCACACAGGTGAAGGTCTCCAAAAGCAGACCCTGAACAAAGTTTGGGTGTAAGATGTTTGTTAGGGATCAAAGAAAGGGGGCAGAAGCAGAATTGGGCAGAGAAAGAAGTCTAACCGCTCTACACATCCAACAAATCCATGGCTCCCCCAGGAAGGAGTTCTGGAGAGAAACTTGCCTGTCCGTGTCTCCACGCTGGGCCCAAATGGCCAGGTCTTGATGCCCTCACCTCACTAGGTCAGTGGTGTGAGATGCCACCAGAGGAGCAGGACATCCAACAAGTTGGTCTCATCAGCTAAGCAGTCTGCTCACTCGACTCCCTGCAGTGGTCAGCAAGTCCTTCTCTGAAGGGTCCCCTGGGCAGCTCCTTGCCAGACACCAGCAACACGCATACACAGAGGAAAAACCATGTGAGGACCCAGCAAGAAGGCAGCCATCTGCAAGCCAAGAAGAGAGGCCTCAGAAGAAAACTTCCCTGCCAACACCTTCATCTTGGACTTCTAGCCTCCAGAACTTTTGGAAAATAGATTTCTGTCATTTAAGCCACCCAGTCTGTGGTATTTTCTTTTGGCAGCCCTAGAAAGCCAATGCAGTCTTCATCCTCCAGGGTGGTATGATACAGACGGTGTGTTACAGTGAAAGACGATCACAGACCAGTTAAACATTTATCAGCAAGTAGGCCAAGAGCAGTCATTCAATGTGTGTTATAAGCTGAAGGACTATGGTCTCCTTTATATTGTTGCTTAAAAGGATCACTAGATGTAGATGAGACATCTATTGGTTGGCAGGATTCAGCTATATTTCTAGTTGGAAGCAGACAACAAAAATCCTCCAGTCAGAGACTATTGTATGGTCTCAGTGTCCCATTACAATGGCTGAAGGCCTTAGAGGTTAGAGTCTATATTCTATGTTCTGTTCATGAAAGTGTGAAAGTACTGTAGAGTTTTTCTAGGTGATCCATATGTCCTGAACACTGCTTATACTAATTATGAGAAAAATTTTAACATCTATTATGCTGATTGTAACTTACACGTGTCAATGTAAGTTTATTAATTATAACAAATGTACCACTCTGGTGAGAGACGTTTATAATGGGGGAGGCTAGGCATGTATGAGAGCAAGGGGTATATGGGAAATCTCTTTTCCTTCCTCTTAATTTTGCTATGAATTTAAAACTGCTCTAAAAAATGTGAGTTTTCAAGGATTAACTCAGTTTTTTTTCCTTACTACGTCTGTGCTCTTACTAACCATCTTTGTTTAGACTAGCTATAGCATTGGTGAGCCTTAATATAATCCAAGATACCATTATTTTGAAATCCAAAAATTAATTTTCTTTGGGGATATCTAATTATCTGAAATCACAACAAGAAACTCGTATACTTTGTGGTCTTGTTTTGCAATAATATATGCTACATTTTCCCATTCTACTTATTGATAAATATTGATAAAGATACACAGATACAGCTATGGATATACAGATATACACATGCCTACATATACATATATATGCATATATATATATATATATAAACCACACAAACAAAAGTTCTATGAGGTCCTCAGTAATTTTTCAGAATGTAAAGGAGTCCTGAGACCAAAAAGTTTAATAACCACGGCTCCTGGCAATGTCTTTTTAGGACACAAACACCATATTTATTTCCAACTTTATGTTTTCTTCCCTTTACCTTGGCTAAAATCACAAAGTTACCTTTGACTTAGAATTAAATTGTTCTGGAATGAATAGTATTATGAGGAGAAAATCAAGGGGAAAGAAGAACAATGTCTAGGGGAAGCATCAACAAGATAAAAGGAAAGACTATTTAAATTAGTAACTAGTCTACTAGTGAAAGACTGTGTAGCCCTGTGATAGATGTCCTCTTGCTTCAAGCAGCTGGTTCTCACTTCTTTATGTCCAGGGCAGGGAAGCATCCTTACCCACAGGATTGCCATGCTAAGTGAAGGGGTAACCCAGTGCTCAGTACGTCCTCACCTGTTTTGCCAAGAGGCAGATGAGCCTTCCTTACTCCTGTTGTGTGATCAAACGGTATTCATAAGCCAAGAAACTCTACAGGTGTTTCAACAAAGCAGCAGCATTTATAAGATGGCAATGCAAGGTGTTAGGAGACAACTAAATGGCCAACTGCATGCAGTGTAACTGTTTGATAATGAGCAGAAGAGAAGAGGTTTTGCCTTCAGCCAAACTTGGTGAATCTTAGCTTTGGGACCAATATCCTGAACCGTCATCCTGTCACAGCTGGCCTGTTCTCTGGGAAAAGGAATGTCCATGGAAGCTCACTGTATTTTAGACCTTAAAGGGCCCAACACTAACCCATTGTGATGAATTAAGTATATATGAAGCTGACAGATCAAGTTAAGTTCCCTTTTACCTTCCTCTGAATTAAGCTCTTTTCTCTTTCTCTCTTTTTCCTTCCTTGCCTCCTTCCTCCCCCACCCCTTCTTCTTCTCTCTCTTTCTCATTTTATATTAAGAAAAAATGTACTTGGCCAAAAGTCATTTCCCCAAGTGCCAAACATTTGCAGATATTTTCAGATGTAAGCGAAAGACAAAACACAGCAGGTCTAGCTCAGCTGGGTCTGCTAGCACCATAGCTGTGAAGCAAGAACACCAGTGGCCACCCAGCTTCCAAATAATAGGGTGATTGTGTGTGTTTTCTTCCTTTCTTCCCATTCCTAAATATTCAATAAACAGATGCATTTTCTTTACTTGCCCATTTCTAATATCCAGCCTTAACTTCCAAAACTGCTGATGCATTGGGACACAAACACTAGAGTGGCTGCAGAATTCCTAGGAGACATTGGATTCAAACTGATCTGAGCAACCAGCTCATGCCAGCTTGGGCAGGAAGCCAGAGTCGATTCAGTTCCATCTTATCCCTCCCCCTCAACCTCCAGACTTATCCTGTGTCCTGGATTCTTTACTTCCCCAAACAGACCACATCCATATAATCATCTTTCTGGAAATATGCGGAGGGCAAGAAAGGTTTGTGATGGGAAATGGCTGATGGATGAGAATAAAAAGTTATCTCAAGCCCATCCTTTGAATAAATGCTAATGTAGTTTTATCCAATTCATCTATGTAAGTTTATTGTGTTAGTGAAACACAGAGATTTTGTTTCCATCCTCTGTACTTGTAGGGCCCTGCCTCCAGGGTTGAAGTTGGAAATCTATTTATATTTGGTGAGAATGGCCCCAGAGGCTCTGCCCACTTCCCCAGAAGCCACTTCAGAGTGAAAGAACTGTGACCGGTAGTGCCTCAACTCTGTTCATATTTATTCCATCTTCTCCCTCTTAGGTACTGTTTGAGGCCCACCTAGGTCAAACTAAATCTTTTAGAAATCCTCACAAGCTTCGTCTGAGCTTCTTATTTCAAACTGGGGGTAATTCCAGTTATCACATTACCAGTAGCTCATAAACATAGAGGCCATGACTCACTCAGCTCCCAACTGAATACAAACTTAGGAGTGAAATATTTTTAAAGGTCCCAGATGTTAGTTAGCATTGTCTTCTGTCAAAGGGCAGCAGTGGGGTTGAGGATGCATATTTTCACCTTCAAATACCAACTTATCTTCGTCAGTGCCAGGAAACATCTTGTCATTTCTCATTTTTTGATGAACTAAAGGGACAGCAAATTAGTCTACAACATTTGTTAGGGTAAAATCTTTAGTAGTAGCAGCAGGAGTAGGAATAGTAGGAGTAGCAGTATTAGTATTACAAATGATTATCGGCAGAAACTACCAAAAGCTATTGGGAGCTCCGCCTTGCTATTGCTCACTCTAAAGGTGAGAAAGCCAAGCATTTCCCTTCCCCAGGTTTCCCTGAAATCAGGGGCTGCCCATGACATGTGAAGAAAATTTTCTGGGAAGTTAGGAAGCCCTAGAGAAACTTTTCTTCCTTCATATAAAAGGACAATGAACGATGAAGCTTATGTGAAACTTTCCCCTTCTACTGCCTTAAATGTTAAGAACCTGGCCAGAAGTAGAGCTGCGACATTGTGACCATGAAGGACAAGTCAAGAAAATGACAACAGAGACAAATCTAACCTCTAACCTCGTCAAGCCACAAAGACAACGCCAGTTACTGCAAAGTTCTGCATTCCTCATCACACGAGAAAAGCAAATCCAGTGGCCATCCTGAAGTTTAGCTTTCTATCTGTGATATGGACGATACAGGTACATACTTTGCAGTGGTGACCGTGGAAATTCTTTTTAAGTCTGAGAATCACATTGTAAACTATAAAATTCTACTAGAATGTAAGAAAGGCATTGTTTGGGGAGGGTGGTAGATTGGATCATTCATACTTTTAAATCCCTATCCATAAGTGTTAATTGTGTATCTAATATTCACTGAGTAATCCTCTAGTTTTTGAAAGTGCCCAAAGGACCAAGTCCTTAAGGAGTTTACAATTTATTAAGTGACTCCTTCATGAAGTCATCTAATTCCTGATATAACACCACAGAGAATAAGACAAAGAATTATTAAACTATTTATTGCTAAATTACAAGATACTGAGTGCTAGTTCTACATAAATTTGAATAATAATCTTTAAGATATATTAAGTGCTTACTATGTTCCAAGCATTATTCTAAATATTTTACATGAACTAAGTAATTGAATCCTAAGATAACCCTGTGAATAAATATATTACCTTCCACAATTTTCTCATGGTGAAATTGAAGTGCAGTGGGGTTACACGCATTGACTAAGTTCACAGATGGTAAGCGGCAGAGCCAGGTCTGAATCCAGGCACCCTGGCTCAGCTCCGCTGCTCTCCTGGAAAGATCAAAATGTCAGACCACTTGTTTGTAACCCCTGCTCTGTTGCTCACCTAGTTTTGTGACCTAGGACACCGTATTTATAAACCTGTTTTCTCATCTTCAAGATGAAACTAATAGCTACCTAATTGGGTTATTTTAAAGATTAAATCAATAGTGTATGCAAAGCACCTTGTGAAGTAACTGGCACATACTAGAGCCTTGAAAACGGTTTCTCCTATTGGACTGGTGGGATGGTTTGGAAGCCACAACACCCGTTCCTTTAGGGGCAAGGAGAGGGAGACATCCCTCCAGAATGTGTTGTAGCTCTTGACATTCAAGTTCTGCTCAGAAAATTGTCAGATATTTTTAGAAAACTTATTTCTAGGTCATTGTTTCAACACTGGCAAGATAAACGTCCTGCTAACTCTCTTATGAGACAATTTCTTTTTCTGGAAAAAAAAAATCTTATCTTGGTGTGGGTGATTGTTTGGAAAACTAGCGAGGAAATTAGTCACAGTTCATACCGGTAGAAAGATGGAAAAGAATGGGAGTCATAATTCCTTTACTTCATAAATGTATACTGAATGCTCACCGTGTGCCATACCTGTTCTAGTTGCTCCCAACCCACCCTCCACCCCACCTCATAGTGCATTAAGGTGTGACGGTATCAAGGTCCTCCCTTTAAGACTATGTAAAGGAGGGTCCTGCCACACAGAGGTGCATCATTTTCCTCCTAAAGCAGAGAATGCTGGGATAGGTGGGTATGGGGAGAGGGGAATGGTGAATTTCATTAATTCACTTATTTAAATTAGACAACTATTTACCTCATAAAACTCAGAGAGAGAAAGAGAGACAAGATGGATAGACTTGGTATAAATGAATGAGTTTCTGAGCAGAGGCCTGAGATGTTTCTCAAGGACAGGTATAGATGGATCATAATACTATATGACTCAGAATATCTAAAGGGAATTAGAAGGAAAGTATGTTTTAGGGAAAGATCCCAAGAATGACGAGGAGAGCTACCACAGGGGAATGGAGAGTATTCGAATAAACTGCCTGCCACATAATGTAAGTAGGGGCTATCAGTCTGGAGCTTAAGGTCTGAGGATAACCCAGTGCTATCTCACCAGGGAAAGATAAGTTTCCTTGGACCATCATGACCAGACATTCTCCTGCTGAAGGGTGGCCTGGAACCAATCCTTGTCCATAGAGGGATAGAAAAAGAGTGGCTGGAACCAATGCAAATGGTTCTCATTTGTATTCAATCAATGCATGTCTTCTGCCTTCCTGTGGCTAATGGGAAGGGGTCCCGTTAGAGCTGCCTTCTCTTAATCATCACATTGGGGGAGCTTCAATTATTTATATAGTAATCAACTCTGAGTGGAGAGCAACTCCACTTAATAAATGAACAGGGACTAAAATGGACCTTATGGCAACAAGTCACAGTGCCAGTTTAACATAGGCCAGCTGTGGGTTCTCCACCTCCACCTCCAGGAAGAGAGAAGTTGTGACATAATTAATTGGGGCCTCTTTTCCCCATAGGACCTTCCTCTCTTCTGTGTGAAACCAGACATGTCTCCTGATCCAGTCCCTGACTCGAGGGGCAAATTCCTGGGCTGACCTTTATGCTGCCACTAAACTTCTCTCTACCCTCTTGGTTCTTGCAGCCCAGTCACACTCCTTGATTCAAGTTATGCATTTAACTATTTGGGGGGGTTATCGCCCTAGCCTGTTTAAATCTTTTTTTATCTTGAATCTGTCAACAAATATATAGCCAAACCTTGCAACTTGGTGTCACCCATACAAATGTGATACGCATTCCATTTTTTGCAACATGGAAACCCTTAATAGAAATGCTGGGGAGACAGGACCAAGAACACAACCTGTTTCTTGGCACTGAATATGACATTCCTAGCTGGAATTGATGTATTAATGAAAATACTATGACTAGTCAACAAGGAATGGGCTGACCTAATGGTAAAACTGTCTTCTACACACTTCTTTGTCTTTTCCTCATAGAATATAATCAGAGATCTTGCAAAATCTAGATTTAGAAAAACCTGTTCCTCTGACTTATTTAAGCCACAGTGTAACATTCATTTATTAAGCTGCTACCATGTATCAGATCCTTTCCTACAACACAAGATCAACACGCAGTGGCATAGAATTGCTATCAAAAACTAAAATACCTCTCATCTGTCATCACTTGTTTTTAGTGAACCCGTGAAGGCTTCAATGCTGATAGCTTTTTTAAAGATTATTTTTCACAAGATGGAAATTTAAAAATTAATTCTGAAACTTCTAAGATATGGATATGAAACTTACTAACATGTTTCCAGAATGCACATTTCCGAAGTTTTTGTTCTCAGAACACTTACCTATTTCTTATTTTCTTATACCATTCCCATTCCCATTTTTCACAAAATTCTCCAAAGAATAATGAGAGTTCCACAATCATTTTATGTTTTTTTTTCTCTATGTTGTTGTATAGTTACTCAAAACCAGACACCTGAGAACCTCAATGCATTGGCATACGTTATCATAGTAACACTATAGAAATAACACTGTCATATATGCTGCATCACTCCTAAAAATGTTTTGGACAAGCTTCCTATTACCCATTGTTATCAGTCACAAATTTCATTGTCTGATTTACAAGACCATCTAGAAACTGATTTCTTCTTACTTGGTTCAAATTATTTCTACTGTTTCTCAATTCTCACTTCCCTCTTAGTTAAGCTGGCTCACACTGTCCATTTTTATTTCTAGGCTTCTGCTCATGCTATTTTCCCACAGTGAGATGTCCCAAACCTCTTTTCCTCTCTATTTATTTATTTATTTATTTATGGCTGTGTTGGGTCTTCGTTTCTGTGCGAGGGCTTTCTCTAGTTGCGGCAAGTGGGGGCCACTCTTCATCACGGTGCGCGGGCCTCTCACTGTCCCGGCCTCTCTTGTTGCGGAGCACAGGCTCCAGACGCGCAGGCTCAGTAATTGTGGCTCACGGACCTAGTTGCTCCACGGCATGTGGGATCTTCCCAGACCAGGGCTCGAACCCGTGTCCCCTGCATTGGCAGGCAGATTCTCAACCACTGCGCCACCAGGGAAGCCCTCCTCTCTATTTAAATGCCAACACTTACTTTAATTTTTTTCTCCTTCAGGAAGTCATCATCTACTATTAACATCCCACACTGATCTATCTCTTTCTACACTGATTAGTCACTCACTGTGTGGTTCAACAATTTTCTAATTGTTTCATCTGTGTAAGGCTTATTTTATCAGATACAAGCTAAATGCCTCAAAATGTCTTTGTTTTGCCCCCTGTGCCTGGGAGGGGTTGAGTACATGTTCTACTTGGTACAATAGCTTAATTGCTGTACAATTAAGTATCAAATATAAGCCATGATATGTAAAGAAATTTTGAAAATGCAGCTTATTAGGATTCCTGAATGTTTTAGAGATAATCTCACGCAGGTCACAACTTCAGATGTTCCACTGCAATTGTCAATTTTCACCAGTATTTTACATCACATTTGACAGAGCCATTTCCATAACCCATGGTATCTCTTTTCTGTCCTGGAATATGAAAACTCCCCTTGGGACATCTAATGAACCCTTTAATTCTAAAAGACATATCCAAGCAGGAGGATAAGTTCTATAAGCCCCAATAATTGTCTCAAAAATCAATGCATTCTTACAGTTTTTGAAATGCAAACAGGCAAAGATAATAGAAACGTTTTTCATTGGGTTTGCAAGATAACTGAGTTCATTGAAAAAAAGAAAAAAACACATGTGTGTGTAGTCTGGCATAGTATGTTTGCTCAATAAGCTATTAATATAGAAAAGAAATTGAACTTCCCTGAACCATGTGGGTTACAGTCGGACAGCTACAAACATATCTAGTTAAAATAATTCTAAGTCATTCAAAATGTCTCACTATGGAGGGCTTCAGGTGACCTTGAATGAGAGCTCCAGGCTTGTGCTCCCTGCACAGTGCTGTGTCATAGGTGATGATTTGAGGTGACAGGAAAAAGAAAACTGCATTATGCTGGTGGTCAAAAACAATCACAGAGTAGCTTTAGATATGGATGGAATAATTTGAATTTAGATATTACAAACCCTTAAAGGCAGAAAAGTTCAGTGATAGTAATGACTGCAGCAGAAACTCCTGGAGAGCATCTTAACCTTCAAATGCTTTTTCAGTCTAGTCTGCTTCTTTGCTGAACTTCCCTTACAGCCTTGGGTGAGCTCCATAGGAACTTACATGTCACATCCTTAGATACAGATGGAGACATTTGTCCTTCCTAGTCAATTGATGAAAAAAGGGTTGATATTCAAATATTAGACCTAATTTCTTGATCGTTCTGGGTTTTGTTTGTTTGTTTGTTTGTTTTATTGGTTGGTTGGTGGGTTATTTAAGGACAAGATTAGGTTGGCTTTTTACAATGAACATTGATGAACTTGATCTTATTTCAATCTTATTTGAAACTCTTGTGTCAGTTTAACTCTATCAAACCTTTCTTCCTCTCTTTCCAGTGTGTTTTACAACATTCTTTCTAAAAATATGCTTAATCTTCCACCAATGGAAATTAAGAGTTATATATTTTTACATTATAGACTCAAAATTAGATGAGGGTTCCAAATAACAAAACCCAGTGGACAGGCCTGACATTCATTCTTGTGGCAGATGAGATTTCCTAATATATTAACATTAAAAAGAAAACAATTGAATGGAGCCAGATGACATAATATGGAAATTTACACTCTTATGTGGAAACTAGAGGTAGATAAGTGTAGGCTGGAGGTCTGTATGAGAATAGGGTCCGGAAGGTGGGAAAGGAACTTACATATATTAAGTACACGCAAACTGTCAACTATCACAGTTAAATACTCAATCTCAGTGCTCATACCTACAAAGTCTATTACCTCTCAAATAATTGTCTTAGTTAATCCAGCCTAACACAAGTACTGGTACAAAAAATTTTGTCTATATGCCAACTAACCAGTTCCAAAGTTTTTTCCTTTCTTTAGTCCAAGAATAAGCATTTTTGCATGATAGCAAACTTGAAACCGCTATGTGAGGTAAGTGTTTTATATTCCCCACATTACAGAGGAAACAGAAACTCAGAGAGGTTGATCAATTTTCTCAAGGTAAAAATAACTAGTGAGAAGTGGAGTCAAGGGTTTAACCTAGTGTTTATCAGACTAAAAACCACTCTTTCCAGTACACCATGATGACTCTAAAGGTAAATATTAAGAAAAGGCAAAAAGAAAAGTAGAAAGAAAAGAAAAAATGGAGGGAAAAACCCTTGAAACATGAATCTCTAAGGAGGGAACAAAAATAATGATAAGGCAGGGAGAGTGTTCAGATGGAAAGAAAAATTGGATAGGGAAATTTGTCTTCAAGTCTCAAGTAATGCTTATGTCTACATAAGAAAAGCAAAATGTATCAGTCTTTCATTTAAATAAAATACAAGCAAGAGCTAATTTTAATAGAAGAATAGATATGCTATTTTTCTTAAAAAGAGGAGTCTGGAATCTGTCTTAATGTTTTAATTAACTTTGCCATTATAGATATAGTCTGTATTTATACATAAATCTGGTTTGCCTCCATTTGTTTTTTAAAAATCATGTTAAACACCAGCAAAAAGCTACACTGTGAATCTTAAGAATAAGTTTGACTGATATTTCCACTTTTCAACTACTTCTTTTAGTATCAGGAATACACTCTGACAGCCTTAATGTACGTTACCTGCATCTTTTGCCATCTAGAACCCTGCAAGATAAACTTTAGTTTTAGCCTTTCAAGTCCTTAAGGAGTTTCAATGTAATTTCAGGGATTTTGTTATTATCCAGGTACAGCTATGAAAAGTACTTTTAAACACAGTCCACAAACCTCCATGAAGGCTATCATGCATGAAATATAAAGTTCAAAAAATTAGCCTCTTAAATGAATTAGACCTACCTGGAGTCCAGAAATCCTCCCTGGAGATGATGTCAGAGCCTTTACTCAAGAAATGTCTAAGCCCTTTGTGGGTGTGCAGGGGGGAAAAACCTCAGGAATTCTCCTCCCTGGATTTAATGTCCCCAGATTTAAAATGTAAGTATTAGAAGCTGAGCCCTCGACCATGTCCCTTCATTTCTTGACATCTTTATGACAATGTATGGTGCAGTACCTCTCTTTGCTGCAATTACTGAACAGACAGCACTGTAGGCAATGCAAGTTGCTCTTAAGGGCAGCAATTCATTCTGAAGAGATGTACAAACATAAACTCTCAATCGTGGCAGGCTTCTACGAAACCTGAGCGCTATCTGTGAATTTTCGCGCCCTCCTTTTTAATCATTCTGTTAGCTCACCTCTAGAACCTAGTGGCCTAATTTACTAATTAATAACTATTATTACTTAGTGGAATTGAAAACTGAAATTACTGCCTGCCTTAAACATAATAAAAATTGGCAATCCATTCAGAGTTTTTTGAGGGGTTGCTTCATTTATTGCACAATCCTGGCAGCTGGGTAGATGTCATTGTCTGCTTGCTCCATGGCCCTCATTGCTAGATGGGATGGAAGGGAAGTGGCGGATTGTTTCTCTGACACATTCAGACTAGAAGAGCAATGGTATATATTGCAATATACACCTGTAGGATCTTAATAGACAATACTCATTCAACCAATAATTACACAATTTAAAAATGTCTGTCTTCTTTATTTGCGTTTGGTCCTCCTAGCCCCAGCTTCTCTTCATAACTTAACAAGTGATTTCTAATCTCAATTTCTTTCTTTATTTGCTAAATGAAAAGTCCTAAAAGAGAAATGGATGATGTAAGTTCACTGTCTCTCATACAACCAAATCAGTTAGTGACCAGGTTAAATCAAGGGGAAATTAAGCAGAAATTACTAACATCAGCATTTTTTCTTTATGTAGATGCCCTTACAGTTGGCCAAGTCAAATCTGTTTATAGCAACAAAGTTTGTCCTTCCAACCTACCCTTCTGTTTTCTACTACCATTTCCAGTAGAGGTACCAATATTATTTCTCATTGCCTTGATCCACATTAACTTTCAACAGTCATCACAATATGTTTGCAAATTAATGAATATTTGTCTGTTCAATCTGAAGCCTAGTGTCTACATATGTCAAGTACCAGTGGAGATGCTGAGATTACAGACATCCAGAAATCCTATTCCCACTCTCAAGGAGCACATCATATAGCAGGGAAACCAAAGTAGGAAGCACGTGAGAAGCACTATGAAAAAATATCTTCAAGGGGCACAATAAAATTCTGAAGAACAGCACCCTAAAGATTGAAGGTCAAGTCTGGAAAGGTTATAACTACAAAGAGAAAAAAACAGTGCCCCTCAAACCACATAATCTGGTCCAGATAATCCTAAAACCAATTACGAAGGCAGTTCCTCAAAAGGAGGTGAAGAGTTATCAAGAAAGCAGATGCAACAGGCTAGGAAAAGATGCCTAAATATGTGGCATACCTAGTGTGGGTCCCTACTCAGCTTAGCAGATAATTGGCCAAAATGTCAGCTCATCCTCAAGGTCATCCCAATTATCCGTTCCATACAATCAAGCTAAAGAATCAGGTTTTCATGGCTAAGAATTCGTTGAGAGTTTTGCCTCCCATTTTCTAAAGGTATTGGCATGTCCCTTAAACTGAATCTCATTCATGTAACCAGTCAGTCATCTACTGAGAGCCCATAATTTCTCAGCACTCTGGGAGGCCATCCATAGGGGATACTGCTCTGTTCTCTATTTTCTCTCTTGGTCAGAAGTACCAAACAACACCCACTAAAAGAACAAGCCCATTCAAAATGCCCTTCAAACTTGACCCATCAAAGTCTTGCTGCATATTGAGCAGAGAAAAATGCAAACTCCCACGAACAGTTTACAAACTGTTCATCTGTTTTAGTCCGACTGTATACTTTTCTCTCATTTACAATTAAATAAATACAAAACTAAGCAAGAAGGATACAGGAGAACAAATGCTCAATCTGATGTTTTCAGTCACAGAATATCAGAAGTTAAAGTTGAGCCTGAATAAACTATGATTTTTTTCCCTTAAAATCACTAACATGACAATCACTGGCACCACTAGGTTCTAGCCACTCCTTGTTTTCAAATGTTAACATCCCATAATAGTAACGACGAAGTCAGTGGCTACTTAAATTCTAGAGTTCACACAGATATAGGTACTAAGTACTATTCTAGGTCTAAGTACTATTTTTTTAAAATAGATCTTTATTGGAGTATAATTGCTTCACAATACTGTGTTAGTTTCTGTTGCACAACAAAGCAAATTAGCCACATGCATACACATGTCCCCATATCCCCTCCCTCTTGAGCCTCCCTCCCACCCTCCCTAACCCACCCCTCCAGGTCATCGCAAAGCACTGAGCCAATCTCCCTGTACTATGCTGCTCCTTCCCACCAGCCAACTATTTTACATTTGGTAGTGTATATATGTCAATGCTACTTTCACTTCGCCCCAGCTTCGCCCTCCAACCACATGTCCTCAAGTCCATTCACTATGTCTACCTCTTTATTCCTGCCCTGCCACTAGGTTCATCAGTATGATTTTTTTTCTTTTTTTGAGATTCCATATATATACATTAGCATATGGTATTTGTTTTTCTCTTTCTGTTTTTCTCACTTTGTATGACAGACTCTAGGTCCATCCACCTCACTACAAATAGCTCAATTTCGTTTCTTTTTATGGCTGAGTAATATTCCATTGTATACATGTGCCACATCTTTATCCATTTATCTGTTGATGGACATTTAGGTTGCTTCCATGTCCTGGCTATTGTAAATAGGGCTGCAATGAACACTGTGGTACATGTCTCTTTTTGAATTATGGTTTTCTCAGGGTATATGCCCAGTAGTGGGATTGCTGGGTCATACGGTAATTCTATTTTTAGTTTTTTAAGGAACCTCCATACTGTTTTCCATAGTGGTTGTATCAATTTACATTCCCACCAACAGTGCAAGAGGGTTCCCTTTTCACCACACCCTTTCCAGCATTTATTGTTTCTAGATTTTTTGATAATGGCCTTTCTGACCGGTGTGAGGTGATACCTCATTGTAGTTTTGATTTGCATTTCTCTAATAATTAGTGATGTTGAGCATCTTTTCATGTGCCTCTTGGTGATCTGTATGTCTTCTTTGGTGAAATGTCTATTTAGGTCTTCTGCCCATTTTTAAACTGGATTGTTTATTTTTTTGATATTGAGCTGCCTGAGCTGTTTGTATATTTTGGAGATTAATCCTTTTTCTGTTGTTTCATTTGCAAATACTTTCTCCCGTTCTGAGGGTTGTCTTTTTGTCTTGTTTATAGTTTCCTTTGCTGTGCAAAAGCTTTTAAGTTTAACTAAGTCCCATTTGTTTATTTTTGTTTTTATTTCCGTTACTCTAGGAGGTGGGTCAAAAAGGATCTTGCTGTGATTTATGTCAAAGAGTGTTGTTCCTATGTTTTCCTCTAAGAGTTTTATAGTGCCTGGTCTTACATTTAAATCTTTAATCCATTTTGAGTTTATTTTTGTGTATGGTGTTAGGTAGTGTTCTAATTTCATTCTTTTACATGTAGCTGTCCAGTTTTCCCAGCACCACTTATTGAAGAGGCTGTCTTTTCTCCATTGTATGTTCTTGCCTCCTTTGTTGTAAATTAGGTGTCCATATGTGCATCAGTTTATCTCTGGGCATTCTATCATATACCATTGATCTATATTTCTGTTTTTGTGCCAGTACCATACTGTCTTGATTACTGTATCTCTGTGGTATAGTTTGAAGTTGGGGAGCCTGATTCCTCCAACTCCATTTTTCTTTCTCAAGATTGCTTTGGCTATTCAGGGTCTTTTGTGTTTCCATACGAATTGTAAGATTTTTTGATCTAATTCTGTGAAGAATACCATTGGTAGTTTGATAGGGATTGCTTTGAATCTGTAGATTGCTTTGGGTAGTATAGTCATTTTCACAATATTGATTCTTCCAATCCAAGAACATGGTATATTTCTCCACCTGTTTATGTCATCTTTGATTTCTTTCATCAGTGTTTTATAGTTTTCTGAGTACAAGTCTTTCACCTCCTTAGGCAGGTTTATTCCTAGGTATTTTATTCTTTTTCTTGAAATGGTAAATGGGAGTGTTTCTTTAATTTCTCTTTCTGAGTTTTCATTGTTGGTGTATAAGAATTCCAGAGATTTCTATACATTAATTTTGTATTCTGCAACCTTACCAAATTCACTTATTAGTTCTAGTAGTTTTCTGGTGGCATCTTTTGGATTTTCTATGTGTAATATCATGTCATTGGCAAACAGTGACAGTTTTTCTTCTTCTTTTCCAATTTGTATTCCTTTTATTTCTTTTTCTTCTCTGATTGCTGGGGCTAGGACTTCCAAAACTATGTTGAATAAGAGTGGCAAGAGTGGACATCCTTGTCTTGTTCCTGATCTTAGAGGAAATGCTTTCAGTTTTTCACCAATGAGTAGGATGCTTGCTGTGGGTTTGTTGTATATGGCCTTTATTATGTTGAGGTAGTTTCCCTCTATGCTCATTTTCTGGAGAGTTTTTATCATAAATGGGTGTTGAATTTTGCCAAAAGCTTTTTCTGCACCTATTGAGATGATCATATGGCTTTTATTCCTTAATTTGTTAATGTGGTGTATCACACTGATTGATTTGCATATTGAAGAATCCTTGCATCCCTGGGATAAATCCCACTTGATCATGGTGTGTGATCCTTTTAATGTGCTGTTGGATTCTGTTTGCTAGTATTTTGTTCAGGATTTTTGCATCTATGTTCATCAGTGATATTTGTTTATAATTTTCTTTTTTGTGATATCTTTCTCTGGTTTTGGTATTAGGGTGATGGTGGCTTCGTAGAATGAATTTGGGAATGTTTCTCCCTCTGATATTTTTTGGAAGAGTTTGAGAAGGACTGGTGTTAGCTCCTCTCTAAATGTTTGATAGAATTCGCCTGTGAAGCCATCTGGTCCTGGACTTTTGTTTGTTGGAAGATTTTAAATTACAGTTTCAATTTCATTACTTGTGATAGGTCTGTTTATATTTTCTATTTTTTCCTGGTTCAGCCTTTGAAAATTGTACCTTTCCAAGAATTTGTCCATTTCTTCATGGTTGTCCATTTTATTGGCATATAGTTGTTTGTAGTAGTCTCTTATAATCCTTTTATTTCTGCAGTATCAGTTGTGATTTCTCCTTTTTCATTTCTAATTTTATTGATTTGTGTCCTCTCCCTTTTTTTCTTGATGAGTCTAGCTAAGGGTTTATCAATTTTGTTTATCTTCTCAAAGAACCAGCTTTTAGTTTTATTGATCTTTGCTATTGTTTTCTTCATTTCTATTTCATTTATTTCTGCTCTGATCGTTATAATTTCTTTCCTTCTACTGACTTTGGGTTTTCTTTGTTCTTCTTTCTCTAGTTGTTTTAAGTGTAGGGTTAGATTGTTCATTTGAGATTTTTCTTGTTTCTTGAGGTGAGATTGAATTGCTATAAACTTCCCTCTTAGAACTGCTTTTGCTGCATCCTATAGGTTTTGGGTCATCGTGTTTTCATTGTCATTTGTTTCCATGTATTTTTTAATTTCTTCTTTGATTTCTTCAGTGATCTCTTGGTTATTTAGTAGCACACTGTTAGCCTCCATGTATTTGTGTTTTTTTACAGTTTTTTTCCTGTAATTGGTTTCCAATCTCATAGCGTTGTGGTCAGAAAAGATGCTTGATACGATTTCAATTTTCTTAAATTTTCCAAGGCTTGTTTTGTGACCCAAGATGTGATCTATCCTGGAGAATGTTCTATGTGCACTTGAGAAGAAAGTGTATTCTGCCACTTTTGGGTGGAATGTTCTATAATTATCAATTAGATCTATCTGGTCTATTGTGTCATTTAAAGCTTGTGTTTCCTTATTTATTTTCTGTTTGGATGATCTGTCCATTGGTGTAAGTGGGGTGTTAAAGTCCCCTACTATTATTGTGTTACTGTCGATTTCTCCTTTCATGGTTGTTAGTGTTTGCCTTATGTAATGAGGTGCTCCTATGTTGGGTGCATAAACATTTATAATTGTTATATCTTCTTTCTGGATTGATCCTTTGATCATTATGTAGTGTCCCTCCTTATCTTTTGTAACAGTCTTTATTTTAAAGTCCATTTTATCTGATACGAGTATTGCTACTCCAGCTTTCTTTTTATTTCCATTGCATGGAATATCATTTTCCATCCCTTCACTTTCAGTCTGTATGTGTCCCTAAGTCTGAAGTGGGTCTCACTGCTGTCTATTTTTTTTTAATGAGTGGGATTGTGTTCCTGTCTTACTGGTTGTTTGGCCTGAGGCTTCCAACACTGGAGTTTGTAAGCTATTGGGTAGAGCTGGGTCTTGGTGCTGAGATGAGGAACTCTGTGAGGATTCACTCCAATGAATATTCCATTGGGTCTGAGGTTCTCTGTTAGTCCAGTGGTTTGGACTCAGAGCTCCCACTGCAGGAGCTTCAGCCCGACCCCAGGCTCAAGAACCAAGATCCTGCAAGCCATATGGGATGGCCAAAAAAAAAAAAAAAGAACAATAACAAAGTAAAAAATAAAATTAAACTAGGAAACTATCAGATATGTTAGAAAGAATGTAAAAATAAAAATATAGATGAATCAACAACCGGAAGGTACATGAGTACCACAATAGTAAAAAAGAGGAGGAGGGAAAAAAAAAAAAGGGTGGAAAGGCTTTGGCTGTAGAGGGCGGGGCTTAAGCAAGGGCAAGGTTTGGGCAGTGGGTGGGGCCAATACAACCCACAGGGCTGGAAAGGGCCCTGGGGGCTGTGGGGGGTTGGGCTTAGGCTCAAGGAACAGAAGGGGTCCAGTCGTGCCCCTCACCCCTGGTCTCAGACGGCAGGGCACCTCACCTGGGGCCCAGCAGGCTTCCTGGGCTCGAATGGGCTGGGAAAAGTGCGCTCCTCTCCTCTCCTGCTCCTCCGGTCTGGGAAGGCCCCTCCCGCCTGCCTCTCCTGATCTCCCCAGCCTCCGTCCTATGCCCCCAGGACCAGTGCAGCTGGGGGGGGGGGGGGAGGAGGGAGACTTGGAGGGCAGGGAACCGGCCTGGGAGCTCAGCAGGCTCCCTGTGCCCAGGTGTGCAGGACAATCGCCCTCCTCTCCTCTTCTGCTCTTTCCGGAGGGCCCCTCTTGCCTGCCTCTCCTGATAAATCCGGCCTCAGGGGTGCTGATCTTGTCTGGCCTCCACTTCTCCTCCCCCCTCAGTCCCCCTACATCCTACCGGTTCATTTTGGGGTTCCTCCCGTCTCCTTGGGCTTCACTGTCCCCCACCAGTGGCCGGCAGGCACCCTAGTTGTAGGGAGATGCTAACTCCTCGTCTTCCCACACTGCCATCTTGATTTTGCCTCTCTAAGTACTATTTTGGTATACATTTTGGGGTTGTCAAATTAAGAGGAGGTAACAACATGGATGGGACAAGTAGCTGAGATCTCTTCCCCTTCTTGAAGTTTTCCCATTCTCAAAACATCCATTCAAAGAAATTATTGCAAACTAGTCAGTGGATCTGACACCCAGGGGAGCGAATTTTAAAACAACAAAGATAATATAGATAAGGGGTTGGCAAACTCTGACCCACAGGCCAAATCTAGTCATTAGCATGTTTTTGTAAATAGTTTTACTGGAACTCAGCCACACCCATTTATGTATTTTCTAAGGGCCAAACAGCAGAGAGTGGTAGTTGAGACAGAGGCAGTATAGCCTGAAAAGCCTGAAATATTTACCATCTGGCTCCTTATGGAAAAATTTTGCTAACCCCTGGTATAAATTAACAATCCCATATTTGCAATATCTCAAATCTAAAATTTTTTGAAATGACTTTGGCAGCAAAACCTGAACTGGTCTGAAATCCTTTGGTAGCAATGGCACAACCTTACCTGAATTGATCTGAGCCTATTTATAGCTTTTATTTATCCCACTGGGAATATTTGCATGATTCACAGAAGAAATACTGATATGCCTTATTAAAGGGAGCTGGCCCAGACCCCAATGGGGGTGTTGTAACATTCAGTATACATCTCTCTAAACTCCAAAATATTCTAAATCCTGAAAAATATCTGGCCCCAAGAGTTTTGGATTGGATTTAGTGGAGCGAAGATGTCAAAACTCTAAGATAAAAAAACATTTTTTAAAAAAGATTTCATTATTGTACATGATTAAGGGTATCAAGTATATGAAGTGGGAATGGGAGAGCCGTGTTAAGTGCCACTCAGCACTATAGGAGTTTTCAGACAGAGACAAACTCGTGACATGAATGATGTGCATTTCGTACTGAGGTTTGCAGGCCTCAAAGTGTACATGGGGAAACAGCAATATCGTTGATATTAAAAAGAGAGCTAAATGCTAAAATAGATTTGAAATACTGCCTCTGTTATTCTATGAGAAAAGTAGCATTCTTACTTTCAGGTGTCCTGTGATGTTTACTTTTAGTTCTTTAAAAGGTGCAGTCCTATAGCAGTAATAATTTTACAATATGAGGAAACTAAGTTTCACCTAAGGAATTCATGGATCTTGGGAAATGACCAAAAGACAGATTAAAAAGTCTTGCATTGTAAGACTAAACTTTAGTCAGTTTCTAAACCTGAATCTCAGGCATGGCTAGAGAGGGTTGCTTTCAAGCAATCAAAGAGTTAACACTGGTGCGTGTGTTTGTGTGTGTCCTTCTCACCACCTCCAAGACAAAAAGCTTAGCCAGCAGCACCATGATAGTGCTTTATGGCAGGGAAAAGAAGTGGACATAAAAACATAATATGTCTGATAGGTGCACAAAGTAAGTGGCAGCCTGAGTCATCAGAAATCAAAGAAGGAGAGACTTTTACACTGAATATTTTGATTCCAGAAAAACTATTGCATAGCACCCATAGCATGTTCAGAAGGCCCTGAGGCACACACAGGAGTCAGAGAAGCTCAAAGCCTGTAAACAAAAACAAGTCAACATCAAGAGTTTCTTCTCTGAATAACCAAAATAAGCAAGAGGAAAGCAGGGTTCAGTGCACATGGCTGGTACCCATATCTCTACATGTCTGACTAGGGGCGGAATGAAGGGGGATTTGGATCGCTTTAGCAGTCTTATTGACTTTGGCCAGTGGATCAACCACGCAGTAATTTGGCATTACCAGCAGACATCACACCATTCCACACAGCTTTTAACTTGGTATTGTATCCATAGTCTTTCCAAAGAATGCCTCCCTTTCTTTTTAGATCTCAAAATAATTAATGAGAAATGCAGACATATTCTTAAAAATATGAACACTCAAAAGCCAAACAGATAAGCCATACAGAATTGACACAAGCTGCCAAAAGTGGAGGTTACGTTTATTTGCCCAATTATCAAAGAGGTTGCATGCCACACAGAATGGACAGCAGATTAATTTGATGAACTCTCAGGGTATAGCAGACTTTGAAATCTAAAAAGAGGCCTTCATGCCAGTGCAATTACATCAATATTATATGGTGTCAACCCTTGGCAGGACTTTTTCCCCTCAGCCAGCAATCATATATAAAATATCTCTTAACAGTATTGTCTTACAATGGTGTGTGTGTGTGTGTGTGTGTGTGTGTGTACACATATATATGGCAAAAAATTATCAACATCAGGGCTCAAAATGATCTAGTATAGGAATAGGCAAACCTTTTCAAGTAAAGGGCCAGATAGTAAATAGTCTAAGCTCTGCAAGCCCTAGCATCTGTAGCAACTGCTCAAATCTGCCATTGTAGCAGAAAAGCAGCCTTAGACAATATATAAATGAATGGGTGTGGCTGTAACTTGCTGCCCCCTAATCCAGTGCACAGAGCTCTATTGAGAATGGAATTGAGGCCAGATCTGTGACAGAATTCAGTATTCCTGAAACTACCCTTCAGCTATCTATGCCTCCAGGGAATCAGTACCTCTGAAACCTCCGGGTTTGATTAAGGTACTGGTATATTTGGAAACCTAAAAGAGTGAGAAGGTGGTAATTCTCTCTGTAGGTTTTCTAATCATTTCCTATGTGGTTTCTTTGGAATATTACTTAACTTTCCTGTACTCCTAATCCTAAACCTGTGATATCACTATCTAGTATTAACCTCCAGAATCAAAAATCAGAAAGGCATACTGAGTGCCGTGGAAATTAAAGTTGAACAGTTTTAACAATAGGAGATTAAATCATCTTAAACATAGATTTAGAAGGTCTGCAAAGTCAGGACCATCTTCCCTACTTCAAATGAAGGTATTAACAGGTTTAGATGTACAGAATCAATTATTTTTATTTTATTTATTTATTTTTTAAAAGAAAAGAGAGGAAAAAAACCTCATCATTCTTAGCAAGAGTGTTTGTTTTTTTTTAACATCTTTGTTGGAGTATAATTGCTTTACAATGTTGTGTTAGTTTCTACTGTACAACAAAGTGAATCAGCTATATGTATACATATATCCCCATATCCACTCCCTCTTGCATCTCCCTCCCACCCTCCCTATCCCACCCATCTAGGTGGTCACAAAGCACTGGGCTGATCTCCCTGTGCTATGCAGCTGCTTCCCACCAGCTATCTATTTTACATTTGGTAGTGTATATATGTCAGTGTTACTCTCTCACTTTGTCCCAGCTTAACCTTCCCCCTCCCCGTGTCCTCAAGTCCATTCTCTACGTCTGTGACTTTATTCCTGTCCTGCCCCTAGGTTTTTCAGAACAATTTTTTTTAGATTCCATATATATGTGTTAGCGTACGGTATTTGTTTTTCTCTTTCTGACTTACTTCACTCTGTATGACAGACTCTAGGTCCATCCACCTCAGGACAAGTAACTCAGTTTCGTTTCTTTTTATGGTTGAGTAATATTCCATTGTATATATGTGCCACATCTTCTTTATCCATTCTTCTATCGATAGACACTTAGGTTGCTTCCATGTCCTGGCTATTGTAAACAGTGCTGCAATGAACATTGTGGTGCATGTCTCTTTGTGAATTATGGTTTTCTCAGGATATATGCCCAGTAGTGGGATTGCTGGGTCATATGGTAGTTCTATTTTTAGTTTTTTAAGGAACCTCCATACTGTTCTCCATAGTGGCTGTATCAATTTACATTCCCACCAACAGTGCAAGAGGGTTCCCTTTTTTACACACCCTCTTCAGCATTTATTGTTTGTAGATTTTTTGATGGTGGCCATTCTGACTGGTGTGAGGTGATACCTCATTGTGGTTTTGATTTGCATTTCTCTAATGATTAGTGATGTTGAGCATCCTTTCCTGTGTTTGTTGGCAATCTGTATGTCTTCTTTGGAGAAATGTCTATTTAGGTCTTCTGCCCATTTTTAGATTGGGTTGTTTGTTTTTTTGATATTGAGCTGCATGAGCTGTTTGTATATTTTGGAGATTAATCCTTTGTCCGTTGATTCATTTGCAATTATTTTCTCCCATTCTGAGGGCTGTCTTTTCGTCTTGTTTATGGTTTCTTTTGCTGTGCAAAAGCTTTTAAGTTTCATTAGGTCCCATTTGTTTATTTTTGATTTTATTTCCATTACTCTAGGGGGTGGGTCAAAAAGGATCTTGCTGTGATTCATGTCATAGAATGTTCTGCCTATGTTTTCCTCTAAGAGTTTTATAGTGTCTGGCCTTACATTTAGGTCTTTAATCCATTTTGAGTTTATTTTTGTGTATGGTGTTAGGAAGTGTTCTAATTTCATTCTTTTACCTGTAGCTGTCCAGTTTTCCCAGCACTACTATTGAAGAGGCTGTCTTTTCTCCATTGTATGTTCTTGCCTCCTTTATCAAAGATAAAGTAACCATATGTGTGTGGGTTTATCTCTGGGCTTTCTATCCTGTTCCATTGATCCATATTTCTGTTTTTGTGGCAGTACCATACTGTTTTGATTACTGTAGCTTTGTATATAGTCTGAAGTCAGGGAGCCTGATTCCTCCAGCTCTGTTTTTCTTTCCCAAGATTGCTTTGGCTATTCAGGGTCTTTTGTGTTTCCATACAAATTGTGAAATTTTTTGTTCTAGTTCTGTGAAAAATGCCATTGGTAGTTTGATAGGGATTGAATTGAATCTGTAGATTGCTTTGGGTAGTATAGTCATTTTCACAATGTTGATTCTTCCAATCCATGAACACAGTATATCTCTCCATCTGTTTGTATCATCTTTAATTTCTTTCATCAGTGTCTTATAGTTTTCTGCATACAGGTCTTTTGTCTCCTTAGGTAGGTTTATTCCTAGATATTTTATTCTTTTTCTTGCAGTGGTAAATGGGAGTGTTTCCTTAATTTCTTTTTCAGATTTTTCGTCGTTAGTGTATAGGAATGCAAGAGATTTCTGTGCATTAATTTTGTATCTTGCTACTTTACCAAATTCATTGATTAGCTCTAGCAGTTTTCTGGTAGCATCTTTAGGACAGAATCAATTTAGATAGAGATAGATAGGTGAATAGATAGATAGATGATAGGTAATCAGTATAGAAACATGAATATGAACACATATTTTCTAGTTGTCTGTCAAGAGGGCTTACACTTCAGTAACAGTGAGCACACCTAGAGCCCAGATCCTGTTTAAAGGCCTTTCTCCAGGAAAGGAAACCATGAGTCCTTGAAGAGATAGATACCTCCAGGACTGAAACTGAGAATACAAGATGATCCTCGACATCTTTTGTGCTACAAATTAAGAAAATGCTCAAGGAATAATAAGGACTTGTCAAAAAGATATAGAAGCAACTTGAAGTGGTCACCACTGTCCATATTGGGACAATTTGAACAATAAAGCAAATAATGGCAGTAAGAGATTATTCCCTATAGAATAAAAGAAGAATGTATGAGCATAAACTGATATAAGTAAATGAATAAATAAATGAGGTGGGAAAATTTTCTTCAAAACAGTAGAATTACAATTCATAGATAAAGAAGAAATGATATAATTTAAAAAATCAACATAATAATTATTTTAGGAAAAAATCATCAGTAGATGCTAAATTATTAGGTAAAATCGTGGCGAGAAACAGGATATCTATATTGTCTCAAATTATCTCCCCACAAGACATTTATTAATTTGGGAAATGGAAAATCGTGATTTTATAGTGGAAAAACCTAGCCGATAATATCTTAACAAGTGATCAAAGTTAGTATCACAAGTAAGGATGCAAATCAATACCATGGGTCTCCTAATATGATGCACTGAGAATGACATAGTATTTCTTCATGGAATTCCTGCCAAAATACATGAACTGAATATAATTATCAAGAAATATTGGCAAACTTAAATTGAGGAACATTTTAGAAAATATTAGGCCTGTGCTCTTGAAAATGTCAGGGTTATGTAAAACAACAACAACAAAAACTGAAGATATGTTTAAAATGAAAGGAAACTCAAGAGATATGGCCAGTAAATAAAACACTAGACCCTGGAACATAAGAAACTTTGCTTTTCTTTCTTTATAAAGGACAATAGTGGGACAATTGATAAAACTCTCTTTAGGTCTAAGGACTTGATTAATAGTATGGTGTTGATGATAATTTGTTAATTTTGATAAATTGTACTGTGATATTTAGAGAGAATTATAAAACAAATGTGGTGGAATGTTAACACAGGAGAATCTGTGGAAGAATATATGGAAAATCTTGGTACAATTTTTGCAACTTTCCTGTAAGTCTGAAATTTTTTTCAAAATAAAAAGTTTAGAAAGAAAAATGTATGGGTCTAGAGCCAGAGTGTCCATGTTTGACTCATGGCTATGAATTTATTACTTTGGGCAGTGTTATGGGATGGGTTGTACCCTAACAAATCATATGCTGAAGTCCCAACCCCAGTACCTGAGAATGTAACTCCATTTGGAGATATAGTCTTTAGAGAGGTAAGTTAAAATGAGGTTATTAGTGTGAGCTCTAATCCAGTAGTGATGGGTGTCCTTATAGGAAGAGGAAATTTGGAAAGAGATGGGTGCAGAGAGAAGATCATGTGAAGACAGAGGGAGAAGACAAACATCTACAAGCAAGGAGAGAGACTGTAAAAGAAACCAACCTTGTTGGCACCTTGATCTTGGACTTCTACCCTCTAGAACTGTGAGTAAATAAACTTCTGTTGTTTAAGTCACCTAGTCTGTGGTACTTTGTTACAGCAGCCCTAGAAAAAAACTACTATAGGTTACCAGTGTAAACCTTTCCACTTTTGTTTCCTCCTCAGTTAAACAGGGGTCACAGTTATCTACCTCATGGGATGGTTATGAGGATTCAAGGAGATCATATATGTAAAGTATTTAAAACAGCAACCGGTATACACAGTATTTAGAAATCAATAAATTGTTATTGTTACTACTACTACTATTACATAGCTGTTCCTAATTAAATTATACTGTAGCAGAAATAAGGTAGCATAGTATTATGAAGAAAGGAACGCAAAAAATGCTGTCATAAATTGATTTACTTTTTAATCTTTTGGTCAATTGCATTATTTATCTCCACAAGAGGGTAATGGTATGATACTGAGGAATATTGGTCCTACCTATTTGCCTGGTGTATCTGAAATAATGATCCACTGTTCAACAAAATTTACTATTTAGAAAATCTTGTATTGATTCCATTATTATGTAGAGAGATGTAATTCCTGAAGGACAGAGATAAGTCACATGAGAAGAATAAGGCTCATAAAATATATACTTTTAAAACATTTAAGTCAATCATTGAATGTTTACTATACACTGGACACTGTACTAAGTGTTCTGCATGTATCATTTTAATCCTCAGAACATTCCTTTAAATTATATATTATTTTATCATTCCATTTTATGGATGTGGAAATTGAGGTTTAGTGAGATTAAGTAATTTGTCCAATATCAAAAAGCTAATAAATAATTAAGATAGACTTGACTTTTTCTTTTTTAATCCAAAATCCATGATATTGTCCGTTATGCTCTATGACAGAATTATTATTGCATCCAACATTTTGGCTATAAAGATACATCTATACTTTTGCTTTTAATGGAAATTAGAACTATGTAGATATAACTTCTGAAAATTGATTTGAAGTACAATTTTTGTGTAAACCAAAAGATATAAAATTCTTTGTACATCAAATTAAAAAAAAAATCAAAGGCAAACAACAACTAGAGGGAAGAGGCTGCAAATATGATAACTCAAACTTGAGAGAAAATTCTAAGCCATTGAAACAAAACAAGCAAAGTCAAGGGGAAGGCAATTCCCCAAAGGGGAAATTCAAATGGCTAACAAACATGGAAAAATATTTTGGCTATTAAAGAAGAAAGGTAAGTGTAAACAAGTTGCTTGCCTTTTGTTTGGTTCTGTTTGGTTTTCTGTTCGTATTTCTATTAAATTTACAAAAAAATGAAGAAATAAAGTATTCAATGTTGATAGCATGTCGTTAAACAGGCTTTCTCATACATTGTTGATTGGAGTTAATTTTGCTCAATATTTTGGAAAGGACTTCTCTAATAGAAGTTAAAATACCATAAAGATGTTTATTATCATCTCAATTACGTTACTATCAGGAATGTAGTCTATGGAAATTGTCAGAAATGCTAATAAAGATGTATGCAAAAAGACATTCATTTCAACGTGTTTTTAATAATGAAAAATAAACAAGAAACAACCAAATCATCCATCACATTAATGGAGAAATGATAGGTAAATTCTTTTACACATAAGCTGAACTCTATGAAATTGCCAATTTAAGAGGTCTAATAATAAAAAGGTTAAATATCAGCAGTTTCATATAATTCAATCTAATATATGCAATGGGTTCTTTCACATTTGTTAAACATGTTTCTGAAAAAAAATTGGAATAATAAGAGAAATGCTGTTATGTTATATGAGAAAAGCAGAACACTAAATTGCTATGTAACATATCAGCTATGTACAAAATTCATGGAAAAGAAACTGGAAGGAAATATGATACCACAGGCCTCTGGGTGTTGGGATTATGGATGATTTTTGTTTCCCTAGATTTACTCTACTTTCATTAATCTATATGGTAAACCCATATTTGTAATTAAAAAAATAAGGAAAGCTAAACAAAATCACTATTTTTAGCAAGTTATTTTTACTCAGATTTTAAAAATATTACCCATTTAGGTGGATGAAATATATTTTGTGGGCAGAAATGTCCATGCTTGTGCTAGCAATTATATCATTAGAGAATTGAGGCAATTGATTTTCCAAAGTGAGTCTTCTGTGGATGTCTATTGATTGAAAGGCACGTATGCTGAGGATGAGGACTATTGCTATAACTATCTCCATAAACTAAGGGCCTGCCAGTGTTTTGTTTTGATGCTGTGTTAAAGAACTTGTTTACAGAAAAGCTGGCTGGAGTGAATTTATGAGAGTTCTCTATGTGATGATTGACATCTTCATCCTTTTTTTGTATATTTGTATTCAGATTGGAGAGGTTCACTGAGTAGATGTGTTTGAACTCTTCCTTCATTCCATCCTTGACATATTACTGAGAATCTTCCATTTAGAAAAAAAGAATTTAAGTGGTTATATACTCATATTGTTAAGGACTTGCCAGAGAGGCTCACCCAGGTGTCATTTCTGATTTCTGTTGGTTTCGCGTGGGATCTCTGATTATTCTACATGCAGAGGTTCATCCATCATGGTGCTCTTACCTTTTTTTCAACGAAGTCTAAGGATTTTCTTTTCACCATACTGCAGCAAACAGAAGCACCATAGCATCATGGACTGGTGTCAAGAGAGTAATTTAATATAAAACAATTCTGCACATAAGGTTGTTCTAAAGAAGTAAGGACAGTATCACATTGTCCCCATGAGTTCTCTAGATATCATGAACTAATTCAAGAAGGAGTGGGCTGTATATTTGGGAGAAGTTATGTAATACAAGAAACTTTAGCTTGAACTCTCTCCATAAAGGTATCTTCAGAGTCATAGTATGAACTTCTTTACAAGATTGTCAAAGACCTCTCTTTGCAAGAGAGTTCTTGTGAGATTTCTAATTTATAACAGAAGTTGGCAGTGTCTTCAGGAACCACCTCTCAGTTGCTCTGGGAAGAGTCTACATTCTGGATGCTCTCCTCTACCATCTCATTCAGAATCTTGATTCATCAGTGAGTCCCTCTCCACTGTATCTTCAGCTTGAAACTCTCTAATGGCTCTTTGTCTGGACTAGAGGCTAAAAAATACTCAAGTATCTCCTACTTTAAAAGCAAATATAAATCTCTTTTGACTATAAGCTTTCCTCTAGTTATAACCTTCTCTCATTTCCTCCAGACTCAAGTTTCCAGGAAAAACGGACTATCCTCCCATTCCTTCCTCAAACCATGGTCATTATTTCAGGTCCCCACCATTTTGTTGAAGGTGATGTATTACCAAATCAAATTGACACCTTTTCATCTTTAGCATGCTTATGTTCCTTCCTGAATTTTAATTTCATAAAGTTCAGCCTAAATGATTCATATCTTTATCTGCTAAGTACAATATGAAAGGTAATACAAGGACTGTGAATAAAAGAGAAAACTTAATGTCCTTATTTTTCTTCCCACTCCTCTCGTTCTTCAGTTCTGCCAAAGCCAAGTCACACACACACACACAAACACACACACACACACACACAAACTACTCATTTCAACCTCAACCTTGTTTATCATTTCTGAGTCTGAAAAAACCTGCATAGATATATTCACTCCCTTTCCTGCTGATGTTATGGTATCATGATGGGAAGGAAAGACAAAGTCAGGACACCTAGTCCCAGGTGTTCTAACAACAGTGGAAAAAAATAGCTGTGACTGACACCAGTGGTGACAGAGTGTGTGGGAGTGGGGATGGAGTATGCCCCTGAGGAATAGCTAGAAATTTGTCTCCTCCACAGAAATATGCATCCATTCTAAGTATATGCCAATACTCTTAGGTACTAGGAATAAAGCAGTGAACAAAACATACAGTAATCCCTGCCCACATGAAGTTTACATTCTGATGGGAAATTTTATTCATGCCACAGGACTCAGGCTTGCAGAATCAGAAGCCTAACTAGTGAGCACCCAAGCAGGGTTCATTTTCTAGAACTCGATATAAATTAACTAACCCCAGCGAAAATGGTGAGAAAAACCAGAAAGTTAATGTGGTAGAAAATACTTGCTTGGAAGAAAAGTAATCGTGCCGGCATTAGCGCATTCCCTCTCTGTAGTCTGCAGTCAAGCTACTTGAAAATCCAACCCACAATCAGAAATTGATTTTTTTAAACTTAAAGATTGCCAACATACTTATTTACAATAAAAATGATAAGACAACCTAGATTTTGCCCATATAACCATCCTATTTCTTCCTTAGAGAAGCAAATCTAACCATGGTGAGCATGGACTCAAAACAAAGGAAGTTAATGAGGAGAACTAGAGGTTAGGCGCATCAGGCTTAGCTAGACTCATCCGTCTCATAATAGAGACAATCTTGCTCATAGGACTTGAACATTCAAAGCCTAACAGCCCACACTTCTTCAGTCCTAGATGGAGCTTGGAAGATTACCGTCAACATTTCTACAGCAAAACTTCCGATTCTACATGTTAGCATATCTGAAGAAAGAAGATGTCAATCATAACACAGTCCAGTCTTATAAGCCTGGAAGCCATTAGGTCTCTTGAAGCTAACTTTGCTGAGCAGGGCTCTGATCCTTATGTACAGATTGGAAGAATTAGTGCTCGGGGCACAATTTTATTTGCCTCATGTTCTCAATGAAAATAGTACAAACTTTGACAAGTCTTAGACAACGTCTCTGAGTTTTGCCATCTTCAAATGAGTGGATTGAATTATTTCATCAGTTTCCTCTAGTTCTAGGGCAGAGGCAAACTAATGTTGGTACCACAGTTGAGTTCACCTGGGAAAGAAGTTTATCCAATGTAGACTGGGGCACTATGGCAGGGCTGTGACCAGGAAAAGGGTGTTGAGTGCCTAGTCTAAAGAATGAAAAAGGGAATCAAGTCAGAAATTAGAGGTAATCAAGTAGGAGGAAAAGTCCGAAGATGACTATTTAGAACTAAAATAGTATATGGATAAACTGAATTCTTTTAACACATGTATGTATGTGTGTATGTATGTATGTATTTTTGGTAGTTCTCAACACTGTCAGACTCAATACTTCTTTCCTAAAACATGTATTTTGTTATATATTACAATAAGGCAATCAAATGTTTGAAATTACATGGAATCACTGTGCATGTCAAATAGCTATAAATGCAGATGGAGAAGTACAGGTGGATTAAGTGGTGAATCCAATACCACAAGCTGGTCAGTGACGTGACTGTCCAAAACAATAAACAATTCCCTGGCATTGCCTCCAGTGAAAGAAAGTATGCTCTCTGACTTACAGGGTGGTAACACTCTGGAAAAAGTCAGTATATGTTGAAATTGTGCTAAATATATAAATATCAAAGTAGAGTTTGCTCTAGGCTGGATTAATTGCAGACTTACTTATATGCAGTTGTTGTAGGGAATTCTAAATTTTTATAGGACAGAGGGGAGTTCTTCATTGTGCAAGATTACCTAGAAGCCTTGGCCAAGATCATTGTGATAACTGATAATGCTTCCTAAGATTTCAAAATTTACTGTAAGAGGCAAGACTACCCTTCATCTCTTGCCCCCATCCCCTCAGTGGGTATTGTTAAGAATAGAAGCAGTGGAGGAGCATGGATTTTTTTACAGGAAACTTGCCAGCCTGCATATCCCTAAGCTCCAAATTTTATGATGTTTATTGTTGTGGTGACAACCTCCCTCCAGTGATTCTCAAGCTCCAGTTATTCCACTGCTATCCAAACTTTTGGGGGAAGAGGCATGCCATGGTTTCACTGAGATCATAGGCTTCATTTGAACAAGACAAACCAAAAATTTCTATTTGCTCCACCAGGCTTCCCCTGATTTCCTGGGCAGGGAACTCCAATACACATGGAGATCTCCCCAGCCGGCCATAACAGTGCTTCTGGCTCACTTATCATTTAAACCATAAGCTTCGCCTTCCAATTGCCTCAAATTGACAGTCTGAGTTCCCCAAACGTAGGAATTTTAGTGAAATTTTTTAAAAAGGGAATTGTGGGTGGCAGAAAAGAATATAAAAGCTTATTTTTATCATATTACCTGATTTCTTTAAGAGCCTGGCACATGGGCCTATGTTTATTTTCATGGCTGTCCAGCTTTCAAGTGACATAATGTGTGAGGGGGTGTGTATCTATACGTGTGTACGTGTCTGTGCATGTGTTTGTTATGCAATATATTTATGAACTATAAGGATAATACTCTTATGTCAAAGAGTCAATCAATAATGGGACATATTTTTGTGCACATTTGCAAATTTTGTCAGGTAACTCAGTATGGGGTTTAAAATGAAATGGAAGAAACAAAAGATGATTAAGGGGGTTATCAAATCACCAGTCCCTCTATTCCTTCTGGAATGATCCCTGTTCTGGACTTCTTATATAACCTGTACGAGGCACTATTTTAATATATACAAAGCAGCCCACAGGGATCCCAATACTATACCTTTCCAAACAACAGCATTAGATAAAAGAAAAATGTTTAAAATACCAACTAATGATCTGAAGAGCAGGTGTTATTTTGAAATTTCTTGGGGTTTTAAGCACAAACCAGGTGTTACAAGGAAGTGATAATTTGAATATTTGATACATCTTGGCATCTGCCTGCAAGAATCACACCCAAGAGATGGATTTTGCCTAGTAGGGAGAGTGCTAAAGCTCACTAATACAGCATTCATCAGCGGAAGTCATCATTTTAATATTGTCAAACAGCGCCTAGACTTTCTTATCAGGATGATAGTTCTCAGCATCTTGAGAAGTATTAGATCTTTTTAACCTTGGGGGCTGTCATATGACATTTATCCAATGACTGAGGGTGGACCCTACCCTTTGAGATTTTAAAGGGAAGTTAACAGGGGTCTTGCCACCCCCACAAAGAGCTTAGTGCCTTGGAATCCTATACCAGTCACTGGTCATCATTATCTGGGCTCATGGCTCTAAATCATCATTGTCTTGTATTCTTCTATGGCCAGCGCCCTGGGGAATGTTCTGTGTGCAGTAGACACATAATTAATATTTCTCACTGACTCATTGGCTGTTCCCACATGAAGGGAAGCAAATAACCTCAATAAAACCACACGGTAGTGGCTGAAAAACTCTCTAGACCTACAATATTAAATGCCCGCTCTTAGTGCACTTGCTAAAAATAAAACAAATTAAGCTGGTCAGATTCTGGAAAACTACAATCTCTTAGGGCTTTTTTGAAACCTTTTCAGAAGCTATTCTATCATGCAAACAGAACCTGTTTCTAAAATACTTATTCATTCAAAAACACGAAAACTCCACCTACAAGTCCGATGGCTATTCTACTCTGGCTAATAAAATTGTCTTCTCTTGAGTGATTTTTTTCCCTCCTCTCTCCTGAAACACAGAATTATACTCCAGAATCCAGAATACTTTGATTTTTAAAATAATAAGATATGTCCTCATGGGGAGAGATGCACAGCTTATTTCAACCCTAGACAATCATTCCCATGTCTCAAAGACTCATTGAACAAACATTGTTGTCACTGTTTATAAACAAAATGTTCTTTCCAAAGGACTTACAAATAAATAAATAAATCGTAGGATTTCTGCACACTCAGAGTCAACCTGCCAAGTCTTCAAATAGTTAAGTTGAGCAGTTTACTTAGAAAGGCTGACAAATTTGCTTCACTTCAAAATATCATTAACACCAATAACACATTTGCCCAAGCCTATTTCTAAGTTGTAAAAAAAGATTGCTACAGATTAAGACCCTTGATATAATGCTATAAGCGCCTAACAATGGTATCTTTTATAGTGAAGAGCAACTGCAGACACAAATTGCCCTCTTTCCTGCACCTTTTTCACAAAAATCAATATTAAAGTAGTATCTGCCTTAACTCTCCCATACACTATATGAGAAAAAACCACAGCCGCGCTTAGGACAGTTTAGGTCAATAAAGAATCAATACTGTGGTTGAATCTGTAGAAAGATAAAAGACTTAGAACTCTCTACACAGAGACCCATTGTTTTCTCTCTATTCTGTAACGCAGCAGAAGGGCATCACTTGTCTACGGTTGTTGTGGGGGGAAAGGTATTTTTCTTCCCTTTTTTAAGGTCGATGTGCATTAAGTGTTGGTGAAAAGTAAAGGGGGCACAACCCACAAAGGGAGACAAAAGGATTGCAGACACTATTCCTTCTATTAGAGTTTTTTTGGTCTCTCTCTTTTCTCTTCTCTGAGCAGTTCCTTCATGGGTGAGGGCGGGGGTGGGGTGAGTATAAAGGAGCTTCTTACACAAATCCCACGGTAAAATGAGGTCAGGTGATAGTGAGAGATAGTCTGGATTAAAATCTTGGCTATTTTGTGTGGTCTGGGCCAAGCTACTTATTTTTAAGCCTGTTTCCTCAACTGCAATAAAATAAAAGAACAATATTAGCCCACTTTTAGAATTTGTAATGGGTATTAAATGGGCTTACCAATATCTTAGCACATGAGTGACTGTAGTTCTCAGCACTCTGGCAGTTAGATGGGACCACATGACGAGTTCTGACCAATGAACTGTGAGAGGAAGTGACACATTTCACTTCCAGGCTGAGGCAGTGAGCAGCCTGTGCCTTTCTCTCATTCCCTGAAATGGCAAACTTGGAGGACGTCTCCTGTTGAGAGGTGGAGCCACTAGATCAAAGCTCCCTATGTCTCTGGGACAGCACACAGAGGATGGTTGTCCTAGAGAGTCACTCAAATCTGCGGGATTCCAATGACATTGGTATCATAAGACTTAGACTTACAGAATTTCTGGTCAATATTTGTTTGTTTTCTTTCTTTCCCGTACTTGCATTTCTTCAGCAATATGTACATCCCAAGGTATGTCACATGCTTTTCCTATTTGATACCCAAACCTTAAGACAGATTGTCTTTAGGTGTCTATACATTTTTTCTCCCTTGCGCTGCAAAAATGTTCCTTGCAGCTTCTCTCACTCTACAAACTATAGACACTGAGGAGTATCCTTCCCCATCCTGTGATTGTTTCAGGATGATTAATCAGAGAAAATCACAGCCCATTGTTTAGTTATCTTATTACCCAGAATTATTGATTAATTCTCGACTGAAGGTTCACTGCTCATCGCCACTCACCTCACTGCTCCCTTCTTTTTACCTTCTCTAATTTCTAGAGAATTTGAGGTAATAAACACAGGGAGAAGAGAGCAGGTGTTACACAACCTTCTGTTGTCTTGGGGGCACTCAGCACTCAGCCCAGGGCAGTTATCCCACCTTCCCGACTGCCACTGCCACTACCCTGGGCACCTGGGGTCAGAGCTGAAGCTCTGTTCCTGCTGCTGGAACCACAGTGGGATAAGTCTGGTCAAAATGCCAGTGATCTGTGGTCTGTGCAGACTGACCACATCAACCAACCAGGAAACTCTCGTCTGGGGCAGATGTCAAGCAGGTGGGGAACTGGGACAAAAGTATAAAGGAGTTTTGTCCTGGGCAGAGCAGGGATTGAGGTTCCTCTAACTACGGACCACAGGAGCTTGGAGGTGGCCTGCAAATGGGTTCATGCACTGACTTTGGCTTCTGACAGACTTATGATCATGTCAGATTGAGCTGCTTTCTAATTGACTGGCCTTTGGCAGCTTCCTTCCTTTTCCCCTCCAACTTTTGATTTTCTCATCTCTAAAATTGGGGTATTATTAACCTCACTGGACTATTGCAAAGATTAAATTAGGTGTTATAAGTCAAGGACTTACAGTGACAGGAAAACTGTAGCTTTTAGTCTTTCTTTTTTTTCCTTGAAGACCCTTAAGGTGATGCATCGAATCTGGACCCCAGGTGGGAAAGAGAGACGCTGAAAAGAAAAGTATATTCATGTTTATGTATTCCAGGCTTATGTCTTAGGTAACTCTTATCTTCAGAGAGAAAGGGCGAGAAAACAATGTATGTACAATATCAGATTCAATATTTTTCTGCCCGATGAAGAGGAGGTTGTGATATCTGGGGTGGCAGGGCAGCTACCTGCCTCCTGTTGTGCTGAAGCCACAGTCTGATCCTCGGGGGTTCACTGGGGTCCAAGGAAGCCGAGGCGCACTTCACATCCTTTGGGGTTATTAGTCACCCTTGAGTCATGCTCCTTCCCTGGCTCACTGCTCTGCAGAATTATTGCTCTTCCAGCCCCCCACTCCCAACCCCTGCTCCCACGCAATACTTATGTCAACTCTGCCAACTGGTTTGGGACAGGCTTAACATCAAAGTCTTTTATTTAGATTTTCCCTTCATCTCCAACTGACTCCATCCCAAACTCAATTTCCTCTTTCCTCTTTTTCAATTAACTACAGTTGCCCAGAGCTGGGGATATAGGAGGAGATACTAGGGGCGTACATCTGTCATCATTTATCTGGTAGTGTATGGGGTATGCTGGCATTCAGATCCCTAATAGAGCCTGTTGGACTCAAATAATTCTAGACATATTTGATTTTTGTAAAAGATAGAAACAACACACAATGAACCTTTACATCAACCACCCAAGGGGGTATTTAGAGAGAATTTCCAATCTATTCATGATCTGTTATTCCCAGCCCCAAAAGTTTCCATGTTATAGCGGAATACCTTGGGACTCCATATGTTATGGGAACACAGCAGAACCAAAATGAGTTGAAAGAAGAATGTGTTAGATTCAAACATGGAATGAAACAGTACACTAGGAGCCCTTGTTTCATGGTCTCTACCTGGGACCCTGGGACAACACAGCCATCTCAGCCCCATTCAAGTGTGACATTTCTTTTGAATATGACAGTGGCGGCGACCTTGTCATTAACTGATGCTATGAGCAACATTTCAGCTTTCATAATTCAGTTAATTTTCAAGCCACTGGTTACTGAACCCCCAGTTCAATTTTCATATAATTAAACCACACACACACACACACACACACACACACACATTCTCACCCACAAAACATCCACAAAAGTGACAAACGGAAGAGGAAAACAAAACTGGAAACCCAGAAAAGCTAGAAGCAAGATTCAAATCTATTTTTGGTTTCCTTTTATTATAGGCATGTATACATGGAGGGGAGATGATTAAAAGTCAGTTGGGGTTGATGGGGGAGGAGAGGGGGAGGGCTCATTTTTCCATTCCTATTAGTGTTAATACACAAAGGTGAAATACAGCTTTGCCTTCTCTCTTTGCTAACTAATATTACACATACACATGAGGGGAAAAAAAATATTGGGTAAAGGAACACTACATTTTCAATTTAGATACTGTTTCCAACATTTTATGGAAGTCTTACAAAGAACATTTAGGTTATGTCTTCATAATAACAAGAATTTCTCTGAAAGCTTAAAATTTCAACAAAAATACTTAAATATCAGGTAACTAAAATCCACATAATGACTTTTAAGGAGAACAACTAGTTGTTTCATTTGTAGTAGCAGAGGTTTGAATCAATGCTGAAAACAATCAGTATATCAGAAAATGTGTTTGTTTTCATAAATAGGTCAGGTGAAATCTGCTAGATATTAGTATTTACCATGGCATTCTCTGAGTTTTTATTTGCATGAGCAGCAATACAAAATTTAAAAATTTTAGTTTCTTTCCTAACTGGATATGATCTTTTCTTCCCTATGCAATCTTATTTTTCTCAAAGTGACTTGTCACATCAATATATGCCGTTCTCTCTCTTGACCTTGTTTAAATAACATCACAATTTTAGGATATTTTATCTGCTGCTAAGAGAGATTCAAATTAATATTAGCCTTCTGCTGATACTGTGTTTCACAGGGAAAATACATATGAAACTTAGGGATCTGAGAGGATTATTAACCAGATTGTAAATCCCTTGAAATCAGTTTTATTTCCTCTCTCCGTTCCTCTTTCTCTTTTTTCCCCTTCACTATCACTCTCTTTTAATCTCTCACTTCCATAGCCCTATCTGCGCTTTATAATTCCCTATTTACACTCATGGGCAGAAAAAAGAGGAAAATAATAAATAGCCAAAGAAATGTTATTTTAAGATCTTGAGGCCTCACATCTCTCATATGCAAATAATTTAAACAGAATCTGGCCGGGATTTCCACAATGGGTCAGTTAAAATCCCACCATGTACCAAGAGCTCTGCTTTAGCGGGGGAAGGAAATCACCTGGGCCTTAGCTTCAACTCTGCTTGTATTAGGAGCAACCAAATGTGCAGTGTGGTAGGAAGTATAAGTACCCCAAACTTGAAGCAATTTAAAACAATAAGAGTAGTGAAAATTATTTAATGCATAAACGATAGTAAAAAAGGACATACAGTGACTTGTTAACATTATTTTTGTCAGTGGGATTTAAGGTGAATTTATTTTACTAATAATGTTCAAAGTATTTTATATCTCCCAAATCAGTATGAAAAGTGGATATTTCCTTCTTCTACTTTTACCCTTATTTTTTATTTTATTTTATTTCATTTTATTTTATAACTTAACACATTGTATATCTACTAGGCTTCAGAATACTGGGGAAAGGGAAAATCTCTTAAGAGGACACGGGGAATCAATAGATATGGGTCCCAGGCACACCAGCCATCCAACCTCCTTTTTTGTTCTTGTTGCTATTGTTATACATTATTTTGCAAAGACTCGAGGCATCAGGATGATCACCCTCTGAAAATGAAACAAAGAACTGAACAAAAGAAAGCTGCCCATCTCACAGATACTTAGCAGTCTGCAGTTCCCTGAAGTATAGCTTGCTCCCCAGGTGGGCATTCATGTCTCAGAGGATGGGAGGGACCTACATCAATTCTCCTGAGAGATGAGCCCACCATCTAATGGATCTCGATGTCGGAAAGACTTCTATGATACCCATCTCACATCCTCCTCTCCTGAATTTCTTCTCATTACTCTCAGTTAGAGCCCTGCTTCAGGTGAGATAATTCTCCCGTCTCCTCCAGTGCCATCCCTTCCTGATTTTAGTAGATGCCTATCAGCTGCCCCCTAGTCTCTGCTTAACCAAGCTCTACACATTAGTTCTTTTAATCTTTCCTCATAAATCAGTTTCTCCAGGCCCTTAATCATTCTTGACAGACGATTTACCCAATAGTTTACCATCAGAATGTGAGATCCTTGTCTTTGAAAGTGTATCAATATAAATTATTAAAAAAAAAACATTATTAGTACTGAGACCTTGGAGAGAGAGAGAGACAGAGAGAGAAGCACAATAAGTCTTTAAGGAGATCTAGAACAAGAATTCCAGAGTCTTAAATGAAAATACACAAATAATTGCTATGTTACCAGGAGCTCTGAGCCAAAACGAGAAAAAGTATCTTCCCCACTTCATGGAAAGTAAAAATAAATGCTATTTCTAAAAGTTATACTGAACATTTAATATTTCATTGTAGTAGTTAAGTCAAGGAACTTTTGAAGAAAGTTTTACTGCAACTCTGTTAAAGAATAAACAAGTTCTAGTAATAAAAGCCAGCTATATCCCCAGGCAGTGCTTGCCGCACCTTCATGCTCTTGGCAGGGGTACTTGTGAAGGAGGTGGAGGGAAGAAGAAAAAGAACACTGTATTTTCTGTACAGCGTTGCATATAAACTTCCCAACATGGCCTAGGAACTTTTCAAAAGCTTTCTGATCTTTTTACAGCCTGACATCATGTTCCTCTACAGTGACATCATGGCTTTTAAGATAGGAGTCCAATGGCACTAGTATCTTAAAATGCTCCCAACCCATCAAAATTTGGCATTTGATACTTTTCCTTGACAAACTTAAGTTTCCAACATTTTCTTTGGGTTTGAAGAGTTCAGCCTTAGATCCCAGATAAGTTTCTATGTGTTTACAAACTGTGAGGCCAACCCTGTGAGTAGCACCCTATAAAAGAGGCCTGACTGGTAAGGTGGCTTTACTGCAGGGAAGTTGGATGGAGAATTAAAAGAGAGACAAAATAGAAAACAGTCTGGGTTCAAGCAGCAAGGCTTTCTTTTTCATTTTCTCGAGGTTCAGCAATTTGCACCTCCTTCCCCATTCCTTAAGGGTCTACTCTAACCAGTAATTTTCCCCACAAGACCTAAAAAGAAGAAAAAAAAAAATCTAACCTTCCCCATGCTGCATCAGGAGCTGGAACTGCTGGGCTACCTCCCTAGAGACAGAAGCACGGCCTCTTTGTTTCTAAAGTACCAACAAGGCAGATGGAGATTCTGTGTTACAGGGTCTCAAGCAGGCAGAGTAGAGACCACTATCCAACCCTTCTTCCCAAGAGAAGCAAGTGGCACTAGACGCAGGGATTGGAACACTGACATCGTCTCATTCAGGGTCTGCGAGAGCAGCCTCTCTAACTTTCTGCGGTAAACAACCCATCCATCGCTTTTGTTTTCTTTTGCTTTTGTTTTTACATCCATCGTGGACCTCTATGTGTCCTACTGGGCATGACGGGTACACAGCTTCACCGCATGCAATAACCCCACACAAGGTCAACAGCATCTGAACTAGTCTGCTCCTTCTTCAGAGAAAGGAAGGCACTGCTCGTGCACTCGAATGCTGTGGCAGCGTCAAATTGCTATAAAAGTTGCTAACCATTCCCTTCAGCTTCTGTACTTATCATGTCGTGCAACATTTCTAAACAGTTTCAAACTGTCACCCAGCCACCACACTCTGAATGGAGCAGGGCCAGCAAACTAGGCCAATGGGCCAAATCCCACCCAACGCAAGCTTTTGTAAATAAAGCTTTGTCAGACGCTTATGAATTGTCCATGGATGCTTCCCATTACCATGGCAGAACTGAGTAGTTGTGACAGAGTGTGGCCTGCAAGCCTAGACTATTTATTATCTGGCCCTTTAAGAAACAGTTTATGGACCACTGTTGAACTAGAGCACATCAGGTAACGGAAAGAGGGGGTAAATTTCAGCAAAGCATACACCACTCACCCTGATGCCACCCTTCCAAGAAGAGATGAGGTTTGATATTTCTCACAAGCTGCTCGTTCCGGACTGGACTATTCTTTCCAGAAAGGAAGATGCCAAGGTGTTTGCTTTGTACTCCAGCACACAGGCCTAGGAAGGATTTACACATCAATTATCAAGAAGAAAACCTTTCCGGACCTTCTGTGTGTGTGTGTGTGTGTGTGTGTGTGTGAGTGCACCCTGCATGTGGGTATACAAAACCATTCCAAGGCTGAACCAAGTCACTACAAACTTACTGTGAGAATAACCAGCTAGAACCCACTGACTATGTTCATAAAGGAGTCCTTTCGTTAAAGAAAGCCACTCGGGAAGAGGGAGGGAAGAGGCGGAGAGGAGGTGCAGCCTGCCTTTAAGAGGGCTCTAGTGCTTCAATCAGAAACAGCTGTGGCCAGTTTAATGCTATCACAGGGCTCATATAGATGTGACATCACACAGAACTAGACCTTGGCCAAGGAGTTTTACTGGCAAATACCTTAAACTCTAAAGATTTGGTTACAAATTTGTATGTGGCATATGTTTTCTGAATGAGTTCACAACTGGGAGCCAACACCAGATCACAACCCCTTCCTTGTTGTATTAAAATCTTTATTAATTTTCAGCTAAAGGGAAGTAAATGAATTTGCCATCATCCCAGTTTATTACATGTCCAACTAGAAAGATTTTCACAATCAGACCAGTATCCTGGCCAAGTAGGAGGAATGGGGAGGCACTTTATATTCTAATTTCAAACTGCAGGGTGTCCCAGGTGTACTGTATAGGATTTCCTGCAATTTACCAGCAAAATAAGCAGTCTACAGGAATGTGTTTGCCATACTGTACATTTGTATTAATTACCCAGCAGGATAAAGTGATTTCTTTGTGATAGAAAGAGTTGTAGATCTACAGGAAAATCATTAAACCAAACTGGGAAAAAACAGACACTTTTCTGTTGTTAAGCAGTTTGGCTGGATTCAGGATTGGAGGCTGGGAGTATGTAACTGGGAGCATTTTTCTCATACTCACTCAGTTTTCTCCAGGAAAGGAGAATAGCCACTCCAACCAAAACTAGCAACCAATGCTGCAAGTGCCAAAGTGGCCGCCAAGGTGTCCCAGGAAGTCTGGGACGTGGTGCCTTCCTTCAAGCAGTGTGATCTCCTCAGAAGGTAACTCGGGATATGCAAAATTACAACAAGGAAGCAAAGGAATCAATGCTAAGTGGAAAAGACAATAAGTACCAGAAAGTTCAGTGGTGGAGAGAGGGCTGCAGAATGAACTGGTGAAAGAAGGCTTTATGGAAACGGCCGAGTTCAGGCAGATCTCAAAGAAGTGTAATCCAGGTAGGCCTGGAGAATGGGAATTCCAGGCAGTGAGGTGCAACAGGGAAAGGAGGGGTACAAGATGAGGAGCCAGGTAAGAGCAGCAGGGTTTCAGGTAACAAAGCGTGGTTGGAGAGGACGCAATGTGCACTCAGCGCAAGAACAGTGAAAAGGGATGGAGCGAGGGGGGCCGGGAAATAACCGCTATTGAGCACACACTTTGTTCCAGGTGCTTTATGAGCTAATTGAAGCAACACAATTCTTTGAGGTAGGTGTTATCATCATCCCCATTTTAGAGATGAGGAAACTGATTTCACAAAAGGTAAATCACTTACCCAAGGTCCTGAGACAAGTAAGGGAAATAGACATTCAGAACCACATCTGTTCACTCCAATGTGTATTTTTATGCTACCTGAATGGTTTGCAACCCTACTTGCCTATCAGAATCATGCTTGGAAATGTAAAATATAATAAACAATTAATACCTACTCCAGGAGATCCTGAGGCAGTGGTTCTGGGCAGGGGTTTGGACCGTTCTCTGAGGGTGTTTCTGAAGCTCAGGCAGTAGTGTGGATTTTCCCCCTTACACAGTTACCCTGTTTGGGTGGACTTCTGTGCTTTGCCACGACCCCACCTACCCTCCATGCCCAAGGAGCTCTTTGCATCCACCCTGAAGTAATCTGATTGCCATAACCTAAGAGCCCAACCCCACCTTTCAAATGTCCTCCACAAGCTAGAACTTCTACTGAAGACTGTGTGAGATGATCAACAAGAAGTTTCTGACCTCTGTCTTTATATAATATGGCACCTTCACCTGAGTTTCAGAGGAAGCAGAGCCTAGGGCCCGGTGAATGTGCTTCGGTTTGCTTAGGAACTGAAAGCCCAGGAAAGCAAAGGGGGTGAGACAGGAAAGAGAATGCACGGCTCAACTGGCCCCTGCTGGGGAGCAAATGTCCCTGCTCACCTCATGTTGTCCACTTGATCCTAAAAGGATGCTGTGTGACAGCTGTGTCTCACAACACTTGGTCAGTGGTAGGAGGGGGGAGATTTATCTGCTGGCTTCTGCCTATACCGTTGGTCAAAGGCTCATTCCACGGGGCATTAGCTTCCCCACACTCTAGGGCTGTACACACGTGAGTCCTCAACGGTCCTGCAGCATCACTCACACTGGCATCAGCAGGGGAAAAAGCTAGGGCAGGGGGAGGATGCACACAGACCTGTTCATCCCTGAAGTGGTAGCTGTGTGGCCAAAAGCTTCACACATGAGCTGAGATCATCTGAGGTGGCACATGATGGTCTGACTCATATGTTAAGACTTTTCTCCTAATTCCATGAAAATGTCATTTTTTTTAAGATCCTCAGGTAGTTGTCCAAAAGACAGCACCATGGTACTAGAAGAATGAACAATAAGAAATCGAGCAAAAAGTCCTAAAAATCAAACGCACCTTCCCCTGCCCTCTCAGAGCTTTCCCCGGGATCTATCAGGGCCATACTTCATCTTAGATGAATGTGGAACAGGCATACACGGCAGGCTTTACTCACCAAATAAGAAACGTTGCTATGGGAATATCAACTGATGTCAAATAATAGCTGTACTATGGAATATGTGTACCCTTCTCCAGGGGAAGAAAGGCCTGGAATCATGTCAGAATGTGTTTTTCCCCATTTCACTATTTTCCTATTTCCTCTGCTAGGTAAAGATGTACACACTGCATAAACAAAGACTGAACATATAAAATAGATTTACAGGATGTTCACAGAATAAATAAACAAACAAACAAATCCTGATTAATTATCCATCGCATAAACCAGTGGTTCTCAAGCTTTCGCATGCATCAGAATCACCAGAAGGGGTTGGTAGAACAGAATCACCTTGGAAGGGTTGTCAGAACACAGAACACAGGTGTGTCCAAAGGTTGCTGATGCCGCTCTACCCGGGGACCATACAATGTGAACTAGTGACGTAAACTAACCTGAATCTGTCACTTTTCATCAAATGACTACTGACCTGATGATTATGGGAAAATGTAGAGATTATTTGATTTTTCTGAGTAATTTATGTTTGACCCAAAAACCTTCTGGTTGAGGATTTTGACATGAGTGTATTAACCCTTTCCATTCAGGGTGTGGTTCGAGAACCAGCAGTGTAATTGTTGGCTGAGAATTCGTTATGCATGCAAATTCTCAGTACCAGCCCAGGATCACTGAATCGAAATTTACATTTTAACAAGAAACTCTGGGTAATTTGTGTGCACATTAAAGTATGAAAAGCACTGTCCTAACCCATTTTTTTTTTGCTTTAGTAAGAATAGGGATGAATGTATCAATACAATTGTGGAGATCATGGAGTACTTCTCCATCATCCCTGAGTTCCAGGACAGAAGTAGGACTTGTAAAGATTGCATTAATTCTAAAACTGACCTCAGAGCATTCCAGTATAATTTTTTCTTTCTTTTTTATAAATAAAATAATTGTTTGCAATTGTGATTAGTCAATAAAAAATCCTGACATCCCTGTACTTTCTTGCTTCTTGTCTCAAAATCCAGTGGGGTCTGGGACCAGAAAGGTAAAGGTTAACGGTCAAATCCTCTCTGTATCACATATTTTTTTGGTGAAGATAGTGATACTATTGAAACAAGAGGTTGACAAACTTGTTCAGTAAAAAACCAGATCTTCAATATGGCTTTCTAGGCCATCCAGTCTCTGGAACAACTATCCAACTATGCTGTGGTAGCTTGAAGGAGCTTCCCAAACTTACGGGTAGCACTGAGTTCTAACAAACTTTCTTACAAAAGCAGGTATGGAGCAGGTTTGGTCTATGGGACATAATTTGCTGGCCTCTGTTTTAAACTCTTTGAGCCTAAGTTTCCTTGTCTGTAAAATGGGCTTAGAAAAACCTACCTGGGAAGGTGTGTGTGAAGATTAACCCAAATAATGCGTGCAGAAGTGTCCAGCAGAGGAGTTTAATATTGTGAATTCCCTGATTCCTTTACATTTCCCCTAAAATTCACGTGCAGAAAAATTCTAATTGATTGACCATTTTGATTAGACAAGTTCCAGTTAATTCAGTTCCTACACAGGCACACACAGACTCTCTCTCTCTCTCTGTCTCTCTCTCACACTCTCTAGAAGCCAGCATACCCCTCCAAGCAGTGGTTTTGAGGTGAATCTGATCAAAGAGAGGAACACAGATATGGAAAATTTGTTGAATTTTTGACTTGCATCGTTTCTGATTTCTGTATCTTTTGAGGATGCTCCGGATCTAGGAGAACTTTCACCACTATCATATGATGATCAAGCTAAGAAAAATGTAGCAGGGGCTCCATGAAGGTAAACGTTTTCATATTTATATAAGCAGCTGTGGCATACCCGGAGGGACTGAAGCCTGATGAGGAAGCTGGTGAAAATACAGTGACTGAAGGTGAAAGGAGAAAGGACAGGTTAGGAGGGAGGACAGAGAAAAGCTCTTCTTATGAACGAAACCTCCTGTGAGGTTAGGGGCACAGAGGCTAATGTGACTTCTTATCCTGAGACTGGGTGCGTGGGATAGCTAATTGATTCAGAAGTTACTAAAATGCACCAGCAGGATTGGATCCCCCTTCACCTTATGATCAGGCAAGCTCCTGCGGAAGGGGACTTGGCCCAGTGAGTTCTCCCAGATATAATCTGAACTTCGTCCTATGGCTTCCTTGCACCCCTCACACCCCAGTATGGCTGAGCTCCTTCCACAAAACAATCTACCGTGTGTCAATCCAGTCATGTTTCCTGAACACTCTGCACTCCTGAATCCTCACTGAACCAAATATTCTGGTTTTGAGACACCCTGTACCCCACATTTGAGCCACCACCTTTCTTTTTTTTTTTTTTTTTTTTGAGGGGAGATTTTATGTGCTTCTTTGCAAGGTCATAAAGAAATTAAACCAAAGCCCCACCTCCCTTTCCTTTTCATATACCCTGAATAGTTCTAGAGAAATTTTCTAGAGAAAATAGAACTTAATTTCTTGGAGGTGTTTTGTTGACAAGAAAATGGAAAGCATGTGTCCCAGCCTCACTTATTGTGCTTCCAAGTAATGAAAGTATTTAAGAAGGTACAATTATGATCTTGGCAAGCACCTGGGGCTCTTGGAACTGTTTTTTCACACTGAATAAACACTGCAGATAATCTGTTTACGTTACACTGTTCTGAAAAGCTATCTACAACAAAAGGCCACAACCATCCTTTAGTTTCCTTTTCTTGAAAGGAAAAAAAATATATTGCACTAATAATTTGCTGAAAATGATTTCATTGTCTCCATTTTCACTCTAGCCAGACAGAAAGAAGTTTTCGTAAAGGAGTTTATGGGTTTCTTATTTTCTGCCACTTTTAACTGAACAGTGCAATCCATTTTTTTCTAGTTACCTGAAATTCTTCTTGTTAACACTCCCTGGTGACCCAGGGTCACTTTTGTGCCCTGAAAAATTAACTCTAACTCCCTTTGAATAATGTACCTCCAATCCATTTCATCCTCTCAACTTGATTGACTTTGATTAAATGATACCTTAAGTTTCGTGCAGACCTGGTACAGCACCAGAAAAGAGCACACAATCCATTTCTCTTTAGGCCAAAAAATGAGAGGAAATGGTAAGGAGTCACTGAGTTGGAAACACTAGCTAGAAAAATGCATGTCTGCAGCTTGACTTCAAATTGTACAGATGCTATGGAGAATTATTCCCCTACTGTAGTAGAATGCATCCGAAAGCCTAGCAAGTTGACACAGGAAGAAAAGAATCAATGGCATGTTCACATGTTTTTGCAATGTTGTGAGATTCAGTGAGCAAGTTGCAGGACCTTACACGCTGCCTCTGTAGCCCTTAGGAAACATGTGGGAGGAATCGCAGTGCCACAGGTTATGTTTCTGGAGTCAAATACTAATAAAAGTGAAAGAAAGAATTCTTTGTGATCTAGTCCATCCTTTTCAATTTGCAGGTGTGGGGACTGGGGTCTTGAGAGCTGAGGTCAGACCATCTGCTGATTCTACGTGGTGTCCTGCTCCACCCAACGGCCTCCTTTATTCAGTGGTGAGTATCCTCCTGGTGCTGAGAACCATTTAGCTCATGGGGGTCCCTAAGCCTCTAACCACTAGGGGGCAAGAATAACCCAGCACTCTCAGTAATTCATCCCAGCTGAGCAGTCCCATTTCCTCCAGCCCCATCCCAGGAAGTCTCTTTCTAGAGATGTTTTGAATTAAGAAGTTGCAATAACATTCTCACAGTCCCTCTCAGCTCTGTGGGTTGGCCTCACTGAAGGCAAAAGGAATTCACAGCAGCCCCCTGAACAGCCTGGGGTCTGTTTCTCCAGCAGTTAGTTATAAAGAGAGAAACCCGTTGTCAGAAATGACCGTCTGGTTCTACCTCTCAGCCCAATATCTGCTGCATCCAAGACCATTATCAGAGCAGAGAGAGATGGGAGGCTGTCTGTATCTGCTTCCTGTTCCTTTAGGAGTTGGGGGTTGGGACAATCTGGTGTCCCTGCCTTTCATAGCTAAGAGAACAAATGCAATCAAGGATGCTGTTAGAAGAGTCAATGAGGGGAAGGGAAGTCTTAAGGAGGTAGAGACTGGTGATGCTTTCGTATACATGCATAGCCCCTTGGTAAGTGCCTGGTACACTTCTATGTGTTGAATAATAAATGCATGATGACTGAGTGATTCTATTATGAGTTTCTTCTCAGGACGTTGGTGGGGTATGGAGAGAAGAATTTATTAGCCCATCTTACAGATGAGAAGTGAGGGAGAGGAAGTGGCTCTCCCAAGACCACCACATTAATCAACTCAACCTTTTAATTGAAGTAAAACTGAGGTCATGTGCTCTTATAGACCACAATGCTTGAGGTAGCAACCCTCTAAAATTTCCCCATACTTGATAATGTGATACACGGACTTGGTGGAAGAAAAGCATTTCTTTTTTTTAGAACCAGTGCCAATCTCATATTATTACCCACTTGACTCTATGCTTAGGGATAAATATTACATTTTTGTAAAGAATGTCATAACAGCACTTTCATATTTATTTTAGTTTCATACTATGACATCATGTGATATAGGAGGAGTCTCTGATTCCTCAACTGGGTATTAAAAATTCTGAAAATAGGGACTTCCCTGGCAGTCTAGTGGTTAAGACTCCAAGCTTCTAATGCAGGGAGCACAGGTTCGATCCCTGGTCGGGGAACTAAGATCCCACATGCCGTGTGGCACGGCCAAAAAAAAAAAATCTGAAACTATAAGAATTATTTTTGGAAAACATTGGCTTAAACTGTATTTGCCAGTTATCACTTGGCATAGGGACTTTTGAAGCAAAGATTCCAGATTACATTACAAATTATATTTATTTACTTCTATTAAGACTAATTGGGGGAAGGAGATGCTCACTGGTGGGGAAGGAAAGCATTTTAGACCAGAGGGAATTATGTTCTGAATATTACTCTGCTCCTCACTTTGCCAACTCCCTCTGCTACTCAGAGGAGAGTCTAAAACTCAGATTGTCTTTTTGCTTTAAAGACAATGTTCATACACATACACACACATTAAGAAAAAAACCCCACAACTTTGCTTCTATTTTTGTAGGTATAACTGAAGAATACAAAGATGCTTAAATATTCCCCAAGTTTCTCTCCTTCCTCTACCTGCACCCCAAATCTGGAAAGAGCACTGAGGCAAACAGCACACACAAAGGCGTGTGTATCCACAGTGCCACACTGGGGGAGGAGTTATCCATTTGGCATGGAATAGGTTTTTCTTTCTGACAGCAATTTTTCTGACTCACAACCATAGTAGTCACATTAATAAGTCCAAGGGAAGAAAAAAATACCAAAGCTGGACAAGATCCCAGTCATTATATGCAAAATGGAGAGAAGGAAAGCCAAAGGAAGGGGGGGAAAACCCACTCTTTGATGGGGAAGAAAAACAGCACGAAAAGAGAGTTTTAGAAAGACGTGTCATGGGACCCACTTTAACCCTGCCTTCTCTGGTATATTTAACACCTCTGCCATCAACTCCCCATATCTCTTCATGGGCTCAGCCACTGGCATTTTAGACCCCTCCAGGAGTCCCACCGTCCTTCCAAATAGTGTACAAGTGGCACAGAGAGTGTGGCAACTTCAAAACATTGAAAAGCAAAAGGAATCTCCTTCCCCACTACCATCATTTTTAAAAATGGCAATTGATGTCGCCTGATGTGCATGCTTGGAAACCCAATTATACCACATTTCATTCAAGTGTCAGCAATTGGAATAATAGTGCCCGACAGTGAGGCCCCTCTGTGAAATGATGCTGCCATTTTATTTTGTATTGGCCCAGTGTCTTCATAAATTCAGGCTTAGAGTGGAGCCCAGTATTATTTTCTTTCAAGGTCTTTGCTTCCCATGTCCTTTTTCTCGGTTCTTGCTGCTCAGTCCTTTTCTTTGCTACTGTGGCTGGGTCATCTCGCCCTCTCCTCCTCTGCCTTGGCTGGCCTGTGACACCAGTGGCTGCTCTGTTTACTGAACAACAAATGCATCATTGGAACATTTTCCACACTCCTTGTGCCAAATGTTTTATGTATTTGGCCTTGAGCAGCCTTTTGGATGGTGTGATGAGGAGCCACTGAAAAACCATGTGGCGGCCCCTAGCTCACATATTCTAAGGAATTTTGCATATCATTGCCCCTGTTATTAGTAGCCGCCATTCCCTGAGATTAATGTGCACCTCTGAGTCTTAATTAGAATAGCTTTTCTTTTCAGAATGTTTTCCTACTAAGGGCCTCCTCATTGTCCTTTTTGGTCATTAACAGTTAACTAAATGGAGTGCTTACCGACCCAGACCTTCTGGTCATGCAAGGCGATGCTAGTGGATGTGACGTCCTCCCCAACTTGCCGTGCAAAGAGGCAGTCAACCCCCGTGTACTTACTCGGCTCTTCAGAAGGTGGCAACTGCATCTCTGATGACTCAGGTAAGAAGAGATGTGGCATGCCTACATGAAAACATGGGTTGGAAGGATGGACTTAGTTTTATTGATAATAACTGACCATTCCTCACTTATCTTCAGCATACCTCCTGTTAGACAAGGTTTGTCGTCTGTTCCCACCAACTGAGGGACTTTCAGGGATGTCTTCTCTCTCTCTCTCTCTGTTTCTTATTCACCAAACCTTGTCTGCATGTTCCTGGCAGAATGTTAAATATCAGAGCAGAACTCAGCCAACTTTCATGTCCTATCAGTGATCATTTATCCTATAAGCCCTGGAATATTGACCTACATATCTGGGTTGAGAAATAGGATGGTGATCCCGATCTTTTTCTTGGAGCTCACTTCCCACCTTTTTATTTCTGGCTTGGCTAGTCCTTTTGGACACAGACACTTGGCTCCTGACTTCAAATTCACTGTAGCTTCAGTCAGCCTACAATAAACTACCAAGAACAGGGCCTTTCAGCCAACTGGAGTTGGTCATAAAGTGTAAGCAATAAATAAATATTGAAGAGTTTGGTTGTTGCCATACCATAACCTAGCCTATTCTGACAGTGAGGTAAATATGGAAGCAAATAATTTTCAATGGAAAAAAGCATAGAAAAGGAAGTGATTACGCCTCTGAAAATTGAGAGAGACTGGTTAGGGGAGATTTCTCAGGGCAACAGCTGAGCTGGGGTAGGAGGTAGAGGGCATGAATAGGAATTTGCCAGATATAAGATTGGCAGGGAATTCCAGACCAGAGTGATGACGTGTAGAGAAACATGTTGTGTTTGGGGTAATTTTAATTATTTTTATAGATACAGAATGAAGTGCTGTTGGGGAAGTGAGAGAGAGATGAGCTCTGAAAGGTGGTATGGACTTGGATCATTCATACCAATTTTCCTGGGACAGTCAGTATACTCCTGTTGTCCTGGTGTCCCTTTTACTCTCAAGGAGATCCCAGTTTACATGATAAATTATATGGCCATCCTACTTATATATCATTATTATAAGACTGGTTTTTATATTATAGGTGATGGGGAGTCAACAGGAAGGAGATAAGATTAGATTTAGATTATAGAAATAATCCTTTCACAGCCAAGTTTTGTAGTGACTGCTAGGTACCTCTTAATGTTCTTTCTATCCTTCTTTAGAAATAAGAATCCTGGCTCTCCCGGAAGATGGCGGAAGAGTAAGACGCGGAGATCACCTTCCTCCCCACAAATACATCAGAAATATATCTACACGTGGAACAGCTCCTATAGAACACCCACTGAAAGCTGGAAGAAGACCTCAGACCTCCCAAAAGGCAAGAAACTCCCCACGTACCCGGGTAGGGCAAAAGAAAAAAGAAATAACAGAGACAAAAGAATAGGGACGGGACCTGCACCAGTGGGAGGGAGCTGTGAAGGAGGAAAGGTTTCCACGCACTAGGAAGCCCCTTCGCGGGCGGAGATGGGGGGGTGGGTGGGGGGGAAGCTTCGGAGCCACGGAGGAGAGCGCAGCCACAGGGGTGCGGAGGGCAAAGCGGAGAGATTCCCGCAGAGAAGAGCGGTGCCGACCAGCACTCACCAGCCCGAGAGGCTTGTCTACTCACCTGCTGCGATGGGCGGGGGCTGGGAGCTGAGGCTCGGGTTTCGGAGGTCGGATCCCAGGGAGAGGACTGGGGGTGGCGGCATGAACACAGCCTGAAGGGGGCTAGTGCGCCACAGCTAGCCGGGAGGGAGTCCGGGAAAAGGTCTGGAGCTGCCGAACAGGCAAGAGACTTTTTCTTGCCTCTTTGTTTCCTGGTGCGCGAGGAGAGAGGATTCAGAGCACTGTCTAAACGAGCTCCAGAGACGGGCGCGAGCCGCGGCTATCAGCGCGGACCCCAGAGACGGGCATGAGACGCTAAGGCTGCTGCTGCCGCCACTAAGAAGCCAGTGTGAAAGCACAGGTCACTCTCCACGCCTCCCCTCCTGGGAGCCTGTGCAGCCCGCCACTGCCAGGGTCCCGTGATCCAGGGACAACTTCCCCCAGAGAACGCGCGGCGCGCCTCACGCTGCTGCAACGTCACGCCGGCCTCTGCCGCCGCAGGCTCGCCCCGCCTCCTCCGTACCCCTCCCTCCCCCCGGCCTGAGTGAGCCAGAGCCCCCAAATCAGCTGCTCCTTTAACCCCGTCCTGTCTGAGTGAAGAACAGACGCCCTCAGGCGACCTACACGCAGAGGCGGGTCCAAATCCAAAGCTGAACCCTGGGAGCTGTGCGAACAAAGAAGAGAAAGGAAAATCTCTCCCAGGAGCCTCAGGAGCAGCGGATTAAATGTCCACAAACAACTTGATGTACCTGCATCTGTGGAATACCTGAATAGACAGCGAATCATCCCAAATTGAGGAGATGGACTTTGGGAGCAAGATATATTATTTTTTCCCCTTTTCCTCTTTTTGTGAGTGTGTATGTGTATGCTTCTGTGTGAGATTTTGTCTGTATAGCTTTGCTTTCACCATTTGTCCTAGGGTTCTGTCCGTCCGTTTTTTGTGTGTTTCTTTTTTTTTTTACTTAAAAAAATTTTTTTCCTTAATAATTTTTTCTTTTTAATTTTAATAACTTTATTTTATTTTATCTTACTTTAATTTATTTTATTTTATCCTCATTCTTTCTTTCTTTCTTTCTATTTTTTTCTCCCTTTTATTCTGAGCCGTGTGGATGAGAGGCTCTTGGTGCTCCAGCCAGGCATCAGGGCTGTGCCTCTGAGGTGGGAGAGCCAAGTTCAGGACACTGGTCCACAAGAGACCTCCCAGCTCCACGTAATATCAAATGGTGAAAATCTCCCAGAGATCTCCATCTCAACACCAAGACCCAGCTTCACTCAACGACCAGCAAGCTACAGTGCTGGACACCCTATGACAAACAACTAGCAAGACAGGAACACAGCCCCATCCATTAGCAGAGAGGCTGCCTAAAATCATAATAAGGCCACAGACACCCCAAAACACACCACCAGACGTGGACCTGCCCACCAGAAAGACAAGATCCAGCCTCATCCACCAGAACACAGGCACTAGTCCCCTCCACCAGGAAGCCTACACAACCCACTGAAACAACCTTAGCCACTGGGGACAGATACCAAAAACAACAGGAACTACGAACGTGCAGCCTGCGAAAAGGAGACCCCAAACACAGTAAGATAAGCAAAATGAGAAGACAGAAAAACACACAGCAGATGAAGGAGCAAGGCAAAAACCCACCAGACCTAACAAATGAAGAGGAAATAGGCAGTCTACCTGAAAAAGAATTCAGAATAATGATAGTAAAGATGATCCAAAATCTTGGAAATAGAATAGACAAAATGCAAGAAACATTTAACAAGGACCTAGAAGAATTAAAGAGGAACCAAGCAATGATAAAAAACACAATAAATGAAACTAAAAATACTCTAGAAGGGATCAATAGCAGAATAACTGAGGCAGAAGAATGGATAAGTGACCTGGAAGATAAAATAGTGGAAATAACTACTGCAGAGCAGAATAAAGAAAAAAGAATGAAAAGAACTGAGGACAGTCTCAGAGACCTCTGGGACAACATTAAACGCACCAACATTCGAATTATAGGGGTCCCAGAAGAAGAAGAGAAAAAGAAAGGGACCGAGAAAATATTTGAAGAGATTATAGTTGAAAACTTCCCTAATATGGGAAAGGAAATAGTTAATCAAGTCCTGGAAGCACAGAGAGTCCCATACAGGATAAATCCAAGGAGAAACATGCCAAGACACATATTAATCAAACTATCAAAAATTAAATATAAAGAAAACATATTAAAAGCAGCAAGGGAAAAACAACAAATAACACACAAGGGAACCCCCATAAGGTTAACAGCTGATCTTTCAGCAGAAACTCTGCAAGCCAGAAGGGAGTGGCAGGACATATTTAAAGTGATGAAGGAGAAAAACCTACAACCAAGATTACTCTACCCAGCAGGGATCTCATTCAGATTTGATGGAGAAATTAAAACTTTACAGACAAGCAAAAGCTGAGAGAGTTCAGCACCACCAAACCAGCTTTACAACAAATGCTAAAGGAACTTCTCTAGGCAAGAAACACAAGAGAAGGAAAACGCCTATAATAACAAACCCAAAACATTTAAGAAAATGGGAATAGGAACATACCTATAGATAATTACCTTAAATGTAAATGGATTAAATGCTCCCACCAAAAGACACAGACTGGCTGAATGGATACAAAAACAAGACCCGTATATATGCTGTCTACAAGAGACCCACTTCAGACCTAGGGACACATGCAGACTGCAAGTGAGGGGATGGAAAATATATTCCATGCAAATGGAAATCAAAAGAAAGCTGGAGTAGCAATTCTCATATCAGACAAAATAGACTTTAAAATAAAGACTATTACAAGAGACAAAGAAGGACACTATATAATGATCAAGGGATCAATCCAAGAAGAAGATATAACAATTGTAAATATTTATGCACCCAACATAGGAGCACCTCAATACATAAGGCAAATACTAACAGCCATAAAAGGGGAAATCGACAGTAACACAATCATAGTAGGGGACTTTAACACCCCACTTTCACCAATGGACAGATCATCCAAAATGAAAATCAATAAGGAAACACAAGCTTTAAATGATTCATTAAACAAGATGGACTTAATTGATATTTATAGGACATTCCACCCAAAAACAACAGAATACAAATTTTTCTCAAGTGCTCATGGAACATTCTCCAGGATAGATCATATCTTGGGTCACAAATCAAGCCTTGGTAAATTTAAGAAAATTGAAATCATATCAAGTATCTTTTCCGACCACAACACTATGAGACTAGATATCAATTACAGGAAAAGATCCGTAAAAAATACAAACACATGGAGGCTACACAATACACTACTTAATAACGAAGTGATCACTGAAGAAATCAAAGGGGAAATCAAAAAATACCTAGAAACAAATGACAATGGAGACACGATGACCCAAAACCTATGGGATGCAGCAAAAGCAGTTCTAAGAGGGAAGTTTATAACAATACAAGCCTACCTCAAGAAACAGGAAACATCTCAAATAAACAACCTAACCTTGCACCTAAAGCAATTAGAGAAAGAAGAAGAAAAAAACCCCAAAGTTAGCAGAAGGAAAGAAATCATAAAGATCACATCAGAAATAAATGAAAAAGAAATGAAGGAAACAATAGCAAAGATCAATAAAACTAAAAGCTGGTTCTTTGAGAAGATAAACAAAATTGATAAACCATTAGCCAGACTCATCAAGAAAAAAAGGGAGAAGACCCAAATCAATAGAATTAGAAATGAAACAGGAGAAGTAACAACTGACACTGCAGAAATACAAAGGATTATGAGAGATTACTACAAGCAAGTCTATGCCAATAAAATGGACAACGTGGAAGAAATGGACAAATTCTTAGAAATGCACAACTGCCGAGACTGAACCAGGAAGAAATAGAAAATATGAACAGACCAATCACAAGCACTGAAATTGAAACTGTGATTAAAAATCTTCCAACAAACAAAAGCCCAGGACCAGATGGCTTCACAGGAGAATTCTATTGAACATTTAGAGAAGAGCTAACACCTGTCCTTCTCAAACTGTTCCAAAATATTGCAGAGGGAGGAACACTCTCCAACTCATTCTATGAGGCCACCATCACCCTGATACCAAAACCAGACAAAGATGTCACAAAGAAAGAAAACTACAAGCCAATATCACTGATGAACATAGATGCAAAAATCCTCAACAAAATACTAGCAAACAGAATCCAACAGCACATTAAAAGGATCATACACCATGATCAAGTGGGGTTTATTCCAGGAATGCAAGGATTCTTCAATGTACGCAAATCAATCAACGTGATACACCATATTTACACATTGAAGGAGAAAAACCATATGATCATCTCAATAGATGCAGAGAAAGCTTTTGACAAAATTCAACACCCATTTATGATAAAAGCCCTGCAGAAAAGTAGGCATAGAGGGAACTTTCCTCAACATAATAAAGGCCGTATATGACAAACCCACAGCCAACATCGTCCTCAATGGTGAAAAACTGAAACCATTTCCACTAAGATCAGGAACAAGACAAGGTTGCCCACTCTCACCACTATTATTCAACATAGTTTTGGAAGTTTTAGCCACAGCAATCAGAGAAGAAAAAGAAATAAAAGGAATCCAAATTGGAAAAGAAGAAGTAAAGCTTTCAGTGTTTGCAGATGACATGATACTATACATAGAGAATCCTAAAGATGCCACCAGAAAACTACTAGAGCTAATCAATGAATTGGGTAAAGTAGCAGGATACAAAATTAACGCACAGAAATCTCTTGCATTCCTATACACTAATGATGAAAAATCTGAAAGTGAAATTAAGAAAACACTCCCATTTACCATTGCAACAAAAAGAATAAAATATCTAGGAATAAACCTACCTAAGGAGACAAAAGACCTGTATGCAGAAAATTTTAAGACACTGATGAAAGAAATTAAAGATGATACAAATAGATGGAGAGATATACCATGTTCTTGGATTGGAAGAATCAACATTGTGAAAATGACTCTACTACCCAAAGCAATCTACAGATTCAATGCAATCCCTATCAAACTACCACTGGCATTTTTCACAGAACTAGAACAAAAAATGTCACAATTTGTATGGAAACACAAAAGACCCCGAATAGCCAAAGCAATCTTGAGAACGAAAAAGGGAGCTGGAGGAATCAGGCTCCCTGACTTCAGACTATACTACAAAGCTACAGTAATCAAGACAGTATGGTACTGGCACAAAAACAGAAACATAGATCAATGGAACAGGATAGAAAGCCCAGAGGTAAACCCACACACATATGGTCACCTTATCTTTGATAAAGGAGGCAAGCATATACAGTGGAGAAAAGACAGCCTCTTCAATAAGTGGTGCTGGGAAAACTGGACAGCTACATGTAAAAGAATGAAATTAGAACACTCCCTAACACCATACACAAAAATAAACTCAAAATGGATTAAAGACCTAAATGTAAGGCCAGACACCATCAAACTCTTAGAGGAAAACATAGGCAGAACACTCTATGACATAAATCACAGCAAGATCCTTTTTGACCCACCTCCTAGAGAAATGGAAATAAAAACACAAATAAACAAATGGGACCTAATGAAACTTAAAAGCTTTTGCACAGTAAAGGAAACCATAAATAAGACCAAAAGACAACCCTCCGAATGGTAGAAAATATTTGCAAATGAAGCAACCGACAAAGGATTAATCTCCAAAACTTACAAGCAGCTCGTGCAGCTCAATATGAAAAAAACAAACAACCCTATCCAAAAATGGGCAGAAGACCAAAATAGACATTTCTCCAAAGAAGATATACATATTGCCAAGAGACACATGAAAGAATGCTCAACATCCTTAATCATTAGAGAAATGCAAATCAAAACTACAATGAGATATCATCTCACACCGGTCAGAATGGCCATCATCAAAAAATCTGGAAACAATAAATGCTGGAGAGGGTGTGTAAAAAAGGGAACACTCTTGCACTGTTGGTGGGAATGTATATTGATACAGCCACTATGGAGAACAGTATGGAGGTTCTTTAAAAAACTAAAAATAAAACTACCATATGACCCAGCAATCCCACTACTGGGCATATACCCTGAGAAAACCATAATTCAAAAAGAGTCATGTACCAAAATGTTCATTGCAGCTCTTTTTGCAATAGCAAGGACATGGAAGCAACCTAAGTGTCCATCATCGGATGAATGGATAAAGAAGATGTGGCACATATATACAATGGAATATTATTCAGCCATAAAAAGAAATGAAATGGAGTTATTTGTAGCGAGGTGGATGGAGTTAGAGTCTGTCATACAGAGTGAAGTAAGTCAGAAAGAGAAAAACAAATACAGTATGCTAACACATATATATGGAATCTAAGGGGAAAAAAAAAAAGGTCATGAAGAACCTAGTGGCAAGACGGGAATAAAGACACAGACCTACTAGAGAATGGACTTGAGGATATGGGGAGGGGGAAGGGGAAGATGTTACAAAGTGAGAGAGTGGCATGGACATATATACACTACCAAACGTAAAATAGATAGCTAGTGGGAAGCAACCGCATAGCACAGGGAGATCAGCTCTGTGCCTTGTGACCACCTAGAGGGGTGGGATAGGGAGGGTAGGATGGAGGGACATGCAAGAGGGAAGAGATATGGGAACATATGTATATGTATAACTGATTCACTTTGTTATGAAGCAGAAACTAACACACCATTGTAAAGCAAATATATTCCAATAAAGATGTTAAAAAAAAAAAAAAGAAATAAGAATCCTGATGCATAGCAAGCCCAATATTATCTAGTTAAAGACTAGGTGGCCCAGCCTCCTTTGCAACTCAGTATGGCCATTGACCCAGTTTTGGCCACAGAGATGAAAGTGAGAGTGTTACATGGAATATTTGAAAAGTCTTTTTAAGGAGTGAGGGGGTACACTTAATTGGATCACAAGTATAGACTCATAATATTGGTAATGCAAAGCCATAACTTAGGAGAATACAGGCCCTGGATGACTTAATGGAGTTACCCTGGAAGCCCTAGATTGCCTCCTTTCAAACTTCTCTTATGTGGGAGATAAATACGTTTGTTTTATTTAGGCAATGTTTTTGGATCTTTCTATAGTAGGCTAATGAACAAATTGGTAACCTATAGTTCAACTTTTCAACAACAGTCAGTTAGGCATCAATCCATTGGAGAGGTATAAGAAGCAACCATTTTGGTCCAGAACTCAGTGTCATCCTCTAAGCCAACTTTATCAAGGAGTCCCATATCTTGAGAGCTATTGGACTCTCACATATAAAAATGATCATTTTCCATTTGTCTCCTTGGGTCTCATGTCCTTTGAGAAGAAGCTTTTAGTCAGAAAGCTCTCCTTAGAAACTTAGCTCTTGGATTTGGTTTTGTTCATTTTAATAATTCAACTGAAAAATCTATTGTATTTTAAAGTACTCTCTGTTGACTGTGCAGTGAGACTGATTTTTAATTGGATGAGAATATGTATGGAATACAGAGAAAGGAAAGAGGGGAAGGAAAGGAGAAAGCATTTACTTTTGAAGGGACAACAGCATTCTAAACTAAATGACTATCACCAATTAAGTGCTTTGCTATGGATAAATTCACATTTCTACCTCTGCCACTGGACTTACTGTGTAAAAAGAGCAAAAGCAAAGAAGTGTTCCCTTCATGCAAGACTCCTGATCAGAGGAAATAGAAAAATATATATGTAGATGATTTAATATATACATATTAAAGCAGCCAAAGGAAGGGTTTAAGGCAGGCAAGCAGTAAATGTAAAGAAACAAAAGTGGATCTAACCAGATTATATATTAAATAAAAGGCAATGAATAAGCACTGAGTGAAATTTTATATGTGCACATTACACCAAACCAGTCAAAGATTCTGACCCCTGGCGCTGTGGAAATGATGCAGCCATCTTCTTCGTTCTGATGCTTTCAATAAAATCATTCCCAAGAGAGCCAGGGAAAAATTCTCTCTCTCAATAAAATGTGAAACCGTCGGTATTATGAAAAAGCATACTAATAATTGGATAGTGTTCTGAAGTTACTTTCATAAAGCCTCCCTTTTCGCTTCCCTCCTCAGGTTTTAATATTGCCCAGTGAGTCCATCAAATCACAGGGGTTTTGTTGGAGATAGAAAGTTGTAGCCTTGATTGGTGGCCTTGTGAGGTGCGGGTCAACAATGCACATATCAACAGAGATAAGTTGTGAATGATGTGCTCTGAGTTCCTAAACACAGCCCACCCGAAATGAGTATGCTGCTCAACAGCCTCTCCCGTGAATAAAGGAGTCAAGGTGGTGCCTGGGCTCTCTTGGCAGAGGGGAAACTCTGAAGGCAGGGGCCTTCAGCTAAAGTCACACTGAGCTCTACAAATCGAGGACTACATGCTGAAGGACAGATAGAAAGGCTGTTGCGATGGTGAAGTAGGAGACTCTGGAAGTTGAAGTCTTGTCAGTGGCAACGAAACAACATGGGAATGTGGGATTGGCCGAGAAAGCAAAAGAAGTCTGCGACAGCAGCCAGGATGAATGAAAGTTTGCAGTCACAACAATTAGTACCAGTTGACAAGGTCTTTTAGAAACATGTCAGCAGAGGGAGTCCACATATGGTACCTCTTTTACACCTTTCCAAAATGGGGAGAAGAGTGGGAGCAGGAGGTGGGATGTTGACAGTAAACATTCAAGGCAAGGGAGGTAAAGAATTTTTTTAAAGCAAATGAGCCAAAGGCAACTCTTCCGTTTCAGGATAAGCCAAAGGGAATGAGTGCTGTTGGTCTTCCCAGGTGTTGAGCCTCGCTGTTCTCTGCCGCCCTTGTGTCCTGCTCACCACCGCCCCAAAAGCCATAACACAGATGGCACCACTCAGTCTCCTGCTTGACTGAATCACCTTGGCATGTTCTCTGGCTGCTTCGCTGAGGTCTTAATCTTCCACTTCCTCCCCCATACCTCAGGGGATCAGCTCTGCCATCTCCCAAGCTGACCGAAGAGTTCAATCGAGGCACTGTTTTGTTCCACCCAATTTCCAACAGGTAAAATCCATTTGAAACTGGTATCCACAATAAGACCGAAAGAGCAGAGGGGCAAATGTGATGTGTGTATGGGGATGAGGGAACTTCTACAGAGATGGGGATGGAGGAAACTAGACTGCAGACCAGTGGATTTGCAAGCCTCTCAGGCTGACTTTAGCACTCACAAGTTAAGTCAGCTCCTCTCTAGGAAATATGGACTTTCTTCCTATGTTACACTCCAAAGAGTGCGACCCATCTCAATGTGCTCCAGCTTTTCATATTTTGATGATCAAGATGTTTTCACTAGCAGTAACACCATATAGATAGGCTACAGAATAAGACAGTTGGCCTAGAGAAGTTGGGAGTTAGGAGAAGGAGGGGGTGTTTGTGGGAAGAGCTGAAACGCAAGCCATTTGCATCTCTCTTCTTGACACTCTCCCAAAGGAGCTGTGAGCAGGTATCTTCCCACATACTGAAGGGCTGGCAAAGAGTGTAAGTTCTAGGTGGAGTACTCTTTAATTTTTAAAACGAACAGTAGACCATAGTGTGTTCAGGTTTAGGATACCATGTCATTTTATTCCTTCTATTCCTGGGGCTTCATGGCCCATTTATTCCTCTTCCTGTCAGGTATCCAGGGTGTTTGTCCAAGTGGATAGGCTCTGATCTCTGAAATAATAGTGCTTGGAGGTAACATGCTTTTCAGGGAAAGCTTTAATCATTTTTTCAATAGGTATCAGAGAGCTGAATCCTGAAACCACTGGGTAGAAAGGAGGGATGCACCAGCTTCACGTGGTCTCTGCCTATTTTAAGGTGCATTTACTCTTGCTGAGGAAGACCTAAAGATGCTTCGACTCTTAAACTTCTTTCCTTGGTCTTGACTCTTCCTTGTCAGATCTCATACAACCCAACCAAGGAAACCAAAGAAGAAAACCTTTTTGTTTTTTCCTAACCTGAGGAGAAGACCAAGTTATCCAGTTGGGTGAAGGAAACCAAAGCGAATGCTGGGAGGAGAGGCAGGGGCACAGCAATATTTGCCTGTTACCTGAAGAGAGAAGTGGCTGTTCCTAGTGAGGAGGGGTTGGGAAGGAGCGTTTCCTCTGAACACAGCACTTTTGCCTCTGGTCATCTCCACCAGCGACCACTGAAGTAGCGAGCACTTTGTCAGATACGGCCTTAGAGAAGAACAGAGCAGCTCTGAGAGGCAAGTTTTTGTAAAGCTTCTCCTCAAAAAACTGCTGTCCACCACAGGTCACCAGGGTGCCGCTCGGAGCCTGGAGAAAAAGGCTTTCCTTCTGTCTTTCCAGGTGACTATAGCTACTCCTCCTTCAGACTCAGCAGAGGGCCATGTGGACCTCAGGCTTCTCCTCTGTAAAGCAAGGCATTTAGACAACAGCAGTTATCTGAAGTCATATTCTACTAGAGCAGTCTTACCAGTGAAAAGGCGGCACAAAGATTACAGTACCTGGTGGGAAATCAGAGACCTTCCTCGGCTGCGTAACAAAGCCAAACAATTCAGGAACTTTGGTTTCTTTTTCTGAAAGTGAAGTAGGGAGATAAAAGCTGAACCTTAATTTCTCTTAGGCTCCTTCATTTTCAGACTTTCCTGACTCTAAAATGTCATCATTTGCTCCATATAAACAAGTTTTGTCTATGTCCTTGGGTGAGAATAAAATGCTTTCTTTCTCAGACAGATTGGGATAGATTTGCTTTTAAAATTCTTTTCACCAAGAAAAGCTGAGCCCAGGCACTCAGGGAACATGTAGGCAGGAATTGGGTCATTTCAGGGGATAGTGAAACATCCATGGGGTTTCTAGTTATGAAATGGAGAATCGGGAGTCTACTCCCTTCAAGAAATGTTGATTTAGTTCCTACTGTGTTCAAGGCTCTGAGTCAGTTCTGATAGTGCATTCTTGAATTTTCAAAGCACTTCAAATGATCTTAGCCAACACCAACATGAGCTGTAGTATAGGATTCTCAGAGAAGTTCTGTAAGACGACGCAGTACTGCGCCTCTGACTTTACCTGTGGGGACACCGAAGCCGGGTGCAGCAAACGACTCTTGCTCACCAGGTCTCGGCCCTGGAGAGTGGCTGCACCACGACTGGGCTCCAGGTCCCTTGGGTCAAACCCACTGTACTGTCTGCTCTGCTGCCCTCTATTCAGAAAACCATTGGATAGCTTTCTGGGTTAGGAGCGTTTGCAGAATGATGATTTATTTTCAAACTAAACGGGTCTTTCCTATTCCTTTTTTGTTACTTTCTGTCTTTTAAAAGAAGTCATTTTGATTTGTTTTGTTTTTCTAAATGGATTCACTTGAACAGAGAGTTTGAATTATTCAAAATGGTTTAACTCCACCCCGAGTTTCCTTAGTATCTGAGGATCAAAGAAACGTGGAATGAGGAGGCTTGGCAAATGGAAGGCAGATAATCCATAGGTAAAGGGAACACCCGGGGCAGAGGGCGGCTACACCCGCCACTTTAGTGCTGACCCAAGAACTGAACTCATTAGTCTGATAAACATCACAGCCACCCAAAGAAGCAGAGGGAGGGTCTGCGTGGCCTGGGGTGACAGATTGAAACCCGGAGACAGAGGCTCTCTTAAGACATGAGAACTTGATAACAAAGCCAGTGATCACAGTTGAGACGACGTCTGCCGGGCACCCTGTCTGCTTAACGCAGACTCCCAGCTGCATATCTGCAAATGTTCGGCTTTCTCTTTAAAAACAGTCTGGGACTTTAAAAATGAAAGCCAACCTCTTCCCTCTAGGCAGGTGTGCATGTGGCAGCACACACACAGACACACTCACAGTCATTTAACAAGGATGAGAGGCTGTGATCCCAAAGGCTTTCCAACCTCCTGTCCAAGGAGAGTTCCCGGCTGGCCTAATCACTCTGGCAACAGCACACCTGAGCATTTCCCTCTCAGCACAAAGTAGAGAGGGGCTGGGAAGCTAGTTCCGTTGGAAAAATAGTATCCGAGGCTAGAAACAGCCAGTAGATGCTCAACCATTTCAGGGCCTTAACAAGCAAGTTGGGGAAATCATCTATTCAAAGGTTCGAACGTGACTCGGCCACTGCTTCAAAGTAGCTAAGTCGATAGTCTGCTCTCCATCAAAATTTTCAAATAATAATAATACTAATAAAATTTGAAAATTATGATAATTATGTGTTCTGTACCCTGGATGGGGGTAGACAAAAGTGAGGCATATTTTCTAATGTAATTAAGGCTTTCAGCTGACCCCTCCCAACTGCAATCGTTATTTCAAAAGTGAATTAATAAATCATGTCCAGCCTGCTCAGAATAAAAATTTGTCTTGTGGATTCTTGTTGCAACCTGCAAACTCCGATTCAGAGCCAGAAGAGAGAGGTTGGGTAAAACTGCTATTAGATTGGCCTGTGCTGGGTCCCACCCTGGGATAAACTTTTGGGGAGAAGGTTTCAGCTGGGACATCTGGAACCATTTCTAAGCTTTATTGCAAACAATATGCAAATAGTCTCTACCCTATGTCCATTTATGGTTCCCTATGTTAAACTCGAAGCAATTAATGCTGACTCCTGGGTGCCCAGGGGACTCAGATCTCCTGTGGTTTACACAGAGCACTTTAGCTATCATGATGAATTAGTGTAAGGCTTGGTAATGCACCTTTGAGTATGTGAGGCCTTTTAAGGTTCTCGGAGGTCAAGCTTGTGGCTGTATAAAGTACATTTTCCCTTGGCAGACCAGAGCCTGTGACGGCATGCAAGGTTGTATTTATATTCATCACGGGTTCCAGATTCCAAATGTCCAAAATCACCATCTTGTTTCTCTGGACAGCCAATGTTTCAGACCTATGATGAGTCAAGGTAAATATTTACCAAGAAGGTCTGGCAAGAGCACTTTGCATGCTTGGGGAAAGAGTAATGTGTCAATTCAGAGAAAAGGTATCATTTTTCTTTTTGTCCAAACACGGGGTGGGTGCAAAACCCAGGGCAGGGCACCACCAATTGGAAATCTCCCATCTGGACATGGGCAGGTTCTAGCCAGTGGTAACTCTGCTGATCTCCCTTTAAAAGGAGAGCTAGGGAGACAGGGCTCATGGCCCAGAGGTCTCCCTGGTCAATGTTGTTTAAACAGGTAGGTGATGGAGTCAAGAGATACCGGGCTGAGAGCCACAGGCATGGTCCCTAGTGGTAACTCTACACTATTTGATTTGGCCTTATACAAATTTTTAATTTCTCTTGGATATTAATTCTCATTGCTAAGATTAGAGAATTCCAGGACCATTTTATTGGTCTCTTCTAGGTATGAAACACGCTGGCTGTATTTTCCTCAGCAGTGTATTTTTGCTAGTCTGTGATTTGTGTCTGGTACAGAGGAATGCATTAATGACAGAGATTGAAAGATGCATCACACTCTGTCCCACTTCGGCTCCTCATCTCTTTCAATATCTCTCTTTCTAACCCCTGTACTTTCCTGGCTGTGTGGCCTTTGACAGTCCTTAACCAATCTGAACCTCTGTTTCCCATCCATAAAGCGGGATGATAGTAGAGCTTACTTTATAGAGTGGTTGTGAGGATCAAATGAAAAAATGCACATGAAGCACGTGATAAGCATTCTGAAAGTGTTAGATGTTAGTAGTATCTATAGACTTAGCATTTGCTAGGATCTGCCCTGTACCTTCTTGCCTCTGTATTTCTGGTCATTATATTAGTTTCCTATGGCTGCTGTACTACAAACTGAGTGCAGTTTATTGTCTCACAGTTCTGGAGCCTACGTGTCTGAGATGAAGAAGTTAGCAGGGTCAGGCTCCCTTTGAAAGTGCTAGGGAAGGATCTGTTCCAGGACTTTCTCCTCGCTTCTGGCAGTTCCTTGCCTTGTGGCAGCCTAACTCCAGTTCTCACATGGTGTTTTTTCTATGGATGTGTGTCTGTATTCCAATTTCCCATTTTATTAGGACACCAGTCATATTGGACTAGGGGTCCACTCTACTCCAATATGACTTTACCTAAACTAATTACATCTCTAATGACCTTATCTCCAAATAAGGTCACACTCTGAGGGACTGGCAGTTAGGACTTAAACAAATGAATCTGGGGGGGAAACAATTCAACCTGTAACAGTAACAGTCATATCCCCTGTCTTTAACCAAACTCTCCTCATCTTCTTCAACTTCTAAGCTCCTGCTGCTTCTTTGAGACACAAATGAACTTCTTAAGCCTTCTCTGCCCATGCCCATCTGACTCAGAGGTTCTTTCTTTGAAATTCTAATGCCACTCATCTGCATCTCTTATTTGAAACTTACTTTTAAGTCTCCTCATGTGGTAAATTGTCTTTATTCCATATGTATTTTATACCTTTAACTAGAGGAGAACACTGTATGTAGTTGTATCTTCCCCAGCTCTTGAAACACTTCATTGTATGGAGTAGAAACTTAATAACTACTATCCTTTAAGATAACAAATATTTGAAGACAACACCTGAAACAAAGTCATGACAGATTTTACATAAGGCTAATGAGAATAGATTTTCATCCTTCTTAACTATTCTGCATACATAATGGCCTTCAGAAGCTTTCTGACCAAGATTTTTGTGAAGCCGTCCATCAAACCTCGTTTGTAGACATCTTGTTCCTCCAGGTGGCTACTTGGATTCAGCCTGTAGCCTCAGTACTACTAAGTTCCTGGTTGATTCAGCACTGTAGGAAAGAAGCTGTCAAGAAGCACCCACTGAACCTTCTGGGACTCCGTATCGAATCTCTCTTGTGTTAATTCTGACTTTCTTCTGAGTCATTGTATTCCTAAGCACCGGTCATCTGAGACCTCCAATTGTGGTGACTCCTCAGTGATGGAAGAAGTCTTAGGGACCATGTTGTGTATGGTCTCTGTAGGCCTGGGTCTTCTTACGTGATCCAAATGGCCACTCCTTGCTACTGCTGAAGTACTTTCCTGATATCAACTTGCTTGCTGTGCTCTTAGGTTTTAGGATAGTAATCTTTCTGATAAATTCTTCTATACTGGGTTCTGCCCTACACTTGGAACAAACCAGGTACCTTGTACATGGACTTCTTATTTTACCAGAGCCTCCTCTCAGAAGACTCTTGCATACTCTGTATTTCTCTTTAACAATTTAACCTCTGTTTTTATTTTCAGCTCATGCGTCTTTACAATTTAACCAGGTTACTCTCAAGCTTGTTCTAAGAAATGACCTAAGGAAGTTCCAGAGCACTTAACTGCAAAACAAAAATCTCATGAGATTAACCACTTCTGATGAAAACCTATTCTTTTTTTACAAATTTTTATTGGAGTATAGTTGATTTACAATGTTGTGTTAATTTCAGGTATACAGCAAAGTGAATCAGTTATACGTATACATACATCCACTCTTTTTAAGATTCTTTTCCCTTATAGGCCATTACAGAGTACCAAGTAGAGTTCCCTGTGCTATACAGTAGGATGAAGACCTATTCTTTACTGGTCCAAAATACATTATGTTAACTCTATAATCATTTTTAAAAAATTGATCCTTGCAACAAGAGAGGCCGCGATAATGAGAGGCCCGCGCACCGCGATGAAGAGTGGCCCCCACTTGCCGCAACTAGAGAAAGCCCTCGCACAGAAACGAAGACCCAACACAGCCATAAATAAATAAATAAATAAATAAATAAATAAATAAAACCCAAAAAGTTTTAAAAAAAAAAGATTGCAAATTGCTACAGTCACTATAGAGGACAATTGGCAAAAAAAAAAAAAAAAAAAAAAATTGATCCTTTAAAAGTAGTGCTACTTGTTGACTAAAACAATAAGCATGGGTTGAAAAGCGAAGTGCATTAGAACAAATGTGATGACTCTTGAGGTCAGCCAGAGCTCTGGGCTTGAGGAGGCCACAGAAGCTGAGTCATAGGGATTTTATCGAGGTGACACAAGAGAAGATGCTACAACCTGCAAAGTGCTCAAATTTCCCTGATTGGTCACAATACAAGTATGGGAATGAAGGAAGCTGGGCAGCTTCCATCCTCTTGTTTGTGTTTAATTTAAATTGGAATCAAGTGCTAAATAGACTCGGAGAGAAAAGCCCTGCTTCCTCACACACATGTTCACAGGAGGTATTGGTTGTGCGGCACTGTTTAGTGGGAAAACCTTGACACCAAATTGGCCTGATGTTTAGCTCTAAAGTATTGATCCTTGGAACATAGAAAGCTGCTGGCAAAGAAGCCATGCGAGAGCCATGTGAGAGCTGGCTGGCCATCCTTGATAGAGGCAACTAACAAGAATGATAAAATTGGAGTAACATTCACCAATAGATAGTCAGCCACAAAAAGCAGCCTAATGAAGTGTTTTACTTTAAGGTCCTGCTTTAAATTAATAGTTTGTTTTCTAAACACTTTGTCTAATATAGATATAGAGTTAGAGAAAGTGAGAGATGCACATCTATATATTAGATAAAGTGTATAGACAGACCCTATAGGTGCATAGATACATGCATGTCATTGTTAATGTTTAGAAGAAAATATTGGGTCATTTATAGTCTTAAAAACAATATGTATTGAAAACTTATGCAAGAGTTACCTGCTCCCCCGCAGGGCAACGTCATTAAATGGGAGCTATCTCAACCTGAGAGAGAGTTGGGGGCAGAGTTGAAAGTCCTGTGAGGATGGGGCCAGTCCAATCTGACATGCAGAAGAACACAAGATAGTCTACAGTCCCATGAGGGGATCACAATTCCACAGCAACACAGAGTGGAGAGCCAAGCCACAGCCCCTACGTGCTGACATAATGGAGCCTTTCTTGTCTAGTCAAAAGAGATAGAGGCCCAAGGAAATTGCAGGGCAAGCCAAGACCTTGGGGAGAGGTTAGAAGAGAACAGGTGAGAAACAGTGAATGAATACTGGCTTTAATTTATAACAAAACCAGGAAGAGGGGAAAATGGAAAATATCAGTAAGCTCCTTGAATTATGTTTATGAATTTCTTCCTTTGTTTTTTGAAGCTGATTGAGTAAAAACTTCTCTGAGCTATTTAACAAAGCATTACTTACATTAAGCTTGGGAATAATACCAAAGAGAATAGCACTTTGATTCCACTAATAAACTCTTAGCTTATTAAAGTAGAAATTTTTAAAAAATCTAATTGCTTCTTTGTCAGACTTCTGACTTACTTATGTTTTGCTTTCCACCCTGTGTAAAGTGTGCCCTGACACTGATACAAGATGTTTTAATGTAGATACAAGCTGTATTGATGTAGATACAGGTTTAGTTGCATGATCAGAAAATGAAAAGCAACAGAATAAAATTTCGTTTTTTCCAAGCTAAAATGATGTAAGTTCATTTCTGTCCCATACAGCATTCTGAGGTTGGAATGGGGCTCCATAAAGTCATCTGGAGCCAGAATGGTACTCTGTGCATTAGAAGCCTCACGTTCCTTCTCAGTTGTCACTTTGCCATCTCTAGGGTGTTAATCTTGTTCACAGTCCAAGATGACTTACCACCACGCCACACTCCACTCAGCAGGAAGCAGAGAAGGGGACCGAGACGCACATCTCTTTTCTTTAAGGACACATCCTAGGAATCAGTAGCCTCATTTTCCCTAACACACAGTTGGTCAGCATCTAGTCACATGGCCATAACTCTTCTAATGGAGACTGGGAAATGTAGTTTTTATTCCAGGCAACCATATGGCCAGCTGAAAATCTGGTGTCTCCTCTTTATCTTTGGTTTTCAGTAGTTTGATTTTGATGTACCTATGCACAATTTTTTTTTTCATATTTGTTCGGATTGGGATCTTTGAAGCTTTTTGAGTCTAAAAGTTTATGCCTTTTGCTCAGCTTTGCAACATTTCACCCATTATTTCTACAAATAGTTTTTCTAGCCCATTCCTTTCCTCCTGGGACTCAAATTACATGTATATTTGACATTTTGTTATTACATTACCTGCTCCCAAGTCTGCTTACTTCTTAAATCTTTTATTCTCTCTCTTTTTTCAGACTGAATAATTTCTATTGCCCTGTCTGCAAATTCAGCTCTCCTTAGTTGTCCCCATTCTTCTATTAAGCCCATTGGTTACATTTTTATTTCATATACCATAGTTTTTTAGCTCTAGAATTTCTGTTTGCTTCCTTCTGAAGCCTTTATCTCTGCTGAGCTACGCTATCTTTTCATTAATTATAAGCATATTGTTCTCTACATCATTGCACATAATTGTAATTGTCTGTTCCAGCATCCTAGGCATCAAGGGGTTGGTTTTCATGGATTGCCTTTTCTCTTAAGAGGGGGTATCATTTTCCTGGTTCTTTGTATGTTAAATACTTTTGAAGTATATTCTGAACATTGTAAATATTTTGTTATGAGACATTGAATTCTCTTATATTCCTCCAGAGTCTTTTGTTCGTTTAGGAGGCAGTTAAGTTGGTGGGATTCAAACCAAAAATTCTGTCTCTTGGGTTATAGGTCAAATCCTAGTTCAGTTCCTTAATATTTTGCTGGACTCCATTTTGCCCATGTATGGTTCAGAGTAAAGCCAGAGATTTGGGCAGACATCATGCACAGAAATTGGAGTTTCTTCTCCTTGTCTCCCTCTTATCTAAGACGGACTCCTACTTTCCAGTCACTGCATTTGCCTCAAACTCTTTCCTCTGTCCCTTTATGTCACAAAGCCTGTAGGTTTTCTATCAAAGTCTGAAGTGCCTTACTCAGTGTAGCTGTGGCTTGCCCTCACTCTAAGAGCCATAAAAACTGGCAAATCAACTTGCCATTCTCTTTTTATAATGTATCTCCCTTCAGCATCCACCTGCCTTGTTCAATCTCCAGTGCCTTTGAGTCATTGTCTATTTTGTCCATAGTTTATAGTTGTTGGGTCAGCCAGTAGAAGTTTACTCAGCCATACCAGAAATGGAAACAAGTTTGAACTTTTTACTACAAGAAAGGAGAGCATACTTACTGGGGAATAACTAGCAGCCTCTACCCACAATGACCTTTCCTACATCTGTGCTTCTCCTATAGGACACACTTTTCCTTTTGCATCATACTCAATTTTTCAAAGAAATTTACCACTGAGTACTTTATGACAAGGCTCAAAGGCTTGCTTTGTGATGCATGTGTTTCCCAAATTTGGTATATAAAGCTAATTATTTTTTAAATAAAAATTTTAGGGGTTTTATCTTGCATGTTGCAGTAGGATATCCTAGGAAATGCAGTTTCTTTCTATATACACAATGGTTTAACTGTTCAGATAGAATATACTAGCTGATAATCAGTCTCAGAGGCAACCTGAAGCCTAAACAGAGACTAAAGACCAAGATTCTTGATGTTACTGACATTGAAATGATATACACAGGCTAAGAGCAAATATTAGCTCTTCCACTTAATGGCTTATTGTTAATGGTAGTACATCAAACAAACCAACCAGAGAGCACTGACTCCCTACTATATATTGAGCACTGTGTTATGTAAGATCTAAATGCCTGCGTTATTGTGTTGTCACTCAGAAAGAATCTACATTCTTCTTTGAGAAATCTACAATATGTTTCTATTTTTAACTTGCAACCACAGAGAAAACATGTTATTATAAATTTCAATTTCCAGGACTAAAAGCACAATCTAATACTTGGTGTGATATTTGCATATGTCTCAAAGAATTCCTTCCTTCCTTCCTTCTTTCCTTCTTCCCTCCCTCCCTCCCTTCCATCCTTCCTCCCTGTCTTCCTTCTCTCCTTCCTCTTCTTTGTTACAAGAGTTGCAGGGGGTAGGCAGATGGAAGTGTCAAACTCATTTTCATGAGAGATATGACTATGAGAGATAAAAATGAATTAAAATATTGCCTGGTGAAATGTTTCTATTTTACTATAGATTTATGAACCTATCTCTTTCTTGGTGAAATCGTTCCAAAGTATGGGAAATTGAATTGAAAATTATTAATTTTATTTCAGAAAAAAATAGGAGAGCACCATGAGAGAATAAATACTAAAACACAGGTATTTTTAAAATGTAGAACAAATAGTACATCTCTGTTTTTTAAATGCTTGTAATCCAGTGATAATCTAATGTCAGGATCTGGAGGACAGTACAGTACTATAAGGTACTCAGAAATCTATACGCTCAACAAGAAATGTATGAATAACTAAATGTATAAGTGGGAGTGTGAGAACTTTAAATGTTAAAAAAAAGTGTCCATTTTCAAAGAGAAATGGGGACCTACTGCACTCAAATATAACCATTTTGTGGGGCATAGTTAAGAAATAAGGTCTTCTAATTAATAGAAATTTGAAACAGATTTTTTAAAAGAATTTTTAAAAACAGAGAGCATGTAACAAAAAAAGAGGTTTATTATGTATTCATGATTTGAAAATACTTCTTGACTTTGTAACATCAGTGATCACTATCCTGAGTCTGGACAGCATAGTGGTTAAGAGCCAGATATTAGATTCTCTTCTGCTGATTATAAGCTTTGTTATTTGGGGCAAATTACAAACTTAGTGCCTTAGGGTTTTTTCCTCTGTAAAATGGGTTTAATAAACATATTACATTGGGTTGCTATGAGAAGTAAATTATTTAATAAATATAAAGAAGTAAGAACATATCTGGGACATAATGAGGGCCATTTCAATGTTAAAGACAATTATTATTCCAATAAATGATACTGAAGCTGGGCATTTGGGTTACTTTTATTTTAATATCCTAAAACTCCATTTAAAAACCTTCTTATACTAATGTCAGTTAATATATGTAGTACTGGGTTTGTGTAAAGCAGATCGCAGGCCATTTATCTGCAAGAAACATCAGTTAAACTTTTCTCCATCTTGATTGGTTATATGTCTATGGGCAAGACCCTTTTCATCACATGAGGCATATCAGATTTCTCATCTGTAAAATGTTGAACCTATAAAGCTGCTAGCAGGTAGGGTTTGTGTTCTGTGCACCAGAGCCTAGCACTGTGCCTGAAACATAGTGTTAGCAAATAATGATAGTTGAAATAAAGAAGAGTAACATTTTACCTGCATGACTATGAGACACTGAATAAAATAGTCTCTTGAGAGTCCTTATAATTCTAAGATTTATGACTACTTATTAGAAATTTCTAATGGATAGAAATTACATTTGACTGTTTCATTTTAAATAATGATGATTTTCAAAACATAATGTGTTAGCCTTTACTGACCAACCATCAACTGATGATGAGCATCACATTATTTTCTGGTATGAGAGATGAGTCTCAAATGATATACAATCTCTTTCCTGGTCTGCTTAGTTACAAAGACATGGCTAGATATAAAGGCGCATTTTCTGGTCAAGAAACAGGGTCTTTTCTATTGAAGATCTAATAAGCCCAAGCAAGATTTTATTTTATTTTATTTTATTTTATTTATTTTGGCTGCGCGGCATGTGGGATCTTAGTTCCCAGACCAGGGATTGAACCCGCACCCCCTGCATTGGAAACAGGGAGTCTTAACCACTGGACCGCCAGGGAAGTCCCCCAAGCAAGATTTTAATGTCATCTCATGTTGCATCTTCAGAGCATGGCATGCTGGTCCCTGGCACAAGAATACTGACCCTCTTAGCCATTACAGACTTCCAGAAAGGAATAGATCTCCTGTGCCTTGGTCATGTATGAACTCCATGAAGAAATACTTGAAGTCAGTCTGAATAATGTGCTTGACGTGTGCAGGTGTGTGTGCCAACCCACCCACCCACCCACCCACCCACACATTTCTAGTCAATGTGTAAACAAATATGCAAGACGACTCACTCTCCTATCTAGAAATATATATATAAATTCTCAAAAACTGATGATCCTCTAAATGATTCCAGAACCTGAGAGAAATCTGAGAGGCAGCCATAGAGCTACGCTTTATACAATAAGATGCTTTAAATACTGCAGTTTTATCCTTTGGCACTGCACTAGGACATGTTAATGATTGGAAGCCTTAAGGGTCTTAGGAGCATCCTTACTTCCAAACACCTGATGGGGAGATGGGGAGATGAAGCTTAGGGAGCAACTTGTAACAATCTTCTTGCTCATATGACCAACCATTCGTTTACTCATTTACACATTCAGTCCTTCACTATTTACTCAATATCCTGCCCATCCACTTCCTCAAAATATGAGATGGACATAGCATCATTCTTTCCTCATGCCCTTAAGAATTTTCCAGAATATTAAAAAAGTGAAGCTGGATGATGTTTGTGTGATTTTCCTGAAGTTTCAGTGAGTACCTCTACCTAAAGCCTAGATGTTTGTTCTATGAAGACATTCAAAAGTGTGATGTAGATGGCTATCTCTTAAAAACTGCAAAGACGAAAAGATTTATTAACACACAGTAAATAAAATGTACATAACAGTCAATTTTCTATATGGTTGGATTAAACGTTTTTCTACAAAATTTTTAAGAAAAAATTTTAAGAAAAACTTTGCTCATCTGTATTTTTGACAATTAACATTTTTAAACAATACCGTATTTTTTAAAAAAAGGTGTTTTCATTCAAGATGGAGCCATGATTTCATGCTTCAACATATATCCTCTATTTTAAATGTGTAAATAAATAAATAACTAAGCAAATCTTAAACTTCCCAGAAAGATAAGACATATTACCCAGAGGAGATGACAGATTTTTTTTTTAAATTAATTAATTTATTTATTTATTTATTTTTGGCTGTGTTGGGTCTTCGTTTCTGTGCGAGGGCTTTCTCTAGTTGCGGCAAGCGGGGGCCACTCTTCATCGCGGTGCGCGGGCCTCTCGTTATCGCGGCCTCTCTTGTTGCGGAGCACAGGCTCCAGACGCGCAGGCTCAGTAATTGTGGCTCACGGGCCTAGTTGCTCCGCGGCATGTGGGATCTTCCCAGACCAGGGCTCGAACCCGTGTCCCCTGCATTGGCAGGCAGATTCTCAACCACTGCGCCACCAGGGAAGCCCCAGATGACAGATTTTTGACAGCAGGTTTTTATCAGCAACAACTGAGGCCAGAAGATAATGAATTCTTATTTTTCAATGAAATCACAGAAATTTAACCCCAGAATTTTGTGCCTAGCTATACTGTCTTTTAAAAATTAATAAAATAAATCCATTTTTAGATGTACAAAAACTGAGCATGCTTTTTCCCACACAGACCTTTATTAGAAGAGTGTTTAAACATATGCTTGTGTAAAAATAAAATAAAATCTAAAATAAAATAAGAAGGGTTTAGGGGGGAAACCAGACTGGAAAGAGCAAAAAAATTGATTGAAGTTACAGGATAATTTAAGTCTATATTGATTGCTTTCTTAAACCCTCATTCTTAGGTTAATATAAGTAAAATTATGACTCTAGACAATAAAATCAAGAAGAGTGGGATGTTTAATAGGTAGCTAAATTGTGCTAAAATTATTTTAGTATTTAGGAGAAAAATTTTAAAAATTGAGTTGCCATAGATATATTTTAAAAATTATAGTCATGAAAGTATGTTTAAAAATTAATGGCACTCATTAAGTGAGCTGAAATGCAATGCATATATTCCAAATCATCATAGAAAAAAAAAAAGTACATGGTGAAGGTTGGCGAGGAATATAAAGAACTTCTTTAATCTGAAAGAACGTTGAAATAAAGAAGAAAAGGAAAAGGATGGCAAATAGCAAACACAATATCTGATGGTATAAATAACCCAAAACATACAGTAATCACTGTAAATGCAAATGGTATGAGCAAACACACAGTAAGTATATAAACTACATTGAGAGACAGTGATTCTTAGAGCAGGTTAAATGGATAAAGTTATATGTTACCTGACAGAGATCGCTTAAACCAGCCACAATGAAAGTTTAAAGACAAGATAAGAAGATAAGAAGTCTGCAAAAGAAAAAAACTTGCCAAAGTTGCAGACACACAGTACAGTGTCTTTTGTCCAGCCAGGCTCATGGCCAATGCTGGAAGGTCCCAGAGCCAGGAACCAGCTTGCAGCTACCTTCAGCCTGTGGCTAGTGTGGATACTGAGGTTGGAAGGATAGAAAACATTTTCAGCCTGATCCTTATGGATAAAATCTATTTGTCAATGTAGGATAGGGATGGGGTTAGACAGTGAAAAGAAGAGAGAGAAAGGAAAAGAGGGGAGGGAGGGAAGAGAAAAGGGGAGGTGAATCATGCAAACAGATGAAAACAAACTTTTCATGAAGCTTCTTAAACATGCTCTTATAACCCATGCTAATGCGTCCTGCCATAAAGGTGAATTTATCCCTGCTGAAGAGAACAGCTGATAGTTAGGTGATGTCTGGCAGGGGAAAGCATGAAATATTTAATCAGGACATGCTTGGTATTGGATACAACTCATAATACTCTTGGCCTTGCCAGATGTTCATTTCCATCTCCTTGAGCTGCACTCAGTTAAAGGTGTCTTTGGAATACAGGCTCTGAGGCATTAGCTACGGACTGTCATCTTTGGTGAAATACATGCAGAATGTATGATTGGCCTTCTTCCACTGAAGTTCAAGGCCCCTGCTAAAACAACACTGCCCAGACCAATTTCAGAGTCCCTTCAAGTTTGCTTTATAAACTATCACATCAAAGAAAAATAGACAACTCAGCTGAAAATGAAATCAAAGCTGGCCTGGAACATGGATATGGACTTGGAAGGTCAAGCTGATATTAAGCCAGAAGATGAGTTTGGTTTCTGGAGAGCAGAGGTGGGTGTCACTGTGTTTTGGGAACTGAGTATGTTCAGAATACATAGCTCTTTTCTCCCAACTACCTTGAGATGCCCAGGCATGCAAATATATGCTCTGGTAAACCCCAAACATCATTCGAAAGTTACTGGAGTAATACCACTACAGAGAGATGGAGCCCACAAACATTTGGAGCGGCCTGGACTGACCACTTCAGTGAGGAAAATAATTTTAGCAAATGTTTCAATTATAGATAAAGAAACAGAAGCTCAGAGAGGTTAAGTGACGTGTTCAAAAACACTCAAGCTTATTGATAAGTAATAGACCTAGAACTAGGCTGATGGCTGATGGAATCTCCTAACTCACAAGAATGGCCAATGGGGGAAAAAAATCATTATAATGCAGCTTGCTAATTTGCCTGATCCTCAGAAAGACATTCAGGGCATTCAGGTAATGATTGGACTAGATTCATTTGATGCACACACTAGTTCACATTCTTGCCTTGTGCACATGGTGACAAAGCAAGGAGTGAGTGCAGACTGGGGTTAAGCACTCCGTCTGAATATGATTCATTATGTCAATAAGGCAGTTGACTAATGGTTTTAGTTTTGAAATGAAGTCTTTTCAGTTTTACAGCCAGCTTCAGAGACTGATTCAAAAGACCCTTGATAGCACTGAAGAGGTAAACCATACTTCAAAAGTCCTTAATGTTCAACTAGAAATACAGCACAGGCACTGGGACATTCTGATTCTGGGTTGGGTTCCTTGCGAAAAGGGAGATGTTTAGCAAGAAAGCCCTTAAATGTTTATAGGCTTTGCATTCACTATTGAAATGCAAGACAGACATAGAGCCAAGTCAGCAAAATAATGATTACTGCAAATGGGTGCGCTAAGTTGGGTTGTTAGCAATTTATCCAAATTAAGAGTTGGGGCTTTATCATAATCACTTGAGAAGTATGCCATTCACAGCATCATTTATTTTCACATGTGATGCTCATCCTAATTTCTAAGTTTACCACCATCCCCTTCCAAAATATAAACATATAGTCTACTCAGAGCTCACTTGAAAGAGTTCTCTCAAGTTAGAAGGTAAATCTAAAATAGGGTACAACATTTTTTTTTCCTTTCAGGAAGCTGTCCAAATTTTGAGTTTTTATTTAGATTTTAAGACTCTTTAGGCATTTGTTCCTTCTCATTATTTTGGTTATCATACAGAGTGTTAGATAAAGTAAGTGACAGCACACTCAAAAAGGATAATTAAAGAGCTTAATAAAGGGACAATTAAAAAGGCAGGGATAGGGGAAACTTAAGGTTTGTGTAGTACTTTGGGGCTGGCAATGGTTGGGATTAATTACCACTCCTAAGCCTGAATGGACAAGGGGAGGAAGTGGTGATGGGACCCAGAGAGGCTGGCCACAGCTGGGGAGAAGGCTGTCTAACAGGAGATGTGGTCTCCAGTATTGAAACACAATCAACCCATGGGGACCCAGCAGAAAGGGGGCTGAAGGAACAAATACCCATTCCACTTTCATCTTTCCCTTAGACCTGCTGGGGCTTCCCGTTAACCAGAAGCAACTATAAGCCAGAGGGTAAGGAGTACGGCGAAGTAGACCATATATCTTATTTTCCTGCCCAAAGCATAGTGGAGAGGGGTGGACAGTGGATCAAGGTAGGGGTGGAGGGTAGGGCTGGGGGTTTGGAATGAGAAATATATAGCACACAGATGCTGATTTTTTCGGTGTGGAACACTGATAATGGGGGAGGCTTATATGCTGATACACGTGAGGGCAGGGGGTATATGGGAACTCTCTGTACCCTCTTCTCAGTTTTGCTATGAATGTAAAACTGCTCTAAAAATAAGGTTTATTAATTTTTAAAAAAGAGATATTATTTCAGTAGAGCCCAGAGAACTCTTCTTTATCAGAATCCCTTTCTTAAAAAAGATACACACACATTCGGCAATTCTAAACAAGATTAGTAAAGCCAAAATAAACTGTCCCCTTTTTGAGAGGTTCCTCTAGGAATTTCAGGGAACTGGTTCAAAATCACTTGTCTATTATTGTGTGGACATTTCTGCTTCCCAAAAGAAGAGTGAGTCATGGTACAAGAGTGAGTGATGGTACAAGAAGTGTTCCTTCTGAAGTGTTTTCTAAGGATTTGACCTGAATATTCAGTTCTATAAAATGAGAGAAAGACTGGGAAATAGAAAGAAAAAAGTATTCTCTTGAGTTTTAGAAGGAGTTGTTCTGGTGAAGAAATACGCTATGGGCTGGGGGAAGAGAGCCCAAGTCAACTGGAGCAATAACATTTCATGTAATGAGAGTAAAGATAGAATTTCTGTCATTCAGAGAAAGTTCTTTTGATCAGTTTCAAAGCTGGAGACGAGGAGTCAATGATGTTATTCGGGTAAATAAGAATCAGATAAATATACTTTCAAATCCCAAGTCCACCATTTCCCAGCTCTGCAAACTTGGCCAAATTGCTTAAATTTTTAGAAACTCAGATTTCTCAGCTCTAAAGTGAGGGCAAAAATATGTAGCCTAGATCACTTTTTGAGGAAATGAATGAAAAGTGTATGTCAGCTCTTCAGCTGGTAGGTTGATTGGTAAATAATAATTTACCAATTATTACGATTATATTTATAATTATAAAATGTGTATTATTATAGCTCTTAATAATAATGGTAATATAATAATAATAATGGTTTCATATTATTACCATGATAACAAATTGTCTAAGCACAATCTTTTGAATCAACAAGTATATATTAAAATCCTACCATGCACTTAATGCTTTCATACAAACTTGATAGAACAGGTCTAAGATTGGGTCCTTCCATAAGGAAATTGTGACCTAATAGGGGAGATAAGATGCACATGCAGGAAACAGCGGAAAATATCAGACAACATAATTAGGCCAATCATGCAGTCTAGACTGTAAGTGCTAAAGAGGTTCAGAGAAGAATAACATCAAAAGGACTGAAGATTCAGGACTCATTTCATGGAGGAAGGACCTTCAAGTTAGGTATGGTTTAGTAAGGCTAAGAAGCGGGGGCGGGGAGGGACAATCCTTGTGGTAATATCAGGTGGAAGACAGGTACCAAAGTAGGTAAGCACAACTTTTACTTAAACAAAAGTCTGTTCAGGGGGAGCTGTGGAAAGCAGGCGAGAGAGGTGGGAGTGGGGCAGCAGTGGGCTACAGAAAGAAAGTATTTGGACTTCATGGAGTAGTGATTGGATAGCTATTCAAAGTTATTTAGAAGTTGAGTGGCCTGACAAGCACAACATTTAGGGAAGGTCAGTCTAACCAAGTGGGTGGTGGAAAGTACGATGGCTAAAGTCAAGAAGATCAACTGAGGAGTTATATTACCCCAAACTTTCTCTTTTTATTTTGGAACTTTTTGTAAAATTTGAATTTTAAAAGGTGAACATATATTGCTTCTTTCATTAGAAAAGATATCTTTAAAGGGAATGAAGTATTAAAAGAAAAGTACAGTATTAAGAAATATTTTCATCTCTCTTGAATATTGTTAAATTAAGTCAGATAAAGGAAACAGTATATTTTAGTTTCTCTTTTTACCTTAGCTGCTAGGATTCTCAAAATTATTTTTAATACAAACCTGGTGACTTTCCTGAAAATAGATTTTTGATGTTGTGCTCCCTCTTAGCAGCTCTAGGCAAGACAAAGGGAAAACCATAAAATTTCTTAGCTAAGCACCCTGCTACTCTCAGCTTCCATCAGAGTACCTGGAAATTGGTTTTACCTCCAGGAAATAAGCTATTAACCAAAAAGCATACAATAACTCCTATGCTTCCCAGAATGTGCTATTTCATGACTGAGGTCACAAACAAAGTTAAATGGCTGTGCCATTAGGGGAGTGGTAGGTCAGCCCTTGCCAAAAACAAAGAGTTCCAGAAGGAAATGTTGGCAGAGCCCACCCAAGCAGAGTGGAAGAGAGTAAACAACATATCAAGCCAATATAATATGATAATGCTACAGTGACATCATAATATGACCAATGTTTGGTGAGTATTTACTGTAAACCAGACTCTATGCTAAGGGTTTTAATTGCATAATTCATTTAATCTTCAATCCAAGGAGATAGGCATGATTATTATTCATTCCCACTTTATTGGTTAGAGAAATGGAGGCTTAAAGATTTTAAGAGCCACGTTCAAAGTCATGTAGCTGGTGAATGGCAGAGCTGAGGCAATATGGCTTAGTGGTTTATACCACCGCTTCAAGGGCAGTCTGTGTGGGTTCAGATCTCTGCTCTCCTATATGTGAGCTGCATGACCTTGAACAGGCAATTTGAATACTTTCTAAGTCTCAATCTATTCATCTGTACAATGCAAATACTGGTAACACCTATTTATTAGGTCGTCATGAAATAATGTGTGCAATGGGTGGGACATTCACAGACACACAGTAAGTTTGGTCATAAATGCAGAAGAGCAGGCATAGTTGATGGTGGAGTTGCAGGTGTCACAGTGCTAGATCCTGTTGTATTAAGTGTTCCCATCATCTCCTAATTCCCCTTTATCTAATTCTGTGATTGCCAATCAATCATCTAACCAGGCAGCTTCTTTTCTGATAGGAAAGGATATGCTGGCAAGACCCTGTGTCTGCCCCATTTGTCTGATAGGCTGTTTGCTTGAAAGTTATATTGATAAATCAGCATTCTAGTTTTATTCAGCACTAGCTGACCTTTATTAGCATGAATTGACACCATTGAGTCATATACTGGCAAGATGCACTTTCTGAGTCTGAAAGTCTAAAGGTGAGAGAATGGCCAGTGGATAATTCACCAAAGGAAACCTGCTTTAAGGGGCTTTGTGAGGACTGCAGCAAGGCCTTCTTTGGAAGGCCCCATTATCACAGTATTACGGGTAGACAGACACCCATAGTCATCAGGATACCAAGGGAGTACGGAAAACTAAGTCCCATGTCACAAAACCAATTTCCCTCCATATAGTGGGACCCAGGTGACTCCTTTGGAACACGCTTTGGTTGTCCAGAGCCAATGCCAAGCTGTGTGTCCCTTCCCCTCATCATTCATTGAGTCCATTCAGAGAAGAACTCAGGCAGCCCAGTGTTCAGTAATTGGGACATGTGGGGATTCCAGCTCCCTGCCCTAATTTCATATATTAAAGTAACCATTTTTCCTCTTTAAAAAATTCTCCTGTTTGCTGCTTTCTTCCTCTCTCCAGTCCTTTATTTATTCACTTTTTAATTGTATAATACTGCCAAAGATGCCTGAACCCTGTGCAGTAAAGAAATCTGAGTTTTCTTACTGATGCATGTAAAATCTCAGACGCCTGGATTCCGTGCCACGCTGTGCTCTGTGAGGATGGGAAACAAAGGGGTGAAGGACAGTGGCTGCCTGGTGTCTTAATAAGATGCAGATCAGCCGAAGAGCATCAGACCATCAAATCCAGGGTCTGCGGCAACGGCACACCTTTTGTCAGGCTTGGAATGGACCGAGATGGATTCGGGGCTTTATTGAAAGATCATACAGGATGACTGCAAAATCCCATTACTTGTTGATTAAGTATTGATTGCCTCAGTATTAACAAGCCAGCTAATATGAAGTGACCTCTGAGGCCAGTGGTTTGGGAGGAGGGGGAAGACAATTTACTAAAACAGGCAGGCAGATGAATAAGAGGGCTAGATTTGCTCTTGGCTTTTAGCTTCGGTTAAAATGTCACACTTGATAGTGCAGATCAATGCTCACTTTATTTCCTCACAGCCGTCTTATTACCATCATGAGGCTGCCTCCTTTGATGCTTTCTAATGACCCTCTGAACTGCCTGCTCAGCTCACCCTCTGCTTTCAAGTGAAAGGAGAGCCCTCTCTGCCCCCTCACTGCTGACGGAGCGGCCATGGATATGAGGCTGGGCCACAAGGACCAGCAGAGCCTTGTCCAGGGTCAGCGGTGCTACACTCGCTGCGCTTTTCCCCTTGTCCTTTGCTTTCCTTTGAGCATCTTCTGCATCAAAGCTCGTCTCCTCTTTCCAAGATTCCAAATAAAGCCGAGGTGGTGAAACAAGAGGCTGAGCTCCAAACTCCCACCCAAGGCCACCATCTGGGTCAGGAGCTCTATGACTTCATTCTCTAGGAAGGGAACTCTTGCCTATTTGAAACCTCCCCCTCCCATCCAGAAATGGATGTCTTTGATGATGGGAAAAATAAGTAAGTAAACAAATAACTTGAAAAACCAAAATTCTCCCTCACTCCAATCAAGCAAACTGCGATTTAAGAAGGCCTGTGGCATGTGCCAGCCAAAGGAACGGTAAGCAGTCTTCTGCTATGGAAATCTTAGTTTACTTTTTAGTCTATAAAGAGGAGCTTTTGTGAACATGCTCTGCTCTTTTAGCAAGGTGTTTGGTTTCTGTGCTGCAAAATACTCTGCTGACTACTTAGTCTAGCTTTCTCTGAGTATAAATATTTCATGTGCTGGCCAGTGTAGGGATTTGTCAATGCCCTCCTATTGGCCAGAGGTCTGGCTCCAACTTTCTGCGTCAAAAAGAAAATAGAGAAGTGAATCTAGTGAAAAACTTTCTCCTTGGCAAACATACTCAATTGGTCTCTGAAATGAAAAGGTTTCCAGCACTGCATAGCTAGAGGGAGGAACAGGAGTACAGAGAAGAAACTTTAAACTCTCTAAGGCTGGTATTCAAAGCCAATGTCGACCTGAAGATGAAAACCATAATAATTTCTCTGGGGCTTTAAGGAACTGTCTCAGTCAGTTTTGTTGCTGCAAAATTCATAATTTAAAGCCTCTTCCCACCTATTCCAGCCTAAATTGGGTGAATAAAGATCATTTCTCCCTTTACTTAACTATATCAGTCTTTTTTCTCAGGGTCTTAACAGGCTTCCATATAGAGTCCTATAATTCAGAACCACTCAAAGTCCACCACAAGCAAAACCGTTTTCCTTTCTCCTTTTCCCATCTATTATTTTCTGCTCTTATAGGAAAATCCACTAAATCCCTCCCCCACTTTCCCTATTTTTGAACTACAGTCTCTAAATATTTATTTAATACAAACCATGTGTATATTTGCAGCATTAAGTTGGCATTCAAAGGTTTGTTGAATGAATAAACTCGTTTCGAATTATTTTTCATTGAGTTCATGAATTTACTGTGTGGTTCTGTAAGGTATAAAGACTAATTCTCTCTACTCTACAAAAATTTAGACATCATAATGAGAAACCTGGCTTGCATTCTTCCCTCAATCTCATGACCCCCAATGAATCTGCTGGAAAACCTATATAATAATGAGTTCTATAATGAAAGAAACTTTTGGAAGAAAACATAAAAATCTCAGCAAAGAACATTTCATATTTTCTATATCCAGGAACCCCTGTATGGGATAATATCCTGTTTAATATTTCTGCAAAACTATTCTGACCTCAGAGAAATTTTTTAGCTTATAAAAATCTCAACCTAAGATATAATATAGGGATAAACAATTAGTGGTCTCAGGAAAAGTTTATATAAATTTATGGAAAAATAGATACACAGCAGGAGGTGAAGGGAAGTGAGGCTTAAATAGAAAACATTCTTAAGTTTCTGAGTTTAGTGTCATTCTGCTTTCATACCCAGCCATACCTTCTGAAAAAATCATTAAATATGTGTGATCTGTCTCCCTTCTTTTGGTTCAGATGCACTTTATTCATAACTTCAGGAAATATTTATTAAATGATGACTACTTAGCACCAAGTAAATATTTATTAAATGATGACTACTAGGCACTGTAAAAACATACCTGAACAAATGCATGGCACCTGAGCTAAGGAGCTCCATCTAAGGGAAACCAAAAGAATCACAGGAACACAGCAATATAACAGATCTAAAGCCAAAGATGATTAAGACTCTAAAAATTATTGACCAAATGATTCTATCCTGAGTGGCTGCCCAGACGTAACTGGTGTCTTGATTTCTGGCCTTGTCTCCTTTGACTGAGTAGATTAAACTAGCTCACTAGATTTACCCTGAAACCAAAGTTGACATCATGACCTTCCATGAATCTCAATGACCAATGAGGCAAAAGTGAAACAAGCAGATTTTTTTTAGTATTACTTGGATGAGTTTTAGGTATTTCAAGGACACCAAAATAGTAATAGTATTTGTGCATAGCTATGTGTTTATTTGCACTAGCTCTTAAAAAATGTAGGGACCAGTGCTTTGAATTACATCTTTTCTCAGAATGTTGCTTTATGAAAATCTTTATTATCTACCTGATCTTCCTCAGCAATCTCATTTTTCTGCACTCCCATAGCTCCTTCCCATCCCCCACCACATGCTTGGGAAACACGGAAACACTGAGTTCTTGTCCCCAACCCCGCCCCAATTCTGTGTTTCCCATGTCCTTGTGCCTCTGAACACACCGTTCTCATGCCTCAGGTATATTCCTCCCTCTTTCCTTCCCAAAGATCACTTCATCTATAAATATGCCCTGGTTTTTCCTGAAAGAATTTGTTCACTTCAAAAAACTTTATATTTAAATGTGTTATTTTCTAGGGACTGTGCTAGGTACCAGTGATTCCCAGGCTAAAGGACTCACGCTGGAAAGAAAATATGTAGACAAATGATTATGATGAAATGTGACAATATGCATAATATAGAATACACAGAAAGGTTACTGTTAGTACAAAAGAAGCAGTGCTTCTTTCTGGAAGGGCGAGGCAAGAATAAAGATGTTCAAATACAAGATATAACACAGGAGGAGTAGAGTTTTAAAAATTTAAGGTGGAATGCCATTTGGGCCAAAGGAAATAGAAGAGAAAGATGGAATTGTATGGTGTCCTTCACCTACGCTCATAGGTTTACTACATTTCATTTTTAGTCCGAATGTGACTGTCTCTTCCCACTTGACAGTGAACGCCACAAAATCAGGTCCTAGTTCTCATTATCTTGTTGTCTCCACTGAGTTGGTACTCAAAATGCTTTTGAATGAATGATTTCATAAAATTCTCTCCAATCTTTCGCAATATATCAGTGAAAAGATGAACAAGCACTTTTATATTTTTAATGCTCCTTAGTATCAACCAGGTCTGCAACACAAGAAGATACACCTAAAGTGAGTTTCAAATAGGTCAAATACATCTCCTTTAACAGGTGTCTCATGTACGCGAATGGTCTGTAGTTGGGCATATATGTAGCAATAGTGGTGGTGAGATGGGTGGGTTTGGGGTGGTTGATGGTATGTTAGAATTGGACACAAGCATTCAGACTTCTAAAATTTAAAAGCCACACTTTGTCACTGGCATCAGCACTCATGGCCTGGATGAGGCAGGTGGGTGGAATGAGTAGGAAGGTAGAACAGGTTCAGTGTGGGTGGTGGAGGAACTAAGGAGATGGTTATAGAAGAAAAGAAAAAAGGTGAACAATGTTCTACGTTAAAGATCTCATTTAAAGGGTCAGTACTGTGTGGCAATGAAATTCAGGGTCTGGTTATACTAGAATGTGGCTGGTGGGGAGTTAGGGGAAGAAAAGTTGAGGCAATTTGTGGTTGTAAGTTCAAAGAATATTACCTTTTAAAATACAGAGTGACTTTAAAGAATTAAACTGAAAACAGACAATATAAGAAGAACAAGTTTTTGTATGGCATTCCCAAGAAGAAATAATACACTTGTTATGCATTACAGTCTGTGCTCAAAATGCTATTTCAGCATTCTGGGTATTAAAAAAAGAACCTTATGTGGTCTTGTGGTGAACGACTGTGAAGGATTATTTAAAGTAAACTGTAGGGAAGTATAAAACAAACCCAGCTAATTTATCACAACAGTGAAGATGCATAAATAAGATGTCTATGAATAACAAGGACAGCCTACCTATTATTTAAAAAAAAATTCATTTTTAGTAGAAAATATGCCACATTTTATTTAAAGGAGAATGACCCCTCTTTTTTTCCCCACAGCTGTATAGCCTCTGGTACAGCCTTACTTATTACTATGAATATAACATGATGGCTGTTTTGGAAATGTTTTAATTATTTGATGAGCCTCTGGAAATGTTGGCTTGAGAGATATATATCTTCACAGTCAAGACTAATATTGTCTTAAGCCTGGGAGCTCAAGAACTCAGCAAATGTGGTTACCAATCAATCGCCAATCAAAGAGACAATGGATGATGAGAGGGAAGATATGCCTGTGTACCTTGTGATTTTTTCATTAACAACATGTAGCATATTATGTAGAAGAAACCTCATTGTATCTCTCCGACCAAGTGATTTAATGCGTAAACATCCTAAACAATTTTTCATAGAAGGCACCAATGATAGGCTTGGATTTTTATCTGTGTCCCTGAGTTTTGTGTTGTAGCTCTGAAACCAGCATGCCGGTTCATGTAGCACTGACGGCCAGGTGTCCAGCAAACAGTTTCCCCTGTCCTTCTGGTCACAGTTAGACTGCATTTCTCAGCCTCCCTTGCAGTTAAGCTGGAACCATCATTACAAACTGATCTCTGGCAAATCCCCAGCCCATAAAAACTCCCCAAGGGCCCCTCACCCTGCCTCTTTCCCTATGTGCAGGTGAATAGAGAGGTCTCCCAGGATCTAGAAGATGGTGGAGCCACAATGTGGGAGGAACCTAGTTCCTGAATGAATAAAAGGACTTCTTTTCACTTTTACATTTTCAAGAAGCCACCTTTATTGTGTAAAGTCACTCAGATTTGAGGGGGTTTTTTCTTGTTGTTGTTACAGTTGTTAGCCTGTAATTTATTCAACTATAAAATCTTTCTTGTGTCTTTTTTCCACGTTTCTGTTTCTTAACCAAACTTTAGCTGGCCTATATTCTTGTACCTAATAAACAAGGGGAAATAAACTAGGCAAAAATATATGTTTTCATTATTGAGAAATATAAGAGAGGATGAGTAGCTAAATCATATGAACACCCTTGTAAGGATAATATTAAATATAACCAAGTCATAGATGCCTTCATCATGCTTGAAAAAGAATAGGTGAGAAAACAACATACAAACAATTCATATTGATTTAAAAAAACCTTCTGATTTGATCAAACATAGTTCGGGCATGAAAATGTGCCATGAGTGACCTATATCACTGATCATTAATCCAGGTCTCCTTGTGTCAAGTGAAAGACAACCAAGACTTTTAAAGCTCTCTTTGGAAACCCTTGTCATCATGAAAACAAGTTCATGCTTCCTGGAACATGTTCATTTATCCTAGCTGTACTATTCTGAAAACCCCAGGTAGGTTTTGGGTACTTGGAAACACTGAGTCTTTTAGACATTTGAGATGCCAACACAGTCCAAGTGTCTTTTTTATTTTTTATTTTTTTGGCTGCGTTTTTTAATTTTTTGGCTGCATTTTATTTTTTTATTTTTTTGGTCTTTGTTGCTGCACGCGGGCTTTTCTCTAGTTGTAGTGAGCGGGGGCTACTCTTCTCATTGTGGTGGCTTCTCTTGCTGCAGAGCACGGGCTCTAGGTGCACGGGCTTCAGTAGTTGTGGCACACGGGCTCAGTAGTTGTGGCTCACGGGCTTAGTTGCTCCGCGGCATGTGGGATCTTCCCGGACCAGGGTTAGAACCCGTGTCCCCTGCATTGGCAGGCGGATTCTTAAACACTACACCACCAGGGAAGCCCCCAAGTGTCCTTAAAGTAAATTCCACAGTGATGCGGAATAAGATGTGGCAGTCAAAAAGATGTTTGTTGAATACTCTCATTATTCAGGAAAGTCACATATATGAAAGCCCTACACCTTATCCACCAACACATCCATAAAAAACCCATCAGGCTAGGAGAGTTCTCCAGTTAAAGAGACTGCACATGAAAATTCATAGAAAGGACAGATTTCAATACATCATCCTCAAGAAGTGATACTCTCAGAGGTTTGCACCACTGCTCTTTTACAAAATCTTTGATTTGCTTTTGATATGCATTTTCACCCTTTCAAATGCAACCAGATCTCAGTACATATCACATTTTTAATGAGAAGAAACAAGCAGGTGTTGATGTGTTATATATAACTGCTACAATTCCAGCTACATTTGTCTAATGCGTATGGATATCACTTGTCAACAATACACTAAGAAAAATGAAAAATCGAATAAAAACCTATTCATGTATTTGGCTTCTGGAGAGAACATATTTAAGTGGTTGCTTTCATATATTTTGGGAGACTGTTGAAAATTAGCAACATTTAGAGATTACTGAGAAGACACTTATGTTGAGTCAAGCTCACATTATTAACAATTTGCATATTACTTAATAACCCATGTCTCTTTCTTGAAAGCATCTATGAGTGGAAATATTTATTCCTTCATACGCATCACTGATTGGCATTTCTGTTATTGAAATCCATGCTATCAAAGTGATGAGTCTTTACCATAGGTACGTCAACTGCTGTTCTTATCAAAACATCTGTAATAAGAATATATGCACTTTTAAACCATGGAAGGGTTGATATAACAATGTGGTTGTAATCTTTGCTCACAATTATCCAAAATCCTAACTTACACGATGCTATTGGCTGCAAGAAATTAAATCAACACCATCATCATCAACAACAAAGCATTTATTAAACGTGTAGCCTCTGTAAATAAAATGTTTGGGGATAGAGGTAGAGGAGTTGTGTAATGTGCATTCGAAGAAATTACGGATTATTGGAAAATATGAAAAATTAACATGAGAGTAATAACTACTAATATAGGCAACTTTAAAAATAATCAGTGCTTTAGATTTACTTAACTAAGGTTCATTACAGCAAGTCTGAGTAGAACAAATAAAGTCATTACTCACACAAAAATGGGGCCCAACCTGGGCAAGTGCACATATCAGGCAATAGAAGGTGATCTAGGAAGGTAAGTCAGCGGGTCCATTGAAGTCTGGGTGCTTGGAAACAGGACCTAGTCGTGTAGGTTTTCTGAAATGTGCCCTTTCTCAGTTTGAGGAAATTCCCTTCTCTTCCTAGTTTGCTGACTGTATCATAAATGGATGTTGAATTTTGTTAGCTTTTTCTGTACCTATTATGATTATCACACACACACACACACACACACACAAACTTACCTCATGTATTTTGGTAGTATGGTAATTTTTTATTGATTAGTGAATATTCAAGTAGCCTTGCACTTTGGGAATAAAACCCACTTGGTCATCATGTATGTATATACATTTCATATAACTGCTGGATTTGATTTGCTAGCATTTTGTTCAGTTTTGCATCTATGCTCTTGAGGGATATTGATCTATACATTTTTTTCCTACAGTGTCTTTGTCTTGTTTTGGTGTCATTGTAATAATGGCTTCATAAATTGTGTTGGAATATGTTCTATCCTCCTCTAATATCTGAAAGAGTTTGTGTACAATTGGTATCATCTTTTTCTTAAACGACTGACAGAATTCACCAGTGAAGCTATCTGAGCCTGGAATTTTTATTTTGAGAATGTTTTTAAATTATCAATTCAACTTGTTTAACACATATTGCTATTTATATTTTTTATTTATTCTAGTGTCAGTTTTAGTAATTTCTGTCTTTCAAATAACTTATTTACTTCATCTAAGTTGTCAACTTCATTGGCTTAATGTTTTTTATAATATTGTCTTATATATATTTAATGAATTTAGGATGCTCAGTGGTATCACCTCTTTCTTTCCTGATGTTGGACTCCTTTCTCTCCAATCTGGCAGGTGCGAACATGAATGTCTCCCAGGCCTCTGTGAACTCTGGGGGGGTGTTCAGCTTGCAGCACCCCAATGTTTCTTCTTTGTTGAGCCTTATGGATTTGCCCTGTGCAATTTCCAACCAGAGACTCATGAAGACCCCTAACAGATCCCGAGAGCTCTTTTTTTGCATTGCTCCTCTATACTGCTTTACATCACAAATTCTAGCCACCTCATTCTCCCTGCATTCCAAGATCTGTCTCCTCATATCAGTGATACGACTATTTCCATCTTTGGTCCATTACATGCCTCCAGGCTGAAAGCCAAGGTGATTGGAGAGCTTACCTCACTGGTTTCCCTTTTCAAGGGGATCACAGTTATGCACCACCTGTTGTCCAACATCTGAAAACAGTTATTTCATATATTTTGTCCAGTTTACCAGTTGTTTGGAGTCCTGATAAGTCTGGTACCAGTTAATCTGCCATGGCCAGAAACATTAATGTTTTATTAAAGATGGGAGAAACTGAGACTCAGATATGTATCTTTTTCAGTGTATACAACTAATAAACATGATTAAACACCCCAGCTATACTTTTTCCACTCTATCATGCTGCCTCTCAACTTATTCAGCAGAGGTTTATGGAAGGCATAGATAGAATTTTGCTAGATTTAAGATAATCCCTCAAATTTATCTAATTGGAGTAAAATGATATATTCACATGAAATAATATAAGACAGTGAATTATACAATCTGTGCTAACAAAGTTTAAAGAAGATGGGAAACAATGTTTTGCAAAGTTGTTTTAACTGGGGAAAATTATTGCATGTTATAGAAGTATAAGTAAAACAGAAAATATAATACTGAGAAAATATTCAATGGTTGACATTGGTGAGAACTTTCTGATCTTAATATGTCTTGATGTCAACCATACTGGTCTCACTGGGGTCAAGCAAAGTCATTCTTATCATTTTATCTTCTCTGCAGCCCCTGAAAGAAGTCTATTTGACAATTATTTAGTGTCTCCATTGTAAGGCAGAGATCCTAAAAGCTCATTTATTTTAATCAGATTAAAGGCCTTAACAGTAAGAAAACCAAACACATTTTAGCTTTAGTGGACAACTTAAAATGGTTTAAAGCCAACAGATTCCACAGAAAACAAGAGCGCCTAAAAATCTCAATGTAATTGAATTAGTTATTTAAAATTTGGTTTACATAAGGATTTATTTCATAATTTAAGGTATCTGTATATGAAGGAATAGACTTGGTAAAACAGCCAAGAAACAAACAAACAAACAAATCACAAAAGAGTTTACCTATGAGATTTATTATTGTTAAGTGTCAAAATGTACTCCTCATTGTACAAGCAAGTGACATGCCCATTACATAGCAGAATTCCTGAGTTTGAGGCTTTTAAATAAATATTAGCATCCTTTATATTATGGTTGCTGTGAAATACACAGAAATGGGAGCCTCTTGGCTACTTCTCAAAGCTGTTCCACATTTCCTGAATTTGTAGATGTGCTAGGTGTTACAGGTAGACTTTTTTTTCCATTGTTTCTAGGTGTTGGTAGTCATTTGATTGTACCTAAAAAAAAAGAAAGTAGTTTGCTGATATTTAGGCAAAAAGACACACAGAACTATTGACGTCTTCTTAGAATGATTATGCACATAGGATAAGAAAGAATCCCAAAGTGAGTGCAGACAGAAGAAAGTAAATTAGTACGTAAAAAATGGTTGCTGGAGTGGATGTATTGAGCACGCATTTGCCTCTAAGCCTAAATGTTTGAGAAAGCATCTCTCACTGAATCATAATTTCTAAATTAAAGGTAGAGAAAAACTGTTGAGGATCATTTCCACCCTGACCCATGGGATATGTGTGATGGCTTGTGGTTCATCACTATCACTTTTTCTGAAAGTGTTAATTAAGCGTCTTGATATGTTGAGAGAAAACCGTCACTGTAGTCCTGATGGTCTGAGGCGGACAGTCAACAGCACACACAGAAATCACATGTGTTTTCAAACGTCTATGACTAGAGTAGAATAAAAATGGGCGCTGTTATATGTATTAGTCAGGAGTCTCCTGACTGCAACCTGTAAGAACAGCTCACTCAAACTTTACTCAACGTACAGGGCACCTTTGGCTGAGGTGGCTGGGAAGGTCCTGAGGCTAACTCGCCCTATTGTGAGCCTCGGGGACCAACACTAGCATGGTTTCTGGGCTTCTTTCGTCTGTCGGTCAGGACTTGGGAATTTGAATGATCTAAAGTCGGGTTCCTCAGACTTGATACTCTTCATATTTTGGGCCAGCTCATTCTTTCTTGTGCGGGCTTTTCTGTGTATTGTAAGATGTTCAGCAGTTTCCTCAGCCTCTACCCCATAGGTACCAGTATTGCCTCCTGCTCTAGTTTGACAACCACAAATGTCTCCAGACATTGCTAAAGGTCCCGTGGGGAAAAAGATTTTCAGCAGCTGAGAACCACTGGCCTAGAGGTTAATAACATATACTGCATAGATTCAGATTCTGTCACTATCACTTTCTAGCTATGTGAACTTGAGCAAGTTACTTCACTTCTGTGTGCTTACATTTCCTTATCTCTTTAATGATGATTATAGCATTATCTACAAGATAAGGATACTCTGAGGATTGAGATCTTACAAGTAAAATTCTTAGAACAGTGCTTGCACCTAGTCAGCCTTCAAGTGACGTTAGCTCTTAATACTAACAGCAAGGATCCCTTCATATGGTAAAGAAATGGCTTCTGGCAGCACCACATTAAACAGAACTAGCTTAATAACTTCAAAGGAATCAACAGCTTTTTTTCTCCCTGTACATCAACTAGGCCAGCTTGGGTCATGTGACTGTGTCTTGAAACAAGTACAGCTGCCAAGGGGATGGAGTCCTGTGAATGGCTAGGCTTGGATCAAACCAATCCCATAGCTTTAAAGAAGAGACTTTATTCAAAGAAGTGAGATGGAAAAGCATAATGGACAGGCAAAGTCCAAAGCCACCATGGTCCACTTCAGTGTATAAAAACATGTGCAAAGTAGATTTCCTACCTTGGCAACTGATTCACAGGTCATGAAAACCTGTCTCTAGTCACATTTTGGTGAATCTCCTGGGGCAAAGAGGTCAGCAAATTATCAGACCAGACAATGTCAAGATGTGACAAGAAAATGACCCTCTGAAAAGGTATCAGAGGCAGACCTGCTATCCCCAAAACTAGAGGCAGGGAAAGCCTGGTTGCAGCAGAAGAAATGGACATGCTGTTCTTTGCCAGTTTTGTAATGAGAAAGACAAAGCTGGAATAGTACTGATCAAAGCCACCATTCATTGAGTTCTTCCCAGGGGATAGATGCTATATTGTGTTATCTCAATACAACATCTCTGCATGGTCATTGATATGATTCCCATTTTTAAAATGAGGAGACTGAAGATTTTCTAGAAAAGATGAGTAAATGTGGCTAAGGCTCACAACCAGTAAGGGATGGAGCCAAATTCAAGCCCAAGCTTGTCTGACTTCACAGCTCCTACTCATCCCCACACTGCCATCCCAGAGTCTGAGCAAAATGCACAGGAAAGCTAAGCTACCAGATTTTGGGGGTGGGGGGTGGGGTGGGTACATACTTACTGAAGAAGACAGGGCATTAATTAGGGCTTTTCTGATTGGCAAGTGAGCCCAGCAAGCACTGCTGTGTGAAATCTCCAAATTTCACGTACTAGGGATAGAAGTCCAGACAGGATGAGTCCTCCCTGCCAGAAATTCACTTTTCTTGCCTTATAGTTGTCTTGAGTTTTTGCACTTTCAGATATTGCCTTTTGTTTAACAATCCAGCTCAATTCAACTTCTAGTCAGGGCTAGACTTAGACAAGTGGTCACCTTGGATAAGAAGAAAACAGATTTCAAATAATAAAATTTGTACACTTTTTTCCGTACATTCATTACATAAACTGCATGTGACATAACATTTCAACTTCATTGGAATTGCTTTTCATGTCAGTTTCCTCCATTATTTGTGATTGGATAGCCCTAGTTATTCTTACTTGGTAAAGTCTTGATCCAGGTTAGTCGCACTGAGACACCCATATTGTGAGTGATGATGCAATGAACATGGGGTTGCAGATAACTCTATGAGATCCTGATTTCAATTCCCTTGGATACCTACACAGAAGCAGAATTGCTGAATCATATGATATTGAACAAATTTCTTAATTTCACTGGTCTTTAATTTCCTCATCTGTAAAGTGGGTTAATAGAGATACTTTCCTACTAGGATTTTGAGGATCTTATAAAATGATTTTGTAAGTAGGGCTTGAAACATAGATAACTCAGTGTACTTGAGTTTTCTTTACTTCCCCAAGTTTTGCTATGAGATCTTCCTGTATCCTCTAGATGCAGTAAAATGAAGCAGTTAAGTGGACAGGAATTGGAGTTATGCTCTATCACCTAACTGCCCTGAGACCTGGACAAGTTACTTAATCTTATCTTTAAAATGTGAATTAATAATTGAACCTACTTTGCTGGGTTATAAAATGAATGAAATGAGGTAATTATGCAAAATGCTTATCCTGAGCCTTTTTCAAACGATGTGTGGAAATACTGGCATTTTTACCATACCAAGCCTTTGCCATCTGTGGTCTTCTCCAGCTCGACCCAAGCAGAGCAGGGATGCATTCCATGGACAGGTTCCAGCCTAACCTGTTCCAGAGCCAGTCTACAAAAAGGATACTACCAGCCTCATGCCACCAGCTAAGTGATCTGGAATCAGTCTGTAAGAGTATTTTTATAGATACCCCTATGCATTTTAATTTCCCCCTTAAAAATGTATTTCCTTTACATGTTTTTTCCTTCTAGACTGTGCCTTGTGGTGCAGTGCCCCAAGGCAGGAAATTGAGACTTCTTTTCTTAAAAAAATTTAAAAAAATTTTTATACAGCAGGTTCTTATTAGTCTTCCATTTTATACACATCAGTGTATACATGTCAATCCCAATCTCCCAATTCATCCACCACCACCACCACCCCCCGCTGCTTTCCCCCCTTAGTGTCCATATGTTTGTTCTCTACACCTGTGTCTCAATTTCTGTCCTGCAAACCGGTTCCTCTGCACCATTTTTCTAGGTTCCACATATGTGCGTTAATATACGATATTTGTTTTTCTCTTTCTGACTTACTTCACTCTGTATGACAGTCTCTAGGTTCATCCATGTCTCTACATATGACCCAATTTCGTTCCTTTTTATGGCTGAGTAATATTCCATTGTATATATGTACCACATATTCTTTATCCATTCGTCTGTCGATGGGCATTTAGGTTGCTTCCATGGCTATTGTAAATAGTGCTGCAATGAACATTGGGGTGCATGTGTCTTTTTGAATTATGGTTTTCTCTGGGTCTATGCCCAGTAGTGGGATTGCTGGGTCGTATGGTAGTTCTATTTTTAGTTTTTTAAGGAACCTCCGTACTGTTCTCCATAGTGGCTGTATCAATTTACATTCCCACCAACGGTGCAAGAGGGTTCCCTTTTCTCCACACCCTCTCCAGCATTTGTTGTTTGTAGATTTTCTGATGATGCCCATTCTAACTGGTGTGAGGTGATACCTCATTGTAGTTTTGATTTGCATTTCTCTAATAATTAGTGATGTTGAACAGCTTTTCATGTGCTTCTGGCCATCTGTATGTCTTCTTTGGAGAAATGTCTATTTAGGCCTTCTGCCCATTTTTGGATTGGGTTGTTTGTTTCTTTAGTATTGAGCTACATGAGCTGTTTATATATTTTGCATATGAATCCTTTGTCCGTTGATTCGTTTGCAAATATTTTCTCCCATTTTGAGGGTTGTCTTTTCGCCTTGTTTATGGTTTTCTTTGCTGTGCAAAAGCTTTTAAGTTTCATTAGGTCCCATTTATTTATTTTTGTTTTTATTTCCATTACTATAGGAGGTGGATCAAAAAAGATCTTGCTGTGATTTATGTCAAAGGGTGTTCTTCCTATGTTTTTCTCTAAGAGTTTAATACTGTCTGATCTTACATTTAGGTCTCTAATTCATTTTGAGTTTATTTTTGTGACTGGTGTTAGGGAGTGTTCTAATTTCATTCTTTTACATGTAGCTGTCCAGTTTTCCCAGCACCACTTATTGAAGAGACTGTCTTTTCTCCATTGTATATCCTTGCCTCTTTTGTCATAGATTAGTTGACCATAGGTGCATTGGTTTATCTCTGGGTTTTCTTTCCTGTTCCATTGATCTATGTTTCTGTTTTTGTGCGAGTACCATATTGTCTTGATTACTGTAGCTTTGTAATATAGTCTGAAGTCAGAGAGTCTGATTCCTCCAGCTCTGTTTTTTTCCCTCAAGACTGCTTTGGCTATTCGGGGTCTTTTCTGTCTCCATACAAATTTTAAGATTTTTGGTTCTAATTCCGTAAAAAATGCCACTGGTAATTTGATAGGGATTGCATTGAATCTGTAGATTGCATTGGGTAGTAGAGTCATTTTCACAATATTGATTCTTCCAATCCAAGAACATGGTATATCTCTCCATCTGTTGGTATCATTTTTAATTTCTTTCATCAGTGTCTTATAGTTTTCTGCATATGGGTTTTCTGTTTCCCTAGGTAGGTTTATTCCTAGGTATTTTATTCTTTTTGTTGCAATGGTAAATGGGAGTGTCTCCTTAATTTCTCTTTCAGATATTTCATCATTAGTGTATAGGAATGCAAGAGATTTCTGTGAATTAATTTTGTATCCTGCTACTTTACCAAATTCATTGATTAGCTCTAGTAGTTTTCTGGTGGCATCTTTAGGATTCTCTATGTATAGTATCATGTCATCTGCAAACACTGACGGTTTTACTTCTTCTTTTCCAATTTGTATTCCTTTTATTTCTTTTTCTTCTCTGATTGCCGTGGCTAGGACTTCCAAAACTATGTTGAATAATAGTGGTGAGAGTAGGTATCCTTGTCTAGTTCCTGATCTTAGAGGAAATGCTTTCAGTTTTTCACCATTGAGAATGATGTTTGCTGTGGGTTTGTTGTATAGGCCTTTATTATGTTGAGGTAGGTTCCCTCTGTGCCCACTTTCTGGAGAGTTTTTATCATAAATGGGTGTGAATTTTGTCAAAAGCTTTTTCTACATCTATTGAGATGACCATATGGTTTTTATTCTTCAATTTGTTAATATGGTGTATCACATTGATTGATGTCCGTATATTTTAGAATCCTTGCATCCCTGGGATAAATCCCACTTGATCATGGTGTATGATCCTTTTAATATGTTGTTTGATTCTGTTTGCTAGTATTTTGTTGAGGATTTTTGCATCTATATTCGTCAGTGATATTGGTCTGTAATTTTCTTTTTTTGTAGTTATATTTGTCTGGTTTTGGTATCAGGGTGATTATGGCCTCATAGAATGAGTTTGGGAGTGTTCCTTCCTCTGCAAGTTTTTGGAAGAGTTTGAGAAGGATGGGTGTCAGCTCTTCTATAATTGTTTGATAGAATTCACCTGTGAAGCCATCTGGTCCTGGGCTTTTGCTTGTTGGAAGATTTTTAATCACAGTTTCAATTTCATTACTTGTGATTGGTCTGTTCATATTTTCTATTTCTTCCTGATTCAGTCTTGGGAGGTTATACCTTTCTGAGAATTTGTCCATTTCTTCCAGATGGTCCATTTTATTGGCTTAGAGTTGCTTGTAGTAGTCTCTTGGATGCTTTGTATTTCTGCGGTGTCTGTTGTAACTTCTCCTTTTTCATTTCTAATTTTATTGAATTGAGTCCTCTCCCTCTTTTTCTTCATGAGTCTGACTAATGGTTTATCAATTTTGTTTATCTTCTCAAAGAACCACCTTTTAGTTTTATTGATCTTTGCTATTGTTTCTTTGTTTCTATTTCATTTATTTCTGCTCTGATCTTTATGATTTCTTTCCTTCTGCTAACTTTGGGTTTTCTTTGTTCTTCTTTCTCTAGTTTCTTTAGGTGTAAGGTTAGATTGTTTATTTGAGATTTTTCTTGTTTCTTGAAGTAGGCTTGTATAGCTATAAACTTCCCTCTTAGAACTGCTTTTGCTGCATCCCATAGGTTTTTTTTTTTTAATAAATAAATTAATTTATTTATTTATGGCTGTGTTGGGTCTTCGTGTCTGTGTGAGGGCTTTCTCCAGCTGTGAAGAGCGGGGGCCACTCTTCATCGCGGTGTGCGGGCCTCTCACTATCACGGCCTCTCTTGTTGCAGAGCACAGGCTCCAGACGTGCAGGCTCAGTAGTTGCGGCTCACGGGCCCAGTTGCTCCGCAGCATGTGGGATCCTCCCAGACCAGGGCCCGAACCCGTGTCCCCTGCATTGGCAGGCGGACTCTCAACCACTGCACCACCAGGGAAGTTCTATCCCATCGGTTTTTAATCGTCGTGTTTTCATTGTTATTTGTCTCTAGGTATGTTTTGGTTTCCTCTTTGATTCCTTCAGTGATCGCTTGGTTATTTAGTAACGTATTGTTTAGCCTCCATGTGTTTGTGTTTTTTACATTTTTTCCCTGTAATTGATTTCTAATCTCATAATGTTGTGGTCAGAAAAGATGCTTGATATGATTTCAATTTTCTTAAATTTACTGAGGCTTGATTTGTGACCCAAGATGTGATCTATCCTGGAGAATGTTCCATGCGCACTTGAGAAGAAAGTGTAATCTGCTGTTTTTGGATGGAATGTCCTATAAATATCAAGTAAATCTATCTGGTCTATTGTGTCATTTAAAGCTTGTGTTTCCTTATAAATTTTCTGTTTGGATGATCTGCCCATTGGTGTAAGTGAGGTGTTAAAGTCCCCCACTGTTATTGTGTCACTGTCAATTTACTCGTTTATAGCTGTTAGCAGTTGCCTTATGTATTGAGGTGCTCCTATGTTGGGTGCATATGTATTTATAATAGTTATATCTTCTTCTTGGATTGTTCCCTTGATCATTATGTAGTGTCCTTCCTTGTCTCTTGTAACATTCTTTATTTTAAAGTCTATTTTATCTGATATGAGTATTGCTACTCCAGCTTTCTTGTGATTTCCATTTGCATGGAATATCTTTTTCCATCCCCTCACTTTCAGTCTGTATGTGTCCCTAGGTCTGAAGTGGGTCTCTTGTAGACAGCATATATATGGGTCTTGTTTTTGTATCCATTCAGCAAGCCTGTGTCTTTTGGTTGGAGCATTTAATCCATTCACGTTTAAGGTAATTATCGATATGTATGTTCCTATGACCATTTTCTGAATAGTTTTGGGTTTGTTTTTGTAAGTCCTTTTCTCCTCTTGTGTTTCCCACTTTGAGAAGTTCCTTTAGCATTTGTTGTGTAGCTGGTTTGGTGGTGCTGAATTCTCTTAGCTTTTGCTTGTCTGTAAAGCTTTTGATTTCTCCATCGAATCTGAATGAGTTCCTGGACGGGTAGAGTAATCTTGGTTGTAGGTTCTTCCCTTTCATGACTTTAAGTATATCATGCCACTTCCTTCTGGCTTGTAGTTTCGGCTGAGAAATCAGCTGTTAACCTCATGGGAGTTCCCTTGTATGTTGTCGTTTTTCCCTTGCTGCTTTCAATAATTTTTCTTTGTCTTTAATTTTTGCCAATTTGATTACTATGTGTCTCGACGTGTTTCTCCTTGGGTTTATCCTGTATTGGACTCGCTGTGCTTCCTGGACTTGGGTGGCGATTTCCTTTCCCATGTTAAGGAAGTTTTCGACTACAATCTCTTCAAATATTTTCTCGGGTCCTTTCTCTCTCTCTTCTCCTTCTGGGACACCTATAATGTGAATGTTGTTGTGTTTAATGTTGTCCCAGAGGTCTCTTAGGCTGTTTTCATTTCTTTTCATTCTTTTTTCTTTATTCTGTTCCACAGCAGTGAATTCCACCATTCTGTCTTCCAGGTCACTTATCCGTTCTTCTGCCTCAGTTATTCTGCTATTGGTTCCTTCTACTGTATTTTTCATTTCAGTTATTGTATTGTTCATCTCTGTTTGTTTGTTCTTTAATTCTTCTAGGTCTTTGTTAAACATTTCTTGCATCTTCTCGATCTTTGCCTCCATTCTTTTTCTGAGGTCCTGGATCATCTTCACTATCATTATTCTGAATTCTTTTTCTGGAAGGTTGCCTATCTCCACTTCATTTAGTTGTTTTTCTGGGGTTTTATCTTGTTCCTTCATCTGTTACATAGCCCGCTGCCTTTTCATCTTGTCTATCTTTCTATGAATGTGGTTTTTCATTTCACAGGCTGCAGGATCATAGTTCTTCTTGCTTCTACTGTCTGCCCTCTGGTGGATGAGGCTATCTAAGAGGCTTGTGCAAGTTTCCTGATGGGAGGTGAGACTTCTTGATCTCTTTAGTAAGATGTAAGATTGAAAGTTGTATTTAGAGAACTAGACCTTATGGTTTAAGTTAAGGAATCCAGAGGGAAAAGAAAGGGGCAGGACTGGGGTGAGGGACCCACTTCTTCTCCCCCTAGAGAATGGTGGAAAGAGAAAGATGAAAGGTGGGAGAAAGGAAAGCAATTAGATATCATGGGTCCTGATGGCTTCTCTTTTGGCTGCAGTTTAGAGAGGGCAGATGCGTTAGAGAAGCATAGGAATTATTGTAAGGAAAAGGGAATTCTGTCCAGATTCCAACTGGGACTCTAGAATAGACCTTTCCTTCATTGTTCTCTTCCATCCACATCCTTCTATACTAACCCTACCTTACCAACATCTAATGTGTCTATATGAAATTAAGTGTGGCTTCCCAGCCTGCTTATGCAGAGAGAAGTCCTTCAATTCTCTTTCATGGGCCAGGCTCATATCCTGTGTGGAATGGAAGAGACCCAGAAGTTGCCATGTCCTCTTCAGAAGGAATTTAGAAGGTATTTGACTTGAGATCCAGTAGGACTGTGACAGCACATCCTGTGCCAATAGGTGGGGTAGCCTTCAGCAGAGGTTGGGAAAGGGCCAGCCAGGCATGGGGTGGATGGAAGGTATGTCAGATCCAAGGTAAAGCTAGGTCATCAGGGAGAGCTGCAAGATGCTGATAAAGCCAAGAGAGGAAGGGTCATGAGTTACGCTGGCCACAGACGTCATCCATAACCACCAATGGCAAGAGGTGTTTCTGCATATCCTCATCCCCTACCTCCATCTGATTTTAATTTTTAGGACAGTCATATGATAGGGTTTGTCTAAATTCAGAGTGGGCTGGGGCCCTGCAGTTAGAACTGCAACTGTTTGCATAATGAAGATGAAAAGGTACAGGAAATCAACTCTGTCATCTAATTTATGATGGCCACAACCGCTCACTGTTGGCCAGACTTTGGGAATTTGAGCTTGCTGCCTACTGCATGTCAGTGAGAAGAGCTGGCCAGAAGAGAGGATGGACAGTACAGTGACCTGGCCCATAGCCTGGACTTGCACACAGCCAGCAGCAAAGCAGGCACTAGCAAACTGGCCGGGAGACATGAGCAATTGAGGCAGCTTAATCTAATTTTAATAAATATGGGGATTTTATTTCCCTCAAAAAATAACAAAAACAGAAAAGAGAGAGCCACTGCAAATATCCTCCATTATACCCATTCATGCCTTGAGGCTAAATTTCAGCTCTGTGCTGATATGGGCGTTCTTAGTTTCCCATTTGTTGTGCTTTAAAAATGTATTTGCATATTGCAAAATACTCCACAGACATAAACTGAAGTCTTGGTCCTTATACATAAAATATCCAAAATAAATTATGTCAAAAAATGAAACTGACAAATATTTACAGTTAGCTAGGCATCGTGAGAAATAGAAATAAGGGAAGGCGTGAAGCTGACAATCAAGTTACAGTGACGGATATCAAGGCATGAGAAGCTTGGGGCTGCCCATGGCAAGAAGAGATAGAGTCAGACTGAGCACAGTCAATGACCAAGAAACAGAGAAGGGAGAGATCACCTCAGCCAGTGGTGGGAGCTGGGGTTTACCCTGGAGGCTGAGCCAGATAAAGGGTGGGACTGGGCAGTCATGGGGGCAGATCAATCTACAAAGGATGCTATAAATCAGAAATACAACGCCAATTAGCCCAGCCTGACACTCCTTGTATAATTTTCACACTGTGGTTCGGCCCAGCTACAACCAGAGTAGGCAGCATCGCAGTGGGGAAAGTGACAAACCCACCTCACTGGCACTACTAGCTTAGTAGAGGATTTTTCCAAGTTGGGAGGCACAACCCAGGCCAGCCTCCCGTCCCAAGAGCAGCTTGCTGATGCCACCTGATATCGTAGTCCTTGGAAGCTGAAATTCTGTAATTACTCACAGTAGCCAAGACAGGGAAACAACTTAAGTGTCTGTCAGTGAATGAATGAAAAAAGACCATGTGGTGCACACACACACACTCACACACACACAGAGGAATATTATTCAGCTGTGAAAAAGAAGAAAATCCTACCATTTGTGACAACTTAGATAAATCTTGAGGGCATTATGCTAAGTGAAATAAGTCAGATAGTAAAAGACAGATATTGTATGAACTCACTTATACGTGGAATCTAAAAAAGACAAACTCAGAGAAACAGAGAGTAGAGTGCTGGTTACCTTGGGTTGAGGGAGTGGGGAAGTGGGGAGATATTTGTCAAAGGGTACAAACTTCCAGTTATAATAAGATTAATAAATTTGGGGATGTAATGTACAGAATGGTGATTATAGCTAATAATACTGTATCATATACTTGAATGTTGCTAAGAGAGTAGATTTTAAATCTTCTCACCACAAAAAAGAAACAGTAACTATGTGACAGGATAGACGTGGTAGCCAATGCCATGGTGGTAATGATTTTACAGAATATAAATGTATCAAATCAACACTTTGTGCACCTTAAGCTTACACAATGCTATGTATCAATTATATCTCAATAAAACTGGAAAAATGTTAAAAATAGAAACTTGTTTAAGGTCATACAACTGGAGATGGTAGAACTGGTTTTGAACTTGCACTATTTTCAGAAAGTCTAGACCTTCCCTACTAGTAAGCCTTTCGAAGACAAAACTTTAACAACCCTGCCTTGTAATACGGGGGCTAAATTAGATGATCCAAATACAGAGCAATGTCTATGGCTTTATTCCATCAAAAGAATGATTTGATACAGAGATGAAAACAAATTCCACAAGGTCTCTTTTAACTTGAGAGTTCTTAACTTTGTTTGCTATGATCTTTGTTTTCCTAAAGCCCAATAAAATGTACTTAATATGCCCAAACCAATACAGCCTGTGGTTCATGGCTAAGTCCAAAAAAAAATCAGTATTTCCATGTTGAGTAAGAGAAAAAGCAGGATGTATTGGCTGATTGCTTTATACAAAACAGAGAAGAAAGAACAGAGAAGTTGCCACTCTCTTGTTTTGTACAAGCAGCACCCACCATAAAGAGTTTGGGCTTCATAGAGAGAACTGGAGATCCTAATTCAGTAGGTGCCCAGGCAGAGGGGACTTAGAACATGGGGAAATGGAAGAACAGTGGCCGGGCTAGGGTGCCACAGCAGAGTGAAAATTGCTCTTACAGTTATGTGTGTTGGCCTGGATGTGCAGAAAAGAGACATCCTTCCATTTCCCTGTGGAACAAATGTCAACAAGCATCATATGACAGACGAAGTTGGAATTTACCTTTGCCTGTTCTGAGAAAACAGCTCCAGCTTATGTCACTTTTATATGTGTGAATGTTGGTGCCCCAGGAACACGATAAGCATCTTGAGAGCAGGAACTGTCTTCCACTTCTTTGTAGACGTACCAGGTGGGCAGGTAGATGCTTTTCAATAAGTATGGAATGAAGGAGCTGTCCCTGCAATGGTCATTCACTTCCATTTCACTGTAGCATCTGAAGAGATGTGCAATAAAAGGAGAGTAATTCTGCAACTCAGTGAATTTCCACAGAAACCCAGCCATAAATTATGAATATCCCCTCCCTCACGGGCTCCCCAACCTTTTCTCTTGTCATCACCTCCACGTCATCTCTTCTTCCTCCTCTTTCCCAGCAAATCACTTTACCTTTTCCTCCATGCTTGGCCTTATAGCCTCCTAAACCCAGGCATGTGGACATTTGTGCTCTCACCGCACCTGCTTATGTAGGTTTTTCACTAGCTCCCTTTAAAGTCTGGGGCTACTTCTCCATACTCTGGCTTTGGCACTTTTTTCCGAGTATATTTTGATGAAACCAAATGGTTCTGACATATCCATATGTACCACACTCTGCCATAGATGAATGAGGAAATAGAGAAGGAAGACAGAAGAAGAGTGGTGGGAAAAGTACGTGAGAGAATGAGAGTAAAGAAGCAAAGCAATAATTTAAGTTCGAGAAATACAGACGTTACTAAAAGCCGCAGAAAATAAAGTATTCTAACCCTTAAAATGAGGTACAGAATGTGGAAGAGTATTGCAGTATATGAAAATACAAAGAAATTCAGTGCAACACCCAGAAGGTAGGGTGGGGAGAGACAAACAAAATCAAATAGTGGCATGTTATTCTTTCAAAGGAGAGAAGGAAACTTAGCATGATATGATCAGAGAGAATAGATTAAGCTTGAAGACAGTGGGGCTGAGCCTGAGTTACTGAGAGATCAGAATAATTTAGGAGAAAAGAACCAGGTCCCTCCGAAGCTGCTGTCTAACTTCCTGACTCTGTGACATTTCTCTTTCCATGTCTCAGACCCACTGAAATGCCAGTTCTCTGTGACAGAGCCCCATGGGTTTCAGCGTTGGGAGCTGTCATGGCCACATGCAAAAGGTGAGCTTGGGGTACCCTGATCATAAAGTGTTTCTCAGAGCTCCCCCCACCCCGCCCTCCATCAGACCTGCCTTTGACATTTTAGGACTGAGGGCAAGTGTACATGTATCATAAATCTAAATAGCAAATTATATCAAGCTAACAACCATTTAAAAAAATATATTCTTTTTTAAAAAATTTATTTATTTTATTTATATATATTATTTCTTTTTGGCTGTGTCAGGTCTTTGTTGCTGCACATGGGCTTTCTGTAGTTGCGGTGTGCGGGCTTCTCATTGCGGTGGCTTCTCTTGTTGCGGAGCACGGGCTCTAGGTGTGCGGGCTTCAGTAGTTGCAGCATGTGGGCTCAGTAGTTGTGGCTCACGGACGTAGTTGCTCCACGGCATGCGGGATCTTCCCGGACCAGGGATCGAACCCGCATCCCCTGCATTGGCAGGCGGATTCTTAACTACTGAGCCACCAGGGAAGTCTCCCCAAAATATATTCTATCTCCCTACCTTGGTGAATATAGATTTTTAATAATCTGGAAATTCAGCTTCTAAAATTAAAACTTTTGGAGTCCTTGGCGTACTCTACTGAAACATGGAGGTGCAGAGAAAGCTGGTCCTCAGTCCCCAAATCCTGCACTTCCTACACACAACACCCTCGTTTCCCACACAGGCTTCATCCTGTACCACGTTTACATGGACATCCCCACCTGCATATACAGAGCCAAATTTTTTTCACATATTTTCCCTGCAAACAGCTACCCCTTGGCTTCCTTTGACCACTCCTGAAGCCCACATCTTCCATTCCGGCAGTGCAGGCTGTCCACAGGAAGATGGAACGGGGGGTAGTTTGCACTGGCCCCGAAAGCAGGCTTGGGACACATGGAACACGGTCTAGAAGTGAGGACAGAGTCTCTGCTTGGGCTCACGCCCATAACCCTGTATGTTCTTCACTTTGTGGGGAGGAATGCAGCCAGGGGACGACCAGAGGGAAGGCTTCAAAAGCCTGATATCCAAGGCCTGTCTTGAAGCACTGCCCCTGAGGTCATGAATTGTGCATACTGGGCATTTACCTGTGGAAACCACTAGGCTAGGCTGAAATTATGGATAGCAGTGAAAGGGGGTACAGTTAAAGTGATAAATAGGAAGGATAGTTAAATGGTTATATTAGAAAAAGTAGGTAATCAACTCTCAGACCTCACAAATCTCTACCAGGTTCCTGGTCTCCATAAATGGCAATTATGACCACCAGAAACCTGGACTCACTCTAAGTTTCTCCTATTCCCTTGCCACTATGTTATGCTTCACCTATTCCATTTCCCAAATGCCTTTCACACAGATTGCTGAGTGCAAGGCCACCCTCTGATATATGGCCCTTGAGTAGGCTGATGTGGTGAGGGGCAGGGGAGGGACCAACAGCCATGTTGAGCCCCTTGTCAGGAACTTCTTACACATTTTCTTTTGGAAGAGATTGGCTCTTGAAGGGAAGATTCATGTTGAATTAGAGAGAAGTGGTTAGGCCATTCTGAATCTGTACGTCCTTGTGCACGAAACTATGAGAGGAAAAAAGGAATCAGGCTTTCATTTTTTTGGTTTATTTTTGGGGTAGTTCATCTCTAACATTGACCAGAGCCATACTCTTCAATGGTAACGTACCCATGTGCTTCTGTAAGGGCATCAAGAAGTAATTTGCCTTTCTGCCTTTATACTTGTGCTCTCTTCTGTCATCCCTCCAAACCCTTGACCGGTTGGCCAATTGGATTATCTTTGAGAATCCTTCACCTGCCAGGGACCTTTAAGAATCCCTTACACAGCAGTACCCATAGCTCAGGAAACACAGCTCTGCTCAAGCCTGGAAGTGAAGGTTTCTAGCTTGGCTGGACAAAGGTGTGAGAACCCGAGTGTGATGTCAGCCGACCACGTGGACAATTTTAAGTCAGCCCCAGTGTGTACTCAGCTGCCCAGCTCTAAATAGAAGTCTTATGGGCAACATGGAACCTCAGCTGTTTTATAACCATCCTCCCAAACTTCAAAGCACTTGGCCCAGATGAGCCAATGAAATCAGATATACATATGTATTTTTAATTTTTATTTTCTACTTCTCATGTCCATGCAATTGGAATAAACTGTAAATTAGGTGTTACAGCACTGTAGTTTGGTTAGATGCAATGGTTTAGAAATGTAGCTTTAGTTTGTGATGAGATAATAGCTGCTTTGCTTTGTTGTGACAGTAGCAATAAAGTTACTGAAAACTACTACAAACTACTGAAACAAAGCCACAAATCAGAGGCTGTCCAACCCTGAGAACTTTATGTGCAGAAGTGACAGTGGGTTCCGATCTCTGAACAAGTAGCACAGGGAACCCTGTCATAGTCATTATATGGGTCGTATTTGCTGTCGGTCAAATCGTGTTCCCCAAACTACGGGGTAAAATTCTGTTGGGATATAGAAAAATTTAATGCCATTTACATCACACAGAGGGGAGACTTTGTTGAGCCTAAGCTGATATTCAGATGTGTCTGGACAAGTATGAAGAACTGGTATATTGTTCAAGGTCTCAAGGAACCAATTTTCTGAGAAAATTGGCTGGGAAAGTACTCTTTTGTACTGTTGCCTGGGAGAAAGCCTGAGATGGAGAGGAAAGTATCATATTTACGTTAGATATTGGTTCCTATTTTGACTTTACCCTTGCATGTCTGTACCTTGTAGACTGTGCTATAGGCGAAGGTTGAATTTTTTTTTTTTTTTTTTTTGAAGGAAATGTAAGCTAAGGGGCTACCACACTAACAGTTTTAATGCTCTGGTGATACAATGTGCCATGGAGTGCAGGAGAGACACGTTTTCACTGGAGGGCTCCCAAGTAGTGAGGATAGAAGGGGGCAGGTTGATAACTTTGGACGCAGCAGGAGAGAAGTAGGGCCCTTGGCACTGGCCTCAACGTTCTTATCAATCTTGGCTGCAGCTACGGTGGCAAAGCACCACTGTCAGGGGCTTTAAGTTGAGCCAACATCAACAAGAAAAGTAAGAGACAATTCATGAGCTCATGTGAAGCAACCCAGGAATGCCAGGAAGTATTGGTGGGGGGCTGGGAGAGAGGGACATATGTGTGCCTCTTGCAGAGTACTTAGTTCCCAAAGGTTAGGCAAATACCAGCAAAATTTGGGCCATTACTGTGATTGTAACCCTGTTTGTACTGGAAGCTAGCAAAGCTAAGACGACATGAGTTACAAATAGTAAAGACTTTGGTGTGATACTAACAGCTAATATTTATTGAGTATTTACTATGTGCTAGAGATTGTCTTACATGCTTTTCATATATTATTTCATTTTTTGCTGTAACCATGTAAAACAACTCCCATTGTTAGCTCCATTTCTCAGATGAAAGATTTGTAGCACTTCAGTCTTACCCAAGGTCATAAATACTAAGTGGCTGGCCAGAGCTGGGAACTGAACTCATAGAGTCTGACTCTCCAGCTGTGCTCATGGCTTTTACGTGATTCCACCTTTATTCACACTATTCTGAGAGCCACTTTTTGTATAGCATTTCAGAGTGATGTTTCTCTACCAGGCAATTTCCCTGGACCCTGAAATACCACAAACACACCAGTATCAATAACTTTATATAGATATATAATACCATGCAAAGTATACAACAATGTGAATGTCTTCATACACACACACATCATAGGAAAACAATTTCCTGAGCCCATCATAGAGTCAAATTTCTGTTAATTTGATGTAAAAGGACAAATGTTCTAAGAAACACTAACTAGGGCCCAGAGGAAAAAATGTTACATTTTCTGCACAGCGACCCATTGTGAAGCCACCCAGTTTTCTTAGAATTCCATTTTAACTCAGGCCAAATGGGCCCTCCCAAATGGCCCTGGAATTAACATCCGGATGTTCAGATACCTTATGTGTGAAAGGCATGCAACCAGATACATAAAATCCAGGGCTGGAGGAGAGGGCTCAACTTTGTTTATAGACTTTTTGATTTTTTTTTTTTTTCTTGGGCTGGTTAAAAAGCTGACAGACTGTATTACAGCTAACATTCCCATATTGATTATACCATTTCTGAGGCTGGCCTCTCTGTGACAGGAGCAGCATAATTAGTTTTTTCCTTGTTAAATATTTGTAAATCATTCGTACTTTTATGGGGTACATAACCTGGCTGTTACCCTTCAAATAATCTTCTTGTTACTTGTTTAAACAAGAAATATCTCCTAGAGTGCAGTGTCACTTTTGTCCTTCAATGAGACTACAACATAAGGACTTCTCTTGCTTGTGAAATACAAAAGGCCATCCATGCCACGGTTACAGAAAATAGGTCTGTAAGAGGCTCTGTCCGAAGAGACCCGAGAACATCCACTGTTGCCTCTTGCTCTGCTTACACTACTGGGAAGCAGCTAGACTGGGAAAAAATGTTTTATTTTCCTTTTTTTTTTTTGCTTTTTGTTTATGTCTATTTGTTTCAAGCTACTGAGATCCACAATTGTCAGTCTCAATCATTAAAAAGCACTGATTTGGGGTTCATAGTGGAGAAAGTATTAATGCCGCCTATAATTACATCATCGTAGGGTGATCATAAAGCATGCATTATTAAGGTACAAATCTGAAATGCGGCTTTTTCTTTATTGTGTCCATTGAGAGTCGCTACCTAAAAATAGGCAGCATAGGAGGCCATCCAAATATTCCAACAATGCTACAGTTACTAAAAGGCTCTTGGAAATCCTCTTTGGATGTGGACTGTCCAGTATAATAGCACAGCCCTTTGAATAACGTTAATGATCATAAATCCTTTCTTTTTCTTTCAAAAGTTGGAGTGAATTTGATTTTGATTAAAGAACAAAAGTCACTTGACTATAAATCTGATAAATAAGTTGCATTAAAAAAACTGTGTGTGGGTTCGATTCCCGGCCAACGCACCAAAAAAAAAAAAGAAAAAGAAAAAAAGAAAAAACTGTGTATGTTGATATAACATACATAAAATAGCAAGATATAAATCTAAAGTGAGGAGTAGGACTGTGTCTAGTGACTTGTAAACAAGCCAAAGATCTGTGCAAGAGCAGTGTCCCTGGAACAGGCACATAGCCTGAGCACAAGCTCCGTGTTCGTAGGTGGCAGAAACCCATACAGACCAGTTTAAGTACAAATTATAAGAATGTGCAATAGTTCACAACACCTTAGTTCAGGCTGTAAAGTTGGGCCCCACGAGAGAACACAATCGTAAATTAGAAAGCCGCAAGAAAGGAAGACAACTTGTTTACTCTTCCTGAGACCCCCTGGATTTCATCATTGCATTTCATGGAGCCTTTTTTTGAGTCTTTCTCTGCGGATGGGTTGGCTACTTCCACAGGAACTCAACTCAAAGAGCTAGCTGAGGCTGGACTGCGGCTAGCACAACTAAAGAAGACAGAGAAACTGCTGGGTTCATCCGGGCATGCTGTGGAGGGAGGGTGTGGGGTGTGGGATGCAGGCAGATGTAGTGCGGTAGAGAGCAGAGGAGGCCAGGTGTTTGTGCCTGGCCCAAGGGGAATTGAATGACATAAGACCGTTGTTTGGTTACTTGTGAATACCCAAGATGGCTTGCTTTAGAGCCAGAATCTAGTGCTTAAATGTCTTTGAAGGAAAGATACATTTGGACCACATTTTGAATGCTGTGCATGCAGATGATGGCTACAGAGATGCCAGATCATCAGTGTGTCTGCCTGCTAGGTAAAGAAAGATGTGCAGGTAGGCAATGATTCCTGTGCTTGCTATTCAGTCTCCAGCTCATAATTGTTTTTTTTTTTAATGTGAAGGCCAAATTTTCGATCTCAATGGAGAAGAAATGAGCAATTATAAAAGTTGGTTTATACCACTCAGTCCCCTCAATCCTTTTTGCATCCCAGGCAAATCAATGTGTGGCCCTCTGTATCAATTATTATTACAGCTGCACCAAATGGTTTTCCTGTGTGTGAACACACACTTATATTAGGACAATAAAAATCTTACATTTACATACATTTAGTAGTATTCCAAAATGTTTAAAAAATTTTTATTTCGTATAGTAACTGTGTAAGACAGAACAGTAATAGTTTTAGCCATACAAAATTGTCATTTTTGTTAGTCAAAAGCAGCCGATTTTATATATTTCATCTTAATATTAGCATAACCATTTAATACATGAGGCAACCAACTAACAGAGATGTTAGGGAACCGACTGGAGTTTTCCTGTCTCCTAAGTTCTTGAAATAGAACCAGAATCCATGTCTTCTGGCCCTTATCTCAGTGTCATTTCCACCACAATATTATATATAAAGATTATATATACCCGTATGCAATATAAACCCAACCCAACTGAAAACAAACTTGCCTATGTTTGTTTTGTGATGAATTTACTATAGATATACATAACGAGAAAAACTTCAAGAAATCTGCTTTAAATGCTCTTCATTAATTTTTTGCAAACTTATGCATTTTTTTCCAAATTAGCAAAGTGCAAAGAATTAAGTCATTTATGCCATGAAAAGATTACATATTTAGTTTTTCAAATTAGTTAGCTAGGAGTAAATTATTTTTTACCTCTGCTGTTAGGGTTCAGGGAGCTAAAGAAAAGAAAAAAGAATTGTCTGATTAAATGAAAAAAAATAGAATTATTATGTCATGAAAAATTATTTCTCAACATCTCTTATTTTTCTTTTTGAAAGAAGTGAACCAAAGTCTCTCCATTTTGAGAAAAACAGAAGTATATCTTTTGTTTCTTACATTGTCTTCTTAAATAATATCTGAAACGGAATTCAAATCAATAACCCATTCCCTCTTCTGATTATACTAATGTTTCTTTAAAATACAGATGTGTTTCGAATGACTAAATCATATATAACTGGTTAGACTTTTTTAATGCTACAGGGGATTCAAGCATATTATTATACATGCAATGTTTTCCCAAGATTTAGCAAATGACTATCAAACATGAAAATACAGTTTAACAACTTAAACTAAAAGAAATGTACATCATTAATTTAAATTCAATTAGCTGGCTGCATCCCAACAAACGGCACTAGTTAAGTGCCTCAAGTGTGTGGTGTGGGAATTCCACTGGTCCAGCGAGCCCCTGATTTCTGTGAGCAGCTCAGCAGTTGTTTTGTTGCCCTGGAAAACAGATCCTTTCTCCCCACGCTGCACTCACAGTTTCTCAGGGCAGGGGGAAGATGGCACCAATTTGTTTACCCATGAATGCTTTTTTGAGAGGAGAGAGACCTCTGTGCTTCGATATTTTCCCCTTGGACAGAAACTTGGGGCAGGGGAAGGGGGGTACTTCAGTGTCATTTTACTGTTTTTATCTTCCTAGTTATTTGAGAAGATTCGTCTACTTTCTAAGCTTAAATCCTAAGCAAAAAAAAAACAAGAAACAAAAAAAATTCTGCACTATTACTCATTATTATTATTAGATAAAACAGGTTATCAAAAAAATTCAGGATGGAAAGAAATCTCCAGAAATGTCCTCTGATTGCAGGTGTATTTCATCTGATACCTGGTGGATACAGTCAGTAGGGGAGGCTCTATGGTAGAGAATCAGAAAAATAGCTCCCTGTATATGCTCTTCTATACCACTGAGATTCCCCCTACACACGCACGATCTCACACTAATTTTATATCATTGGTCTATGACCGTACAAGGTTGTCCATGTTGAGTGAAAACAATACATCTACAATAATCCTTTGTTAACACATATATTCTTGGTGTGATACCCTTCATTGATTATCTTTTTTATGTGTATGATCCAATTTTCTCTTGCAATAAAGTCACTGCTTAGCCTTGATTTCATGGATGAGAAATGGGATATAAAAAAGCCACAAATTAGTAGCTGTGTCAGTGGCAATTACTGCAACACAGTAAGAGCCCAGAGCTGCCAGAACCCCAAACTCAACGTCTTAAAACACTAAGCACTTATTATTGCTCGCAAATCTACAGGTCAGCTGGGCGGTTCTGGTCTCTGCTGGGCTTCCTCTCATCAGCTGTGGGTTGGGTGGTCAGCTCTGCTGGTCAGGGCTGGGATCTCCCATGGATTTAGGGGTCAGCTGAGGGTTGGCTGGTCTAGGACGACCTCATTCTTTTGTTTGATGGTTGGCTGATTTTTGACTAGGACAACAGGGGTGACTGCTCCATCATCAGCACCCAGCAGGCTAGCCCAAGCTCTTCCACAGGGATCCAAGAGAATGAGTGGAAGTCCAAGTCCTCTTGAGGTTTAGCCTCAGCTCTGGCACATCTTTACCTCCCCTGAATTCCATCAGCACAAGTAACTCACAGCATTAGACCTGATTCAAGGGTAGAGGAAAGAGACTTTGTTTTTCACTGGGAGAAACCACAGAGTCACATTACAAAGGGCGTGGATACAGGGAGGTGTGAACATTTGGGCCATGTAAAAAGTCGTTCTATCACAATAGTTAATAGAATGTATGCAAAGCATGTTCCATGAAGCACTGGTTCCATATGTTATTAATTGGTAGTTTGCAAAACAAGATACGTACACACATGTATAAAGGGAGCAGGGTGGATTTCCATGGCCAGATACAACTGGAAAACTGCATTTATCTGCAATGCCTAGAAATGAGCTCGCAGGGACAGTGGCTCCAGCTCTCTCCACAGGGGCAGCCATAACTCCCCGTAAGTTCAGAAGCTCCTTCTCCTCCCAGCAGCAGGGGTTGCCCTGAGACACAATTTCCCAAAAGCTCCTGAAGTCTCCAGATACCAGGCAACTAGAATTTCCAGCAATCCCCCAAATGGCTGGTGTCCAAGTTCAGACCGCTAGATGTCTGAGCCCAGCTCTCTTCATTGAAGACTGTTCTCATGCTTACATCATATAAAGGGAGAGCAACAGGGTGGCAGATGCCTTTACAGGAAGACGGCCCCTCAGAATATCCAGCTGTGCCCTGCCCCAGCACAGCGCTCTCACATCTCCACAGGGCTCTGAGAGAACAGGGGCCGGCACACCTGCTGAGATCCAGCACCAAATGACATTTGCTAGTGTTTGCACGGAGGCCATTGCATGAGCAGGTCAAACACACATTCTCAGGATTCTTTGATTCTTTACGGTAGAACCTGGTGCCTTTGGTGATAGACTCTCCAATAGACAATATACTGTTTCCCAAGCTGTTTTGACTAAGAAACCTTTTTTCAAGGAACATCTTGCAGAATTGGTATTATATAGAATGCTCTTTAGGAAATCATGTCTCACCTAAAGGATATATTTCAGTAAAATAAATACGTCAAAAATGCAAATTCATAAAAATGCTCCTTGTTTATTTTCTCACATATGTTTATTCTGCTTTCAATCCCTTCTGACCAGTTTCTGACAGCCAAAATAAGCAACTACACAGAAGCAGCTAGAAAAGAATAAATAAGTTGAAGTTAGAAAAGGACAAGGCCAAGAAGGAAAACAGTTACAGCTGAAAGGTAAGATACCCCAGTGCCTGTTACATTTTACGCACCCCACGAAAAATGCATGGAAGCAGCATCTGTGCACAAAATTTAATTTGCATGAGTAAACAAAGAAAAGTAATAATATATTATTCATTCAACGAATCTTAGCTATGCCTCTACTATGTATAAGTCTCCTGGGTTACTGGGGACACACAGTGAAGAAAACAGAGCCCTTGTCCTCAAAAGGCTTACCCTCTAGAGCAGGAGTCATCAAAGTAGGGCCCACGAGCCAAGTCCTACTTGCCTCCTATTTTGGCAAATAAAGTTTATTAGAACACAGCCACGCTCCTTTGTTTCTGCATTGTCTACGGCTGCTTTATTGCTACAAAGGCAGAATAGTGTACTTGCTCCAGAGACTGTATGGTTGGTGAGCCTAAAATATTTACTGTCCAGCCCTTTACACGAAAACAATTTGCCGACTGCTTGAAGACTCTCGGTCTATCTTTAACTGCCCCAGCTTCGTGTTCTTTCCCTTAGAAAAAAATTTTTTTCTTATGGTTTCAATTACTTTTCCTATAGAAATGACTCTGTAATCTCTATACCCAGTCACAGGCACGGGAGGTATTTCTAGAATTTCTCAATCCATCCTATGAAGGCAATTACCTGCTGTACCTACTTTTCTTTTTAGCCCTCTGTCAAGGTCAGAGTTGACATGTAGATTAGAGAGAAACACAAAATGTGACCATTCAGATTTGAGGCGCATATAAAATACTTTAGTATTGCTCTAATAATATCTTGATTTACTTTGGAAATTCTCAAAGTGCTTCATCATAATTAGTTTCTTTACTTTAATATGCCAGGGAAATTTTTTAAAAAATCATTGATATTCTCACTGTCCAGTTGTGAAAGCAGATGCAAGCAAGTTAAGGGATTCACAAAAGAGCTTGATTCCCTGACAGTGAAAGTTACCCCCAAGTTTGAGCAACAAGGCTGCTCCTTCATTATTGTCCATGCACAATCTAGACTTCCATTCAACTGGCCTTCCATGAATTTTCTCCTTCAGGCCCTAATTTCAATTTAGCTACTCCCTGTCCCCAGATGGTGCATGGCAAGAGGCATAGCCTATGCTCAGCACTATTATTATTAAGTGAAGAGATAATGCTGTAAAAGTCAGTGTTATTTTTCCCGCAAGAATTCCCAGAGAGAGTGTCTCTGCCTATGTGCTTCTCTAAGTCTCCATTAGACTGTTCGTTTCCTTGCTCCTCTGCTTTCACTGCAGAGGTTGTTTCTGTCCCTATGTAAAGGTGACAATGGTAAATGCAATCAGCCCTGGATGAGTACAAAGTCTCTAAGTCTGCCCTTTTTCTTCAGCAAAAGCACTTACTAAAGGAAAAGGTGACTTCTCTCTACTAGCTCTGAAAAGCAAATTTCTAGGACTGTAGAGACTTCAGGAGACTAAGAGATTTTCATAAAAGAAATAGAAGCATGACTATTTTTCTCCTAGGACTGCCGTGTAGCTCTGAAACTCCATTCACTCACTCCGTCTTCCATGTATTGTATTTCAATAAAAACTTAATAAACAGAATATTAAAGATTTGAAGAATTATACAAAGTATTCAATTTCTAACCCTGCCATTTATTTTATTTTTATGAGATATCAGGACCAGTTTAATAACTATAATAAACATAAACTTTGACATTTATAACACTATTCACCAGATTAATACCAGATAATATTTTCTAGAAGTGTCATTTTAATAGGAATAAATGGATAAACAGATATGTCTTAGACTTACTCTACCAAGATTGCAGGAGCTCAATTTTTGAAAGCAAATTAACAACCAAAATCAATATTTTCCCTGTTAATTCCATATTCACTGAAAGAGTTTTACCAGTAGAAGATAGCAAAAGATATGTTCTTATTGGACCAGCCAATGCTGCCTTTGATGCATATTAAAAAGAGAGAGTTCTTCTCACTCTATGAGTTTTAACCGATGGCTCTGGACTTGCTCCTATAGGTCTGTTTACAAAACCCCTTGTACATGCACATGAGCACAGTTGATGACTAATATTATCAGATTCATCTGGGCAGAGGGCAGTATGATGTATTTTGTTATTAACATTTCTAATTTATCATTCCCCACTGCTCTCTTTCTTCCTATTTCCTGGTTAAGACTTTCCAAGATGTTGATGACTTCATAGAAGACCCAAAGACATAAAAAAGAATATCAAGAGAAATGGATGTTTCTTAGACCCTAAAGGAAGAGTAAAGAGGTTAATATTCAGGAAATCGAACCACTTTAGATAAAGGCCACAAGTTGTCACACTGCAGAGAATGTGTAGTCCAGTACCTTGTAAGTTTCTTGGAATCCAAATATTTTTAAAACTCTCCAAACTCTATTTTACCAATGAATAATCCCTAAACCATAGTAAGATATCATATTCACACATAAAATTGAAAAAATAAAAAATAAAAACTTTGATTAGTATCAAGGGTTGGTGAGGGTATGTGGAAATGGGGATTCCTCTACACTGCTGGTGGGAGTTAAAATTGTTGTAGAAACTTTGGAGATCAATTTTGCAGCACTGGTCACAATTTAAAATACGCATATGCCGCAGAACAGCAAATTCATTTTTCACCGTCTAATTTCTTACATAACTACAAAGAGTGCCTCTAGGAGCTAAGAGCGGCCAGCAAGGAAAAGGAAAATGGGGATCCCAGTTAACAAACTCAGAAAATTATTTCTCCCAACAACCAGTAAGCTTGGAAGAGGACCCCTAACCCCAGATCATAACTGACACCTCGATTCAGCTCAGTGAGACCCTAAGTAATTAGAGAATCCAGCCATGTCAAGCCTTTTCTTTTTCTTTTTTTTTCTTTTGCCATACAAGATAACTCACAGGATCCAGGGAATAAGACATGGATGTCTGGGCGGGGGGTACATTTTTCAACTGACCACAGACGCTTATTGAATATAGTATATATACTTTATATAGTATATATACCATAAAAGACAGAATATCATCTACCCCCTAATTGAAGCACAATCTTTGCAGGGGTTTGGAGAAAATAAAACTCACTCCCAGTTGAGAACAGCAGAAGCTGTTAAAGAAAGGGAAGTGTAAAGTATGCTCTGAAAATAAGTACGGATTTAAAGGCAGGAGCAGGTAGAGGGAAATTCCTAACTAATGGAAGATTTGGATAGAAGCTATAGAAGGGGATAAGCTTGGCAGGTAGATTGCAGCATTGGCTTAGAACCTTGGGTTCTAAAACCAGATTCCTGGGTTTGAATCTCACTTTGCCTTTCTCCAGCTGTGTGTTTTTGACCTCTCTGTACATCAAATTGTTCATGTTCACAATGGATATACCGGCATCTAACTCATAGAGGTTTGGTTTTGTTACAATGCTTAAGGTACTACGAAAAATATTTGTATAGTATGAAATATAAGTTGCTATTGTCACCTCTAAATATCTAATATTTCCTTATTGCTTATGCTTTTTGATTAATTGCCTCAAACCCCTTCAGAAATAGGTAGGTAGAAGTACAAGTCTTAACATGAGTTACTGAGAAGAACTAAAGTTTCTCAAATGAGTCATTTTCTTTACTACTTGCAGTCCATGCCCTATAGAACCCTAAGATGAAACTGTAATGACGAAACTCCACCATGGTATTTTTAGCTGCAGACTCTTCAACTAAGGAGGGATAGGCTTTGCAGATATGTTAGTTAAGGGCCTTTATGAGATAGGGAGATTACCCTGGATTATACAAGTGAACCCTAAAGGCAATCGCATGTATTCTTGTAAGAAGGAGGCAGAAGGAGACCACACACACACACACACACACACACACACACACACACACACACACGAGGAAGAGTCAGTCTGACGATGGAGGCAGAAATTGGAGTGATGCAGCCCCAAGTCAAGGAATGCTGGCAACCACAAGAAGCTGAAAGGCATAGTGAATGGGTTTTTCCCCAGAGCTTCCAGAGGGAGCATAGCCCTGCTGACACCTTGATTTAGGTCCAGTAACATAGACTTTGGACTTTTGGCCTCCAGAACTATGATACAATAAATTTATGTTGCTTTAATCCACTCAGAGTGTGCCAATTTGCTTCAGCAGCCACAGGAAACGAATACAGAATTATTCAAGTCAATATTTTAAAAATAATTTATTTAAATCAATTAAATAATTACTTTTCACTTTTAAACTGGATCTTTGGGCACAGAATCATGAATAATGAAACTATTATAAAGAGGTAATTCTATATTATGTATTTGGCTAACTGTAGCAAAAAGTCGTGATTTAATCATAGGATATTATGAAAGGAAAAAAAGAATCTGTGAGCATATGTAACGTTAGTTCAACTTTCTGTTTGCAGTTAAGGAACATGTTGATATCTGCCACTAAAAGTAGAAACAAAAATTTCAAACAAAACACAAATTTTAGCTTTTATTGTACTGCTTCCAATAAATGGGTACATGAGCGTGCTTCAAGTTTCAGTGATCAGTTTCATTTCTCACCAAAAATATCTCTATTTATTTCTTCTGGTAGGAAAATGAAATAAACAATTGTATAAACCCCAAAGGTATCCACCGAAAAGAATTACATAAAAAAGACTGGCACTTTCACAGAAAGACTGATGCTCTTTATTCTCAAGTACTAAGATTTATTCCAGAGGACATCTAGTATTTCTTAAATCCTTAATAACTGAAATATCTTCAACTATTTTCTAAGTTAAATGTAAGATCTCTGTAACTTAAAAAAAGAAGTCATTTTATAAGACTTTGATCAATACAAAATTAATATTGCAGGTACAATGAAACACTGGAGCGAGTTTGTAATAAAAAACTTCAATACACCCTGTAAGTGCTGCCAAAATAAGCAGGAAGTTGCTTTTCGTTTGAGCAGTCAGATTTTTCTTCTGTCTGCAAACAGATCAAAATTCAGGACATTTCACTACTGGAGAATCTCTAATGAGCGGGTAGTAAAATACCCACCTTTCTGACTGCCACTGAATATCAAAAAATTACTCACTTCTGAGTCATAATTACACACCAAAAATTTAGATCAAGTGGTCGTCATGTCAGCCAAATTAGTACCTGACAAGGAATGCTTTTGGCAAGGTTGGCAGCTGAGAAACAGGAAGTGAGTTGCCAAACATTATTAAAACTTGAAAATAACAGCCTTAAAGTTGTGTGACCTACCATTCAAATACTCAAAAACCACTACAGAGAGAAAAATCACACCTGGGCAGAAGGGAGCCAGTGGAGGAGAAGAAGCAAAGGAACTGTCACCCAATCTTCGCTCACCCAAAGGGTCACGGCCAGTCTCCTGCTGGGTCACTATTATCATTATCACTGTCTTTTCAAATGTGACGAAGTCTTGTAATGGTATTTGGAAGCAGGTGGAAGTTCCAGATGTTTGTTTACAACTGACTCTGAGGGCCACAACTGCTTTCCGAAAAACTCTTGCCAGTAGTTGGATTGCTTCCGAAGCTGGATACAGTCCGGGGTTTACACTTCTTCATGGCCAACAAAGATGGCAGCAGGCTCAGCTTAGATTCTGACCAGGCACCTCACGTGACTCAAGTCTTCACGTGTGAGGAAACTTGGCGTGGATCAACCAACTCAGCTTGTCTTTGTCTTGGTGCTGAGTGTCATCTGGAAGTGGATGGAGAACTCTCAGGAGAATTGAGTGGTCTCTTGATATTTTGACTTTAAATTAGTCTCCCTGAGTCACTGAAATTCAATTTTTTTTTTGTTTGAACATTATTTTTGGTAGGATCATTGCAGTATTTACTCACCACGCAATCCATAGTCCTATAATTCAACTTGAACATTACAAATATAGGCAGTGAATTCTGAGTTATATTGTCATTTATTTTTTCTTGATCCATATATAGTATATGTGATCAAAAACACCAATAACACTATTCATTAAGGACTGCTCTCGCCATTCCAAAGACTTCAGCCAAATGGTCTTTTGTCAGAAGATTTGAAAAACAGCAAGCATTGAACCAGATCAGAAGTCACCAAACTAGGGCCCACGGGCTAAATCTAGCCTAGTCCATTTGCTTACGTATTGTATGTGGCTGCTTTCCTTGCTACAATGGCTGCAGAGTTGAGTAGCTGTAACAGAGACAACAAAGCAGAAAATATTTATTATCTCACTCTTTACATATACAAAATTGCCAACTGGACAAATTGCACTGGATAATGGCATGGGTATTATTTGGACTGAAGTCTTTATCATAGGATCATTCTCTGGTTTCTGTATCATTATTGTCTAAGACTCTCTTGACTGTATTCAAGACCCTCTATGGTTGGGTGCCTTGTCCTATTACACTAACACTAATGTCCAGTCCTAGTCTATACTGTGTTCCCTGAACAAACTACACACGTTTACACTTGAATATTATTGCTGAGCTCCAGGGATACAAAGTCTATTAAGATTTGGTTCCTATCTGTAAAGCAGAAGGTCATTACCTAGAAAGCACAGTGTCTGTGTCAGCACAGGTGTCACCTACATGTGTACCTTACAAGTAGTTGAAATAAACTGAACTGAATTAAAATATACAAAGAGAATTGTTGATATAAGTGTACATTATGTTCCCATCTGGCATCACCTCCAAACCAGGTCTTCTTTGTACCACAATCTTGCATAAGAAACTCCTTGATAAATCCTTGAGAAGTTTACTTAACAGCATTTTCTAAGTTCAAGTCACACAGCAAAATTAATCTACATTATTTGAAACATTTTACTAAGTTACTTTTTCTGTATAGGTCTTGGAAAATTTTCTATCTTTCTTTTGAGAGAGGGAGTGGGGGGAGGGAGAGGGAGAGGGAGAGAGAAATATAGGACTGATACTCTGAACATTAAGGACTGCTTTGTTTTGGTTATGGATAATTATTTGTGCCATGTCAGAGATTCCATTATGATATGTCTTGATATAGTGACATTACTGGTACTGCATTTTTCTCCTGAGGTGATACTTGGGGGTCCACTTATGAAATTGTGTTTAAATGAAGACTAATTAATTGTAAAAGGACCTCTTAGCAAAGATTGCTCAAATTAAATAATAATTACCAAATATTCTCTTCACTTTATGCTATGTAGACTCAGCCTCTAAGTTTCACCAAGCTCTTAAGATGTCAGTTCCGGCTGGTAATTACTCAATAAGCTCTTTCTTCAGTGGTATAAACTCCTCAGGTTTTTAACTGCTTCTTAAATAAAAAAAAAAAAAAAGAATTTCACCTTTGATTTTCATCTAGACATGTATCACCTAAGGGCTGCAGGCATTTCTAGTTCCACAACTCACCTGAAATACTCCTTACTGCATGAAGAAAATCATTGGTGTTGCTCTCAGGAATCTAAAAGATATCGCTACTATAAGTTTGGTTTCAAACTGGAACCCTAGACCTTTCTGGCACTGAGACTTGACTACTTTTACCAACTGTGACTATTATGGAATGTTAAAAAAAATGAGTCTGTTAAGTATTAAGTAGAAAGGAGGAATTTCCAGTGACTTTTAATGAAAATGCACATGTTATTTCGGATCTGTTCTAGAAGCACAGTCCTTGTCTTTGGGACAAGTGTCATAATCATTCCATGAGCCTTCACCAAGTCTAACTGTACCTGGGTGCAAAGTAGCTGGCTTCTCTTCATGACAAACTTGTGTAGTATCCATCTCACTTATCTAAGTGTGAAGGGCATATACTATTTGGGGAGTTATAGCAAGATGATTTCCTAAACTCTTATCAAAAAACAGAACCAACTCCAAGAACTCATTAAAATATACTTAACTTGAAGCTGAAATAAAAGTTTCATGAGCAAAGGAGGGGTGAGGTGGGGGACGGTATGAGCATCAAACATCCAGCTCTATAAATAATTCTTAGATTGAGATGAGGTCATGAGTAGAATCCTCATGATGGAATCAGTGTCTTTATAAAAAGAGACATCAGAGGGCTTGCTCTCTCTCACTCCCTCTCTCTGCCACATGAGGACCTAGCAAGAAGGCGGCCATCTACAAACCAGGAAGAGAGCTCTCATCAGAACATGGTCCTGCTGGCAGCCTGATCTCAGACTTCCAGCTTCCAGAACTCGAAGAAATAAATTTCTGTTGTTTAAGCCACCCAGTCTATGGTATTTTGTTATGGCAGTTCGAGCTGACTAAGACAGCTGGTGTCCAGAAGATTTTCATAATTTTTAGTAAAGGACATACCTGCAGGAGTGGCCTGAGTCTGATGCCTTGATTAATACATAAACAGACTCTGAGTTGCTCTTCTTCTACTTATAGCCAAGATATTATCTGGCACTACAGTTTTGTTTGATAGACAGTATTGGCCCATGCTTGTCAACTAACCTGCGTGAAATAACATTATTACTGTATTATGTCGAGTTAGACTGCATAATATTTCCATTGTAGGACACACATGATGAAGAGATTTCAAAGTTCTCAACTGTTCACATAATTAGCATTACACATTTGTAAAATTAAGGTACCACTATCACCGTTATTACCACATTTCCTTCCTTCCAGGCTGCTGAGACATTATGTGTGTTCACTTTTGAGAATGATCAGAGGAAATGCCTCCATCTCCAACGGATCTCTGTGTCCCCACAGTCCCTGTGGACGGTTCCCAAAACCCTCACTTCATCTTGTGACCTTGCCCAAAATTAAATAACCAAGGCCAGCTTAAGGAACAAGAGAAGAGAACAAGAGAGAACTGGCCTAAAACACCTGGCTCTGAGTGTAGTTTATCGCTCCACTGCTGGTTTGAAAGGATTATGTAGCCATAGGCTATTTCCAGATAGAAAGATGGTTCAGTGACATCCCTTTGGTAAATAAGTAGCTATTCCTCCTCCCTCTAAACGTCACATTGAAGTAGGCTGTGTTTTCTGATTAATTCATTTTGAATACCGCTGACTGTCTGTCACTGTAGTCATATGTCACTGGTGGCAGCTCAGAGAGTCTAACCTTCTTTAATATCAGTGCACACAATTCATTTTAAAATGTGGTCTAATAGCTACCAAATACCTGCAAGGTAAAGGGAAGATGGGATGCATTTTCCCTCAAAATAGCCTGCAACCAAATTTATGAAAGCAAACTCTATAGGCACAATAGTGTTCTTTGCAATGCAAAGGCTGTAAACCACTTGGAAATTTCCCCAAAGAATTGTCTTCATTGTTTACCAGAGCCTGACCAAGCCCTTGGTACTCAGACATGAGGGGAGATAAGGCACCTACTTAAGTTTTCTTAGGTGTATAATTAGAGAGGGACTAGAGACCATGACCCCTTGTCTTTGAGTGGTCTGACAGCATAACCCTAGGTTTTCACAACAGCAAGCACCCATAGGCAAGCTCTGCTCAATGCATCTCACTTTTTTCAGTTCTGGAAGGAGAGTGGCTTGGTGGAGACCCTGCGGAATGGGACCCTCTAGCAACCTTGTTCCTTGTTCTTTGAACACCCAATGGAAACTGCTGCTACTAAAATAAGTGCATTGCTTTTATGCATGGCCATGTGCAAAAGTGACAAGGCTTGGACCTAATCTTGCCCCAGGCTTTGGCCTCCACCTCCAACAATAAATACACACTCCTGTGTTTACAACTCCATAAACAGGGACATGTGTTTCTGTTAACAATGCATGCTCTGGGCTGTCTCTGTGATCAATTACTTTATATCATTTTCAAATTGCCACATGTTTACATCTTTCCAAAGAGCTGTCCCCTGAACGAAAAAGGGCCTGCCTGACTCTGGCATGGTCAGAGGGCTTCCCTTCAACTTATCGCATCTCGAAATGCCACAGACAGAAAAGCTTCCGGGCTACTTGCTAAGAAAACTAGCATAAGCTGCTTATCAGAAAATATTAGGTATTCCCTGAAAGGAGAGCTGTTTTGTCAGTTGTTTGGGCTGTGTGAAATTCCTTTTTTGTCATGATAGGTCACTGCACAGAAGCTAACAGTAGACTGACATCTCCCCAGTGGATGCCAGGGCCCTGGGCAAAATCCTGAAAAGCTAGCCTTTGCTTTCAGGACAAGTATGCTATGGTTGGAATCCAAGCCCTATGTAATAAACGTAAGTGGTATTAGTGTTGTTTTAATTGTGCAATTTTTAAAAAGATTTTTAAATTAATAATTTAATTTTTAATTTAAGATGAAACAATTTTAAAGATAAAAATCAGTCAACTTACCTTGTGGGTTCAGAGCCTATATAAATCACGGTGTTCTCCGGTATCTTACACTGGCCGAATAATTTGGTAGAAAATATTCCATTCTCTTTTTGAAACATCTCAGCTTAAGATTCAATATCCAAAATTTCAGTCCCTAAAGGAGTACCATGAGAAGCTGAAAACTTGAGTTCCATTCCTGTTCTATTAGTTATTGGTGGCACTGGGCAGATCATTCCAAATTGTTGAAACTCAGTTTCCACGTCTGTAAAATGTCAATAAAAGTATCGTTTATCTCTTGGGGTAATTATGGGACTCATGGGAAGGCACTGAAGTAAAAATTCTTGTTCACTGCACAGGCCAGGACAAATGTAAGGCGAGGAAATTACTATGATTATAATCGAATGCATCGTCAAGTTGCACACAATCACAGTGCAAGAGGCTAATCACTGCCACTCCTGGCTTTTGGTTTTATGCTCAGTGTCTTGGGCCCAGCCAATCAGTGCACTGTCTTTATGCTGGGTGGATAATGACACAGGAGGATTGGATTCTGCCTGGTTTATGGTCTGGACTATACACATTTGCATTTTGACCAGAGACCTGGGAGAATTTACTGTGCTTCATGAAGTTTTACAATTGAGTCTATTAAGGATAATAATATTAATAATAACAATAATAATAATAATTGGACACTCAAAGAGATTAAATGGCTTCCTCTAGGACATAACAACTAGGAAAGGATCAAGATTTAATTTACGCCTAACCCTGTCTGGGTCAAAACATAATAATAATCCAGAGGCATGGGGCTTCACAGACTCTGTTCCCTGATAAATCTTCTGAGAAAGGCAATGACCAGAAGTCATGTAACCTTAAGTTCCTTCCTTTCGTTCTCAAGAGCAAATAGAAGTGGTTTACATGTGATTCTTGGGGATGTAAAGACAGAGCCCCCAGTCTCAAGTTTGGAGCGGACGTGTGAAAAAATACAGGAATATTTTAGATCGCACTTACCTTCCCTCTTCTTTCATGAGAAGACTCAAATTCTCTTTCTACTCACTCTCTCTCTCTCTCTCTCTCAATCTCTTTCTCCTTCTTTTCCTCCCTCCTCTCCTCCTTGTTTCTTTCTCTCTCTCTCCCTCTATCCCTCTATCTCTACCGCTACCTCTCTTTCTGTCTCCCTCTCTCTAGGAGAAAGATTAGCCCAGGAATAACAGGAGATTTTAGGCATCAGAACCGTATTTGAACACCACTCTACCACCTCCTAGCTGTGAGCTTGGGCACTGACTTAACTGCTCAGACCTCAGTACCCTCGAATGTGAAGGAAATAACCCCACACCCCTTTGCTCTATGTAAGGCTAAGGTGCTGTGGTGCAGACCACAGAAAATAGCATAAACAAGGTGTCTAGCAGGATGCTTACCATTTAGGAATAGAATTTTTTTCTCTAATCTACACATAATATCTGAACAACTGGTACTAGAGCAGCAAACTCAGATCACTCAGATTTTATCACCTTCTAAATATAAAGGTACTTGACAAACTAATGCATTTTCAAGGAATTGAATGACAGTTGTCAGATCATGCAGAGTGTGGCATGCATTGGGTTACATGCCATTTGGTTACCAGTTCATGGATGCACCTTGCATGGCCTCTATAGTTCTTTTCCATGGTTGGAAAGCCTCTCATATGTGCTCAAAGATCAGTACATTTCAGCCTCATCCTTTCCCCATCTCTCCTTCTCCCTAATCACTCTGGCGCCTGCTATGCAGCCGGCCAGAGTGCTGCATTCCTGTAGACAGGAGTTGAGGATGGTGCTGGGGGTGGATTTGGTTTGCTTTATTGCAGTAACTGGTTTTAGGCATTTTCAGCATCTAACCTCATGTCCTTTTCTGAGCTTGTTACAAATCACCACTATTATCAGCCTCAGTGTCCGGTATTAGGCAGGAATTAAAGTCCACAGTGCTGAAAAGAGCTACTATTTAAAGCCAAGGATAGCCCCCATGTGAGGGACAGGAAACAGTCCCTGAGACCCACCCCCCCCCAGTATCCCTCCCCACAGACTTTCTCTGAATTCTCTCCAACTGCTACTTCCTTTTCTTAAATGTAGAAAATATTTCCTGATTATGCAAAATCCCAAGCCACGTGCCTGCAGAGCACACCTGTGATTCAGAGGTATTTCTGTTCTGAGAATGACTGCACCAAAACTGCATGGGAAAGCAAAGTGATAGAAGAACTTTCTGGAATCTTTTATTTATTCATTTATTTATTTGGCAATTTAGATGAATCACTTATCCCACTGTGAAGAAGCAAGATAAAGAAAGAATTGTTTTTCTGACAATTACCCATGGCTAAAGTAATCAAAACGCCGAGATATAAACCCCCTGAGCTGTGCTGTTTTGGGTTTGCTCTGAATAAGTAAATATAATCTAAAACATTTATTTCTTAGATATTCCAAAATTGTCTGCTTTTTGGATTTGGCATTATCCTTACCATTCTGAAATGTACACCTATTTCTGTTTCAAACGGAAGTAATAATACACATTTTTGAAGTGAAGGAAGTCTGTATAATCTGCTATATCTTTTGTGGTGCATTCATCTGTAAATGTACTTTATAAACCACAAAATTGTACAACATAAGGTATTTACTGCATGTGGAATGTATATTTTTATTTTTACCCATATCCACAATAATAACAGAAAGATTGTTGCCTTGCTTGCACCATAGACATAGCAATACTATCTTCCAGAGCTCACACCTGAGCCAGGTTCTCTGCTTCCTTGTGAATTTGCCGACTAGACCTGGTGAACCCTTTCCAATCTGACAAACGTCATAACCCATCTACCCGAACCCATCTACCCGAGTTACCGCATGTGGCTCCGGCTAAGAACATCACCGCACAATCATACATTTTTACAATGGGTCTATAAAACAACCATTATAATAAATGTCTGCTTAATTAATACATTAGGACATAAAGCAATTTATTATGTTCTTATTTGCTATCATTCTCCCTGTTCAAATTTAATAATGCAAAAAGGTTTCTCAGATGCCAACCCCTGGAAATAAAAAAAATACATTCATCATGGATATTGAATGCAGACACGCCTGGCAGTACTGCTGGCAAAGAGGAGGCGGTCAAATGTGGAGAGAGAAACTGGGGGCTGTTTGCACAAGCCTGGCTGGAATCAGGTCTCTACGATAGAGGAAGGAGCCCAGTGCAATTCTTGGCATGGCAGCAAGGAAGGTGTCTGGAATAACTATGACTACAATTGGCAACAAAAGGGGGCGGGAGTAAGGGAGCTGGGGTGAAAAGCTTTCAAGTCACTTAAATTCATGAGGGCTATGGAGGCTCAAATTGAAATTATCTCACTCTGTGCTGATAAATAAAGTAGCTCTGGTACCTAAATCATGACACTAACTATACGTTTCGATTTTTTTTAAGTAGTGATTAGGTGGATACTCTGGGGAACCTACCAGACTTCGCAGAGATAACAGACTCAACTTAATATCAACTTAAAAAGAGACTTGAATTCTAACCAATCTCATGTAATGAATTGAAATTCTATAGCTTTCGGGGGAGGGGGGAAGATAAAAAAGCGACACGGCTCCATTCTCTAACTTGCTGTCAGGAAATATAATTTGTGCTCTCGGTGATTCACCTAGCTCATATGCAGCATGCAAATTTATTTCCCTAATAATCAGACCTGGAGATTGCCCAAGAGGATTAATAGCATCATTCCTTATGACCGCCAGGATATTATGCACCTCTGACATGGAAAAATTGTGTTAGTTCTACAGAGAAAACGCAAGGATATTTGTCCTGCTAGACAATATAATAGGCTGGTGCATCATCAGATTACAATGTCATTTCAAAAACCTTGAATACAAATAATGTACAGTGGGGGAAATGTTGGAACAACCTGTCTTAATTCAGTAGCCTTGAATTCACATGTATTTTTGTGTGTGCTCTGCGATGTATGCATATTTTTTTATTAGAGCTTTCCAACATTGCATGCAAAAAGGCAAGGATATTATATATTCTATGAGATCTTGTCATTGTTTCTTGGAAAACGGATGAAAAAGAAATGAAGAAAGGGGGCTTTCTATGCTTTGTTTTTATCCTACCCGTACACAGCTGAAGATAGTGTTCAGAAGCAGAACTTTCATAGGCATATGCTGATTGTCGGGGTTTATATATGGCATGTGCTTCTTGTATGTATAAGATATAGATATCTAAGAATTCAGTTTCCACTCATGTCTTGATTCAAACACGGAGTCATTCGTACATTCAATCACTTACTATTGGATACTCAAGGTAAAACAATGTGCTTCATAATTGTTGTTTGGGACTATATTTTATTTTATTTCTTTATCTTTCACTGGGAATCGGTCAGAAAATTTCCAGAACATTAATGTCTCCAGCTGTACTTTAGACCAAAGAACGCTGCCTTGAGACAAGACCAAATTTCATTATTATGCGCATGGGAGCAATAAGATTAGCTCCCACTGCTGCCCCTAAGGTGGAACGGCAGCACGAACCAATGAGATGATGCTAATGTGCATGTTAATAGTATTCTGCTGGAAGAAGTTGGGATAATTAAACATGTACCGTCTCTTTAAGACAGAGCGGCACACATTTTCTTCGGATGGGTGTTTACAAGAATTCCAATTTCAGGTCATAGCCATTTCTGAGATTGCTTAAGAAAGAGATGGGAATAACTTATCTTATTCATGTATTCAAGGAACCTTATAAAATGTGCAAAACATAACAGTTTTAAGGGGCAAAACATGCATCTTATCTTGACAGAGCTGCTTTATTATGGGTACTGTTGTAGAGTGACCTAATATATGGAGCATTTTTAGCTAATATACCTTGCAGGAAACCAGCCTTTAATGTGATGGATTTTATGGTATCTCATTAGGGTGTGTTTATATAACCTGATACTAAACACGTTTTCAGATTCATGTTCCTTATTAAAATTGTGAACCACGTTGATTTCTAGTTGGAACAGCAATAGAGTCATTTTTACTATTAAGAAGGGTAGCTCTGAAGTTATTCCCAGAGCACAAGTATTCTCCATACAAACTTGGGGACTTGCCCTTTTATAGCTTCAGTGAGCACGGTCTTCATGGGATGGCCCACTGTCCTCTTATTGCTTAGAAACCTCTAGGTTATTATCCATAATGCAGAATAGCTAATGTCATAGGATCTTTTTTCTTTCTGGAAGGAAAAAAGAAATCCTGTTTATTCTCCTGTTGTTTTCTCATCAGCATCTTTGATTTTATGAGTCAGCTTCAAATAATATTAACACATTGGCTCTGGAGAGATACATATCTTCACATCTGAGCTTCTGGGGTTTTCATAACTAACACTACCAGTACCGGCAGTGTTTATATGAAAGTGGCAAATTAAAAAAAAAAATCTTAACATTGCAAGTAGTGTTAAACAAAATAATGACTTTCACATGGTGAAGTCTCCATTTTGTAAACTGATCCTGTGAGGTAACTCAGAAGTCAGCCATAAATAGTGTCTCAGGGTATTTCAGTGGAGTCAGGGGAAATAATGACTTAGAGGTACTGTAAATAGTTTAAATTATTGGAAGGTCTTTCTAAGAAATGTAACGTAAGAAGGGAGAGAAATGTTTTTCCTCTATTGTGAAATGAGTACCCTTTTGGAGATGATCCAAATTCAGAATGCAAATATTTAGAGAAAAAGACTATTTTTCGAGAAAAGCCAAAACTTTACTTTTCCTACTTGTTTCACAGAATCTAGTTAACACAATCCAACCAGGACCGAAAAAAGCACATCCAGACAGAAGCACAGATATGTTTATTTCACGCTTGCATTTTAAACTAAAATCACAAGGCTTTGAGAGAAAAGGGGGAGTAGACTTTCAACAGCAACATGCAGAAAACCTATGGAATGGGTATCATTACTCATGAGAGACTGCATATTGTTAATCATGTGATTTCATTTTAACCAGGTTTATAACTTTAGCTATAATCCTGGAATTGTAGTTCACAAGCCTCAGATCATCGCTATCTATATTTGGCCTAAGAAATTTGAAGTCACAACCTGTTCTCCGAAAAGAAGACAGTTTCTCTTTATTTTGCCCCTGGCATGCTATTCATTATTAAACATTAAAGTTGTGTCAATTACTTTCATACTTGATTATTATCCCAGTTATTCTACCAGCTAATCAAGTCTTTTTAAAGACATTTCTGGCAGTGACGATGAGCTGATGTACAGGACAGAACTATTTGTGCTTTTTGTTTCCTAGTTCACCATAGCTACCGGCTATCTTAATTCACCCAGCCACCCCACTACCCATTACCATCACCCCCAAATAAGATAACAGGATGACTTACCCACTTGTTTTAATCACTGTGAAATTGAACTTCCATGTTACTCTTTGGCTAAATACAAGAGCCAGGTTCATGTGCTTGTTTTGAATGGGGATGAACCGAGTTATCCCGAGGACAACTCTTGTTGTTGTATTAACAGCTTCACAGTTATTCGGCCTGAGGTGTAATTATTTTACCATTATGACATGCAAAGCTTTTAACAAAACAGTCATTCCCTCCATTTAAGCAGAGAGTTTTATAATTGATTACATCTCTTTGGTCATCAACACACTATACAAACAGTTGGCCACCGGTGACCAATTACATTAAGGTTAAGCAACATAACTTTAAATTAGAAATAAGCTCACGCATCTTCATCAAGGGCCTGCTGTGTGCTCACTGCTGTTTACGAGATGACACTAAATGTGGATATAGAGCACGCTCACTGGGACCAATTCCTTTCGGCCTGAAAATGGGAAAGTCTCCAGTGTACCCGAGTCCAGAGCTAATTAATGGGATAACATCTGCTTTAAGCATTCAGCTGGAGTAATTTCTATCAATTTTCCAGAGAAGGTGCAGGGGACACTGTCAGAGGACTAAGTATCTATCATGAGCCGTATTAGACTGTGACAGGCCTGCAAAAGCACATTTCTGTCTTGGTTTTGTATTTATTTAGGGTGTTGCAGCTGTCAACACGGGGTTTCCTCCCATCCTGCCTTTCTTCAGCGCGTGAATAATTGTTTGGGGGTTCATAAGCAAATAACCTATTATATATACACATAGGCCAGGGAGCTGCTTATGTTTTCAAAACTCCAGTGTAGGAGAGATAAAAGACAAGAATAAAATAGCCATGTTCCTTCTGAAACAATCAGTTTTCGCCACAAAGACATTTATGTTGTTTTATCGTATTACTTAAAAACGCAGCAGGATTTGCTAAAGAGAAATACCCATACTGTAAAGCTTCCGAAGGGATAAGCCCACTTATTTCATGTTATTTCATGTTATCAGCTCTTGTACAACACAATTCCAGCTTTAGGAGTGACTAAATAAAGGCACCTGTCCCGTGTGGTCATGTACATAAATCCAACCTGAATGGAGGAAACGAAGTAATTCTCTGACAACTTAAAATAAGGGATGTGTGTGGAAGCAGCAAGAACAGCAATTGCTTTGTCAGAGGTTTCCCACCAATTCTAATTCTTTATTCATGTACTTTGTTTGTTTGTTTATTTCCCGGGGCAGTAGGACAAAGAGTTCATTTTAATTAAGATTTCAGGAGGACCTACTTCCATAGGCCTGCTCTTTTGGAGTAAGGCAAATGAGTACACTTCCTATACAATCACACAATCAAGCAAACGGCACCAAGTTTTACGGTTCCAATGGTCAATATAAAGAGAGAGGAAACAGAACACATTGTTTTTAGTGTGTGAGCTGAATTATGTTGATGTCACTTTTTAATAATCATGGACCCAATAGGTGGCATACATAAAATATGATCCTGAGGAAGAAATGATAACAACGACCATTTACCTTTACCTGGAAGCTGATGGGGTCAAAGGCCAAATGTCAGTTCACAACAAGTATGGGGGAATTCACGGTCTAAAATCCCACAACCTCCTAAAAAGGGTGTCACTCAGGGTTATTTAGGGAAATGAAATTGAGAGGAGCATCAGGATATTTTTAAAAGAACCTTAATACTTATACCATAGAGGAAAAAAAGTCAGCATTTTCTTTAGATATTTAATAATCCTATGAAATTTTTAATATTGCTAAATTGAAATTGTGGCTGTCCCCAGTTCACATTATTTATGCAATAATCTTGAAGTAAACTAATAAGTTGTGTTGGTTAATTGCCAAGCTCTTTTGCATACGGTTAAGTTGTGCATATGAAAATACGCATGATGAAACATGTAGTATTTTATAACCCAAAGCAGCTAACATGCTCATACCTAATGCATGCACGCACACTGTAACCCAGGACAAATTGCTCGTGTTAGTTACTACCACAGGCTGGCAGGCCAGAAAATACATTTGGTGCCTAATATGCATAAGCACAGAAATATGGTCAGGCTCATTACTGTAATAAAGCTGTGATTTGCCAGCAGGATCAGTGGAAACACACTTGAAGCCGTCTGTCCCTTCCACTGGCTCATGTGCCGTAAAGCAATAAGGTTGTAACAAGGGTGAATCCTCAGTTCAGTTGGGCTGCCTTGTCTGGGTTATCTGAACCCTTATTTGCCTTCAGGGGCCCATTTGCTTGTCCTAATGCATACACAGTGATAATGTAGCCATTTACACAATAAGGAAGGTCTGCAAAACAGGAGTCTGCCCGGCAATAACATGAGGGAGCAAGAGTGTGGAGACCTGGCAACTGTTGGTCCAGTTACATAATTCTGCGGAGGAGTCTTCAAATCAGAGAGGTGGCTTTTGAATGGGATTGAGAATAAGTAGAGTATTGGACAAGTAAAAAGCCAAGTGGATTTCTTTTTAGTGCTTTGATGAAATTAGAAGCAGGTTGATGAAAGAAAATGCCTTGGGTCCTCTGCTTGAAGTTTCCATATTACACAGAAGGCTCTTGAAAAATTATAGAATTTACATTGAGTAGAAGGCAGGTTAAGATGAAAGTTTGCTAGTTGGAGGGGAGACACTAAGGGGTCATTTCCTATGGGAAGGAACATTCAGGAATAACACAAGGGAAATCTGAATGAAAAGGTGAAGGCCAGGTGGCCCTGAAGTGGGCCATGGTGTCCCCCGAAAGCCCTCAAGCATCTTGGAGCCCTGTCCTTGTTGCCACAGTCATTGCATAGGCTTGTGAAGGACATTCTTTGACAGTCGAGAGCTAGAAAACTGAAACCCAAGTTTGAGGTCCACTAACAGCAACTTTGAAGATCAGATGGTACATATTTTACTCCTGTTGCTTTCTTTTATGCTTTTTCTAGCTTTTAATGAATGCTTGTTTTGTATTTTCACATACCCATGTAACAGACTGAAGAGCTGTCAGCGGAGTATATGGAAGAAAATTACTAAGTGAGGTATCTGTAAAGCACGCGTCTTTTGCGAGGTTTGCAAGAGATTCTACTCACCAACTAGAAAAAGATAACTCAGAAACTTGCACATTCTGTTACCAGCATTACTTACCATACTTTTCTATAAGTATCAAAAGTGCCAAAGAGACCTTGTTGCTCTGGCCAGCCTCAATTAACTGCTTCTTGGAACACTGTGTTGAGAAAGATTCTGAGGTCGCATGTGGTCTCACATGCATGAAGGGGAGAATGGTAGAATGAATTCCAGCTCTCTCACCCACAGGTACCAGTTTTCTAGTTCCAGATGTCATTCACAGCATCCTATCCTCTCACATCTGAGATGCCCTTCTGCATCCCTCATTTTTCAAGAGGCAACTCCACAGAACACTTTCAGACCTTCTTCATCTTGGTGTGCTAGGAACATTGGGTTAGGCTATATAAATAATCATATACATTATTTATTATGCTTCTGCTATACATGTTATTAAATATGAATAATTTTTAGTCACACACCTTCACGTGGAATATAGAATATATAAAAATAATGTTCTATTTATGTTGATTCTCTATGGGAACTGGGCAAGCCATGGTGTAAGTAAAAGAGAAAGACCTGTAGCTAATGAGGAGCACATCCAGGTTGGCCTAATGGAAAAATGGAGAAGACAGCTCTTGGGGGAGTGTTGTTTGCAGGGATTTAGAATATTTGAACCCTGCTGCCATTATTTCCCACTGGCCTTCAGTGGTGTCTCAGATGCCAGCAGAATAGAGACTATGAGTTGATGTGTCATCTCCAGGATGCCCCAAATTGATGGGAAACAAGCTACTAGGCAAGGGTCACCCTTTAAATCAATAACCCTATTCCCTATTATCAGATCAGCTACTCACTTCCAAAGAGAGGACAGGAGTCTATGGGAACTGCAGGATTTTTTTCTCTTGTTATTTTAAAGAGATGAGCCGTAGATTGAGTAGGAACATGAGCAGCGAAGAACTACGCTGGGAAAGGTCTCTCCAGACGAAGCTGATGGCGAAGGCTCTGGGTTCCTGAGAATAAAGGATGTCAAAGCAAATCAACACACATCTTTTACATACTTCCTAGATGCTCTGGGATCTATCGCATAACACACAGGCACAGCACGAACAGATGTTTGAGGGTCACAGATAAAATGGCTTAGTACGGGAGATCTCGCTCTACTTTAAGAGGCCACTTATCTTTGTTTTTACTTATTATCAAAATTTTGTGAAAATTGTGATTTTTACTCTGTATCAGAAGACAGAGAACTACAGCTGACATTTTTTCATTTACTCACTTTTGAGAGCTTTGTCACTTCTGAGAATTCAACATTTTTTCCCCCACGTGGGCATTTTCGTTATCACATTTTACCGCAGTGAAGCCTCCCCTGCCTCTGTTGCTCTGCTTATAAGCACAGTCTCTGCCCTTGAAGTGCTTCTGCCTTCATGGAAGAGGACAGATGAGACAAAAGGAAGAGAGTGCCTGCCAAGATTCAACATTATAAACATCTCACAAGAGCAGCAAACAAACAGCAGGCCGTTGGTCAGGGCATGATCACGTCTGGGCCCCAGAGGGAGACAGGCAAAGCCCAGCTCAGCGATGGGCCATCCTTAGGGAATAGGCCTAAGACATGCTTCAGGAAGATGCTCAGGGCTGGTCCTTCAGAATGGAGGCTGTACCTCATCCTGGGAAGAAAGGCTCCTGCAATCATAGTACAAACATCAGCCTGGGACCATCATTTGTGGCCACTTTGATCATGGGTGTACTCCTTTCCAGACTGGGTCTTTTACACTTGAGGTTCCCAGGGGAAACACTGGTTCAGGGAAACAAAAACAGCTATTGATGTTTGGTTTACAGGCATTCCTGTACTTTGACTTTTCTTGTCTTCCTTACTCCCCATGTTCCCCTTTCTTTCCGCCCCCACTGCCTCCCTGAGGTCTCCCTGGATTTGATCTACTAACCTGGGTGCTGAGGCTGGATTTGAAATCTTCTGAAGGGTGCTTAACATGCCAGAGTTAACAGGCCTGCCTGGGCCAGCTGTCGTCTCAGAGCTGCCACAAACTCCACGGATTGTTTGGCAATAAAAATCAGCTATAAAAGTGTGAAAAATACCAGAGACCCAAAGGGAGAGGGAGGAGAAAGGGGGAATGGCTCTTATACCCTTTTAGTGGACATCTGATTTATTTTTTAAATGGAAGAGCCACTTTTATAGCTACTGTAGTTCAATTATCTCTAATTTTACACATTTTATGCAAATTCTCAGCATCTTAATTGCAAATGAGAAGGAAACTTATTTTTTAAAGCAGAAAAACAAGGTATAGTTTCGTATTTTCTTTTCAATTTCTAATTCCTAGTCTTGGTTCAGCACCATTAAACTTTTAAAACTCTTTTTACACAGTTGTTTAAAATTATGTGTAATTTAAAGCACACTCACATGTTCACAAACACCCATAGCCTTAAACAAGTAGCTAATTTTATTCTTAGACCTCACTCTCCCTCTTGGAGAAGATACTCTGATGTTCTCCTACATATAGTTTCAAAGGACTGCAAAAGAATATACGCAAAAGGTTTCACAAAGAAACTCGGTGTCTTACAAATCAAGCACACTGGAACATATTCTAAGCATCAAGAAACCTGGCTGCAGGTTTTTTGCCTAGATGCTCAGATTTCTAACCAGGAGTGTGCTGGCAGATGTGTGACAACCAACTCTCTTGAGAGGTGACAACTAACTCTCTCTGATTTGTAGCGCTTGCCAATTTCCATGGTGTAAACACTCCTGCTATGGCCCATTTCAAGCTACCAACAGGATACCAGTGAACCTGAAGGTGGGAAGAGATGGGCTCTATTGGTTCTCATGAGCAGAACTATCTCTAGCACACCACTACTTTCAGCAATTTGGACATGCTTCAGGGATTTCAACTGGCTTTCTTCCGATGTGGGGTCTCTAGAGGTAAAAAGCCAAAGGAAAACAAGTTTTCCACATTGGATAAAGATTTCAAAGACTTTATAGGCAGACAGAAAACTTAGCAGTATGCTTCCAAATCTAGAGTCGTGAGTTTTCGTCAAGAATCTGGCAATTACTAGCCACCTACCCTGTGCCAAATCTTTGCCATGAAGTCTGTATCTTCACGTCTAAAATGTGAATAATAAAGTGTGCTCCGTTGTGGGCCTATCTTCTAATAGCAAAAGAGCTAACAGTTGTGGAATCACTTGACAGACTGAAAGGGATATGTGAATAAAAGCTAAATATCGTCATGGTTTATTTAACAATTATTGGTTTACTCAACAAATATGTCCTGATGTCACCATAGGAAACACAAAGATGTACATAACAGAATACATAGAATGATTCTTCAATAAATAGTGATTAGTGTTTTCATCAGGATATTCCATCCTGGCCATGTGTGGGAACTTTAAATATTTTTCTGAACACTGAATCTTGAGAAAAATTAGTCAAGAAATCAGGAAAAGGGGAAAAAGTACTATCAGTCTCTCGTGAAGATGAAAGCTTAATTTGGATCTGTGCTAGACTTCTCCATTGAAAAGGACAAAGAGAGCACTGAGAATGTTCTAATTAAGATTCCCTGAGAGGAAGGAGAGAGGAGTGCCCACAAAAGGTTTCAAAGATGGTGGCTAAGCTAGCTCCAAGCCTCCTCACCTTGTTACCAACAATATTACATTGTAACCTTCCTCAATGGCCCACACAAAAAATTTGTGGCCAAGAGACTATCCAGTCCAGGTCCTCTCTTTCCTTAACAACCATATTTCATTCTAGCACATCAAGCAGAGGGAACATAATCATTTGCCTCCAACAAAAATCCGGACTCCTCTGCAAACAGAAGCAACTGGAAACACAAAGGAAGGCTGTGTGGGTAGCACTTCTCATTAGGCCCTCTGCCTAACAATAATTAGGCTTGCTCCCGTTACTGTTGGACTCCGGGCAGCTGGTCCAATACTTATTTCTCCTAGAGGAAAATGAAGAGTACGTACGAGTCCCCGACTTTTACTTCTCCTCTTTCCTCCTTTCCCTTTGTGACTTCATGCTGGTTTGCAATTTGTGTTTTCACCACTGTAGTTAATTCTAGACACAGTCAATCAAGTCATAGCCTCCTTAGTAATGGAAGTGCCTCTGAATAAAATTGCGTGAAGCGCAACCCTTCGATGGAGAGAATCCCTACCAGCCCTTCCATCTTGTATTTAGCCAGCTACCCTTCACTGGAGTTACATCTATAGCATTATTAATGAAATAAGCTTTTCTTCTGACTTGCCTAAATAGCAGGGCCGGGTGACTTGGAAATTATTTGTTAGGAAGTGCTACTACCTAAATGGTCTGAGACCTTTCTATGCAACCCCTGACAGCTGAAATATTCCATCTTGAGCATGTGACTGAAACCTGACAGGCTGACACATACACATGCCTCATAATGCATGTCAACAATTTTACTATCTGGTACAAATGGACACTTGCTGAATTTATTCCTTAAAATGCTTTTTATGCTTTCCTTGGTTCTGGCTTAGTGGTAATGTACTTAAATGTCTGGGAGAAATATTCAAAAGAATGAACCACATAACTTAACTTGAGATGCCTACATTTCAAACCAAATACTGGCAGATCAGTGAGTATCTAGGTTAATTCTCTCCTTTTTTGATTAGGATAATCCACGGAGACACTGACTTATTCCTTCAGATCCTGCCTTTTAACCAATCAATATGTCTAGGGTTATGGTTTTCAGAAGGCAGGTGATAATTTTGGAGATAACATCTCAAGGTGCTGCTGACATTGAGATGCATATTCAATATGTTCTTGGAGTGACAGAACACAGCAATGTTGGAAACTCCCCCCAGAAATACGCACACAGTGCATACCCATGCCCAGGATGCCACTAACCTTTAATTCTTGAAGCTCCAATATAGATTAAGCCCACTGGCTCTTAGTAATGTCAATGAAGATTTGAAAATTCAAGGGGTGGGCAGTGACTACCTTTCCCTCAGATGGTCCTGTCTTTTCAGTGTAGGGAAACCCCTACAAGGAAAGGAAAGAAGCAGCTTTCCACCCAAAGGTCAATCGTGGGGATGGGAGGAAGAGCCGTGGAGGGCAGCAAGGCAGTGAGCTGGTAGTCTGCCTGAATTAGCACGTGTCACTACCTACAAAGAATAGGGATCACACGAGAACAAGGGAAGGCGCGGGAAAACAAAGGCAAAACATTAGACATGGATTTTTCAGAATGTCATTAAAATGTATCTATTTTAATTTCACAGGATGAAAATTATCTGCCTGTTTTGTATTAATCTTGCCTTGACTGAAATTAGTTGTCAGACCTCTGTTTATAGCCTAATTACCTTTTTCCTAAGGAAAAAAAAAAAAGAGGTAAAAGAAATAACAATAAATTTGTAATGGAAAAGCTACAAGTTTGTAGTATTAGTACAGATTGGGGATGGCTCTAGGAACAGGGTTTGAAAATAATCTAAACAAATCTGGAGAAGCCTTGTGTTCCTCAGAATACTAAGATGTTGTTGGTTCTCTCCATATTGTTTGGTGCCATGGTTATGACTCCTGGCCACAAACACTTGTGAGTAAGTAGTGCTCAGGGCAGCTACAGTGTAGTGTCTATTTTATTTGGCTCTCTTACCCAGCCAGCGAGATAATCGAGGGTTCACAATCGAGATCATGGGTTGGAAACATTTTGTGTTAAGGGCCAAATGGCGAATATTTTAGTCTTTATGGGCCATATCGTCTCTATCACAATTACTCAGCTCTGCTGTTGTGGTACAAAACAACCATTGACAATATGCAAACAAATGAGCGTGACTGTGCTCCAACAAAATCTGATTGACAAAAACAGGCAGTAGGCCAGATTTGGTTCCCAGGCCACAGTTTGCCAAGCCCTGCTCAGGACAATTCAACCAATGGAATGTGGGAAGAAACCAACGTATGCACAGCATGGCATAGAGTAAGTGTTCAACAAATGTATTTTGAACAAAAATGAGTATCAATTAAGCTAAAAAAAAAAAACCAAAGATTTTTTTACTCAATAGGAGAAATATGGAGCTACCTCCAAGTAAGAATCCATGGGTTAAAAAAAAATAGTTTTAGTGAATTCTTATAAACAACAAAAATAAGTAGTAGATGAATATGATGGGGACACAGAGGCAAGATAAGCAAAAACACCCGGCTTACCAAAGCTTAGCAAAAGGCAAAATTCTCTGCACAATTAGCCATAGAGAATGGCACCATATTACGACACCATGTAATAACTGAGCTTTACAAATATACCCCTCTGCCGTCAACATAAGGGAACATTGCAGGAAGTGTTAGCTAAGTCAGGGCAATGCAAAATGTATTTTTTAAAGATATGCATCAAAATGAGCAGCTTTTTAAAAATGATCTCCCTTGAAAGGATGAGCTTCAGTTATGTCATAAATAAGCACCAGATTTGGGAGGAAAAGTTCTGGGTCTCCATCTTGGTACCGTTCCTTGCCTTGTTTGGCCACTTTCCCCATCTATATTACAAGGGTTGGACCAGGTGATCTGTGATACTCAAACCCTGACTCTAAACTCCTGTGATTCCAATGCCAGCTTCACCTATTTGTTCTTTTAGTGAGAGGATCCCTGACTTATTCTAATATGCTTTTTACCTAAGGGTGTAATGTTGAATTGCCTTTGTTTTCTCCTCTACTGAGCAAGTTTCCATTCCATCCCAACCCCCTCACAGCATGAGTCTCATCTTGAATGTTAAGGTAGCCCATCTTCCCCATAGGTAGCTAGGGACAGGATGCAGTCAGGACAGCAGCCAAAGACCCCTCTCCAGGCCGAGCCTGCAAAGTCATCCTGGGCGTCCTGAGCATTTCTCAGCTGGAGGGGCTTTCCCCACTCAGTGCCTGGACCATTGCCAAGAAGATCTGTCCAGCTGTAAGCCTGATTTTATATAGTTATTTTCACTTATTTTTTATTTCACAAGATGTAAACGAATCTGTTTAACTAGGAAATCACGTCCCTTGAAAGTGATTATAACCTAATTTGACATGCAGTATTTGTATACTTATTCTAGTGTTATGATGCATTCACTGTGTTTACATAAATAGAGATTTCTGTATAATTACTACAAGATAATGTAAAGAGTTAATCACATGAAATCCCCCAAAATCTCATTTGAGTGAATTTTTTTAACTTGAATTCCAAAATGTTCTCTAAATCTTTTTTGAGAACCTTACAGAAACATCTACTATTGTCATCCGTTCTTGTTTGCTCATTAATTGATACAGTCAGATAATTTACTGTGTGCCTAATATGTACACAGATACCAATAAAGATAAAATAGACACACCTACTGCCTTCAAGAGCACTGAATCTAAACAAGTCTGGTACCGCGTCACGAAGAAAGGTAAACTCTGCCTTGATCTTGTCTGCTTGTCTTGGATACTCACTATATTTTCTTCATGAAAAATACAGTGGAAGAAATACACAAGAATGCTTTGCATGAAAAGGAATATCAAGAGGATAGAGAGAGAGAGAGAGAGGCAAAATTAGCATGAAATTCTAGAGGAAGGGCTGCAAATATTTTAAAGTTTTCTTCTTTTTATATTTTATTGACAAGGGAAGGAATTTCCCCCAAACTGGAATATTTTATTAAAACTAGGGAGGAACGATCACATAAAGATTGATCCAATAGCTCTTTACTTATACAACAATTTAGGAAAGACCTATCTGTCTATCTTGCTGAGGTTAGGTAAATGCTTCTCTTTGCACTCATTTGCCTTCATTCATTCCATTTATACCATATTCTTGCCTCTGCCTTAGCATCTCTGAGGGTTAAAAATTAGGTAAAAGGCCTACCAAAGTATTCCAAGCTGTGTGTATGGCAAAAAGAGGGCTTGAAAAATGTCTACGATGGCATCTGTAGATGTTAGGAAGGTGAGGGTGTCACTGCATGTGTACACTTCACAAACACCATATCCTCTCATCACTTTCACTGGACGCTGCATGCTCAGGTGGACCAGGGAGGAGAAAGTATCTTCACTTCTCCTAGGAATGTTATTCCTCCATCGCCACGTTCCAAACCTTCTCTCAAATCCTCGGGCTCTTCTTTTTATTGTGTTTTCTAGATGACAAAGACATTTAGACGTAGTTATAAAGTAATGTCTTCAGCAAAATAGAACATCTGTATTTTTTGAGGATGACTTTTGTACAGTTCCTATCCAAAATTTGTCAGAATGAGACACAGAGATTCAGGAATAAAAGAGATTACAGGAGTTGCCTCTGGTACCCTTAAAAAATCCAAGTCACTGTTTTAAACCTAGGATCCCAACACATCAATGTAATTTTATTCAAATTAATGTACACTGACTAAAGTACCTGATATGCCCAACAGTTCATGAGTTCAATTAATTTTCTTCAAAAGAAGGAATAAAAAGTATATACCATTTGGCAATAAGGTCCTGCAGAACTAGAACATATTATTACAATGAGCATGGCATTATATCACTATTTGTTGAACTATTTATACACAAACTATTTCTATAAAGGAATTATTCTTAAACCATTAATTAGGCAACCCTTAAAATGATGCCTACTGGTAAGCTATTTAACCATGTACAGCCTACTTGCTATGTACGTTTTTCATGCAAGTTCCATTTTGTTCTCCCATTACAGATGCAGTGTAGTCATCATGGTGAAGAGTCAGGATAATGTGCTTTGGATGTGCTATTAGTACCATGTTCCTATGAGCAAGTTACTCAACTTTTCTGTGCTTTAGTTTCACTTCTTATAAAATGGGAATAATAATTCCCATTGTTATGAGGATTTAAATAACTTATACATAGAGGGGACTTAGACCATTGACCAGCACATGAGAAAGACACAGTAAATGTTTGCTATTTGTAGTAGAAGCAGCAGTGATCACACTGGCCTTGGATGGCATTTACATACACTCACTGCTGTGTTTTCCTTGTTCATTTTTATTCAACCTATCTCTAAATTCTAAGCTCTTGTGGAACATTATCAATGTCAATAGGGGCCTCAGGTAATGACAAATTATCCATTTAAGTGTATGTATTCTTCCTACCCCCGAAATCCCCACTACATTTCAATCTTCCCTTAAAGTGGCTAATTCTGAAGGGACTGTGTCCATGACCATTTGTTTATTTGCATATTGGACATTTCTAGTGGAAACACTAGACACTCATAATGACGTTAACTATCAACAATATAGGAAACTCCCTGATAAAGTTCCTTTTTATTATCTACCTCTCCTTTTGGTCTGCTTCCTTTCTAACTGAGCCAGCCCACCCACCCAACCCAGGCTACAGAAGATAAGCACGTGTGAAATACAGAATTTCCGAGTTCCACTTTCCTTCCCCTTCTACCAATCAGCGCTTATTAAACTCTGAAGGTAAGTTTACTTATTCTTGACATGAGTTCTTCGCGATAATCATCTTAGGAAAAGAAAGTTATTTTTTTGCTGCATCTATAGCATTTTCTTATGGCACGTCCAAGCCAACTTGATCCAGTCTCGAGGGAATGAAAGGAAGTCTCTGAGGAGAGTGTTCTCAGAGGCGGGGGAGTCCGCAGGAGCACCACGTGTCCCAATTTTGAGGTGACTGCTGCAAATTAACATCCTGTCTCCCCTGCGTTTCCGACAGCAGATTGAATATTCTCTTCCTCCAGGTGCCTGTTGATTGCCTGAGCTGTGATAGTGCCACTTGAATGGCAAGGGGATGGGGTAGATTTGGAGTTAAACAAACCAAAAACACGTTGGAAGAGACTCAGTCCAATCATAGACTCTGTGAGGCCTCCTGAGGGTTGTCAGGTTTTCAGCAGAATATTAGTTGGTTACTTAACATATTCTATTGTCTTCATTAAAGGCTTTAAATCCAGCTTTACTTAATTTTACTAAATAAGATACCTAGAAAATAGAATCCCTTTTCCTCTCCATTGGTATAAGGGGAAAGCATTCCCCTGAATCAGTGCTCTTTCCACATGGGAAGAAAATGTGATACATGGATGTCTGTGTCTGGTCTACTACTAAAATGTTCATAACATCATTTAATGCAGATGCTCTTCCTTTCAGATTTTTCAATTGAAGGACATGAGAAATAGGTTTTTTTTTGTTTTCATTTAAATTTTCTCTAAGCTCTAAAATGCAACATTTGGGATTTGAGAAACTCAAATAAAAGGCAAAGTATATCAGAAGTGTCTTGCTAAGTGTTATGTTGGTTTCTAAATAAACTTAGGAAAGAGCTTAATTCCAAACAGGATTAACATTCCTCTGGCTCACCTTCTGCAAACATAACTTGCTTCTGCTGTGGCACACTCAAAGGGGGAAAATATTAGATGTGAAATTTGTAAAAGGTGGCACACAGAAAAAAAGGAATGCTTCAAAAAAAGCAATGCCTCTAAAAAGTAATATATTATTATTAGAGAAACAAGGTGATTGAGTGATGTCACTCATAACTTTTCTCCAACAGCTAGAACACCTGCTCCAACATTGTTTTCGTTCAGATTTGCTTTCTTTGTTTGGTAGAACTACTTACTGTAATAATAACTACATGAAGTCATTTACCAAGGTGACTAAACTATCTTCTGTTAGGGTGTCAAACTGCCCCAAACTGGAAGACCAAATAAGAGTCTGGATGTTGGACTGAGAAACAGTCTTACTGTGAAAGACTGATGTCTATGCTCATCCTTACTGTACATGCTCCCAACTTGGGCCTCACTGCCTTTGAGAAATTCTCACCAAGGCCCAAGGACCAGTTTACAGATTGCTTTTCTAAGTTTTCAGTGAAAACAACCCAGACTGGAATGAATCAACATGTTTAAAGGACTGTTAGGCAGCTCTTCTCTCTCCCTAGATCTCAGTGATTGTTACAAAGATGAAGGGTCCAGTCATTCCTCCACCTCTGAATTGTCATTTGACCTATGAGTTACTGTCATTTGACCTATGGCCTATCAAGTTACTGGGGCCCTATTTATTTCTATTGTGTGGGAAGAAATCCACCTTATTTATTATTGGGATCAAATATAGGCGAGAGACATAAATGTGGTTGAAAATTTACAAGTGTCTGGTGATCGATATTAATAACAATTTGGGGAATTATTTGGTAAAAACTTATTATTAATCAGTATCTAAGAATAGGCTTGGGGGTTGTAAACACACTTCTTATACCAGATTCCTGATTTATCCACTTATCTAATTTATGTGCCTTAGAAATATATAGCCATCTCAATGCCATACGTCCTTGAAGCACTGACATCTGCTATTCTAGAAAAGGTTATTTCACATAGTTTTCTATTATAACAACTGAACTTACATCTTAATGGGATTCAATAGGGTTTCTAGAGTAGAGAGAATAATAATTCATGTCTGAAATTGGGGAGCTATGTCCCCCCTAACATCTCAAATCCAGTAATCTGTCAAATCTTCCAAAGTGCGACTTGATTCTTCCATTTCTTCCCTTCCCCATTTTTGCACCCCTGCTCCAAACCCAGATCACCTTTCCCAAGAATACTTAAAGGGCCCCCAACTCACAAATGGTCTCTTCTTTTCCATCTTTCCTCACTTCAATCCATTTTCCGCAGAGCAGCCAGAAAAATTTTTTTCAAATGTTAATCAGATTATGTCATTCACGGCTTAAATTTTGTTTTCAATTAAGCTTAGAATAAAATCCAAATTTCTTAACTTTGCTGATAAAGCCCTATAGACTTTGGTCCTTCTCATTCTCCAACCACATCTTGTTTCATTTTCCCCCTTTTAAATAGTTCAGTCACAGGCATGTTTTTGAGCTCCTTGAACATGCCAAGTCTTTGCATAAGCCATTCCCTGTACCTGGAAGGCTCTCATCCCTGTCTGAGCTCTCAGCTCAGATGTCTCTTCCCCAGAAAGATCTTCCTTGATTGTCTAGTCTAAATTAGGTTCTCCTTACTACTTCTTCATAGAACCCATTGTACTGACCACAGTTTAATTATGAGTCTGTGTATGCAATGTTTGATGTCCATCTCCCCTACTAGACTGGCAATTCATGAAAGCAATACATTTCATTTGTTTAATTTGTTCAGTATGGTATATCTGGTACTTGTATATGGTCCGGCACATAATAAATTCTTTTGAAGAGAGGGAGGAAAGAAGAAAGAGAGAGAGGAGAAAAGAGAGGGGAAAAAAGAAGGGAGGGAGGGAGGGAGAATGGAAGGAAGGAAGGAAGGAAGGAAGGAAGGAAGGGAGGGAGGGGCAAGGGAGGAAGGGAAGAGGGAAGGGGGGAAGGAAAAAAAGGTAGTCAAGCTAGCATATTTTCATTTTTACCCATTTTGTCACTGACAAGCAGTGTGACCTCAAGTAAGTCATATAACCACTCTGTGTCATCTTTCCTGTGTATAAAATGATTCAGCCTCATCAGAGATAGGAAGGTAAGAGGGGAGCATTTGGTAAGAGTGCAATCTGCCCTCAAAAATGCAGACAGTTCCCTGCATTTGGGAGAAGGAGGAAAGTTGGAGTAGAAGGGACGAAAACCTAGAAACAAGTTGGTCCTACTCTGGGGTTGGGTCTCTAGGGGTAAAGGAAGGACAGGGGGACGAAATCCTGAGATAACTTTATTTTCCCAGAGCAAAGAAGACCTGTCCAGGGAGATGGCAAATCTATTGAACTTCCTCACCGCCAGCATTGCACAAACACCATGATTCTCCAGGGAAAGAGAGGGGCCCAGAAGAGGCCCTGGGAGGCCCTGAATGCCTGCTAGGTAAGAATGAGGTGTGCCTCAGCGGCGAACTGCATCGCCTGGTGATTATGGCAGGACTGACACATGCTCAGCGGACAGACGCCCAACCAAGGGCAGATGCCCTGCCCGCTCCAGCCACCCCCATCACCTTGGTACTACTGAAGGCCCCAGAAATGAGGGACAAGTTCGGGGATTTGACGGGAGGAAGCTGAAGTAACTGAGATTACATGTCTGCCTCCTGCCGATTGGGGGCTTGAAATAAAAGGAGAATAATTTACGTAAAGTAGTTACATATTCTTATGCACCTGAATTTGTGAGTTGAACTCCAAACCTGCCACATAATCATTTTGATTAATTTCCTTTGTCTTCCACCTCATTGACCATGCACTCTTTGTTCCCCTCATCCTTCACTCTTGTCTGATTCTCTGTCTCCATCTATCTTCTCCTGGTCTCTTCCTTTTGTTCTGCTCTCTTTCTCCAGCATTCTCCTCCAGACATCTCCTTGGTACCCTGCACTGCCTTCCAGCCCACGGTATCCAGAGCAAGAGAAACTGAACCCTGAAATGGTCACACAGTCTGGTCTCTGCCTTCATCATGGGCCCTCCAAGCTCTGCTGCCTCAGTCATGTTTTCCAATGTTTTATAACCTCTTGTTCTCACCTGCTCCCCAAGTGGCTTTTCTACAGTCTTTTTTTTTTTTTTCCTTTTCTCTTAGGACTCCTCTGTGATTTTACTAATAACATTTCCACTGAGCAAAACAGCTTATAAAGGAAAAGGAAAGAAGGACCTCTGTGCCTGTGAGATAATGGCCAAAATTCTTTGCCTGACTTTCAATACCTTCCCAGAATGGAAGAGTCTATGCCATCCCTGCCCCCACTAGAAGCCTTTCTTTCCATATGGACCTGGATCTTTAGCAAATTCATATCTCTCTTAATCTTATCTAATTCGCTGCTTTTGCACAGTCCTTTCCCCTACCTAAAGTGGCCTCTCTCCTCCTCTTCACTTGTGCTAGTTTTATGTGTTAAGGAACAGCGGAAGACGTTCCTGAACACTTCCTGTCTACCCTAGCCCACATCATCACCCCCCCTCACTCCAAAGCTTATATCCTTATATCCTGTATCCTTCTCTTGGACCCTATTCATGTACTGTCATATGAAGTCACCTATCTCTTTACCATATACATTTTCCCTCCTGAGTGAGATTATTAGATCTTCAAAGTTGGGAACTTATCTTTTATATTGATACTATTATTATTAACAATGAAAACAGTGTTACATATGTAGCAGGTTCCTCCTTCAAGATGCATCAAATGACATTTATTGAATGAATCCATGGTATCAACTGAATATATGTTTTTTAATTGAATAATGAGATGTGGAAGAAACAAAGCAAGCACGTATTGGATAAGTGAACATCTGAAATGAAGCCAGCAGTCTGCCCAGATGTTCTCACCCATGGGGACAGTTCCACAGTTCCAAGTCACAGTTGGATGATATTTACAAGGCTTAATACCATCCTTACTGACTTATCTCAAGTTTTCACTGATATCAGAAATAAATGTTTTTGTCATGGAGCCTAATTTAAAATTCTTGGCATATAGAAGCATTTTATTCATAAAATGACTGCTTATAATTATTTGTTTTTTTAAAATATAATTTAACTCAAAGTTACCAGATAGAGAACATTAGATTTTTCTGATGGCCCAGTAAAGCCAAGTGCATTTCAGAAACAAATCTGAGCCAGAGGGCATTCTTTTACAAATGAGGACACGGGGGTGCAGAGAGGCTAAATAATATGTCCCCCAAACACAGAGCTAATTGGTGAAAAGATCTGGTCTAGAATACAGATCCCTTGAGTCCCCATACCATATTCTCTTCTACATCCTGCTGCCTCTATTAGTGAAAGAATGAAAGGACATTCTGCAATATAGACAACCCCCCAATTTTTTTTTGTACAACAGTACCTCACAGTGTAATTGATCTATGAATTTATTAGTTAATATTAATGCAGCAGAGGGGGCAAAAAGCTCACAAACAGTCCACATATTTCACAAGACACATTGCAGGAAAAAAAGTGACTAAGAAGGATCAATAGTATCCTAGGGTCTTGGTGGATGCATTCCTGGGGGAGATGGGCCTCTTATTCCTGGTGGAGGGGGTCTCATTCCTGGAGGGGCATGCCTATTGGCGTCCCTCGAGTAGGAGGAAGCCCAATTGGTGGGCCCAAGGGTGGTCTCATAGCAGGTGAAGGAGCCATAATTCCTGGAGGTGGGGTTACTCGAGCAGCAGGTGTAGGTGCAGTCCCCCGTCCTGGGGGATACTGAGCTGGGGCTCCAGCAATGCTGGCAGTAGCAGGAACTGCAGCAGCTGCGACAGTGCCTCTTCCCTGTGGGGTCATTACCTGTTGGGATGGGCCCCCAACCCCTCAGACAAGGCCTGCTAATCCAGCAGGAGCCTGGGGCTTTGGAACACCTCTGCCAGCTGCCCTACCAACCCCAGGGCCTCCTGCAGCTCCAGCAAGTTGTACCCAAGCAATGCCAGTATCTCTGGGGGTGGGTCCCTCTACAGTCATGGAAACCAAGTTCTCCCCATGCAGCAACACCAGACCCAAAACCTGCTTTTCTTCATGCTCTGGCTACTTAGCATTCTTTGGCTTGATCTTCCTGAACTCATCACACTTGCAGAGGATCAAGTTCATATGCTTGTCAAAAGCCTTAAAGGTGCCAATGAAGATCTGGTCATCTTGCAAGATACATCTCATCCTATAGTAAATGTGCTGCAGTATCTTGCTGCTCTTTCCCACAGTCATGATTGCTTTTCCACCAAATCCAACGTCCAGAGGGAAGTTTCAGGATCCCTAAGACCTTAGGGAAGGCTACAGATCAAGGTATGACGCAGGTTCTCCTACAAATAATGCAAGCTGGGGCGGAAGCTTCGAATAGTAGATAGAGCCTGGGTTTTTTTTCTTTTTTTTTTCTCTCTTGGAATCTGCTACCTGGGCGTTCCAATACTGCTTTAACCACCTCTTGGTATCTCAGCAAAGAATGCCCGTCTCAGTTCCGCCCGGAAATCCACCACAGGTACTTGCTGCTGCTGCTGAGATCGCCTTGGGTACAGGTGACACTCCTGGCTGTTCAGTGAGGCTGTTCTTCTCCGTTTGACTTGGACTTCTACCTCTGGCACGTGCTGTTCTGTGGTCCATCTCAGGTGTAAACGGTCCCTGGCCCGCTCCATCGCGCCTCTGGCCGCTCTTCAGAACACAATGTTAGGCATCTCCGGTGGCCGCCCCACTCTACGCTGCCTTTGCTGAGGCGGCACCAACTAATAGGCTGGCTCTCCGCGCCAATTTTTTAAATGCTATAAAAGACTATAGCATAACCTATATCACGCTGCGTGTAGGAGAAGCATAATTCCCAGCACCCTAAGCGAATCCCTGTGGCAGCTCCTCTCAACACAGGCAGGATTGAAATTGACGTAAACTTGTGATCCAGGACTAGGCGCACATGGGACGGCCAAGCTGAGCTGAAGCCAGTGCCAAGACTTCAACCATGAAGGCGCAGGAATGGCCAAGTTGAAATCAACCACCTCCACCTCACATTTGCTTTGTCTTTGAAGATCCTCAAGTAGCCATCCCTTAGTCAAGTCCCTCATCTGACTTTAAACTTGTCTCAGCTGTGTTAAAAGGAAGCCCAACGGCCCAGTCCTCCAATGTCACATATGTACCTATTATCAGTGGCCTGCTGGTGACAAGGACTTAATCCACTAACACAGGTAGGTGATACAGAAAAACAACAACAAAAACTTGGCTAATTAACCAAAAGATTGGATTTCATAGCCGTTTGTTGTCAGCTAACCATGTGGATTTGATTCAGTCTACACATTTGTATCAAAAGAGGGTTGGAATAGAAAAATGCTTTTCATATAGTGTTCCCAGGAACACTGGGGTCTCCCAGAGGGACCGCTATGGTTTTATCAGCTGAATTATCAGGTTAGGCTTATACATCTCTCCAACCTGACTTCAATCAGAGCTGTTCTATTTTAATCTACATTAGTATCCTGCTTATGCTTAATCAAAAAACAATCCTGTGGGAATTCCCTGGCGGTCCAGTGGTTAGGACTCCGCACTTTCACTGCCAAGGGCGCGGCTTCAATCCCTGGTCGAGGAACTAGGATCCTGCAAGCTGAGCGGCGTGGCCAAATTAAACAAACAAACAAACAAAACAAAACAACCCCCCCCCACACACAAACACAATCCTGCTTTAAAAACAATAGTAATAAAAACAAAATTGCATTGTAAATCCACATGTTCTCCAATCTATGAGATATCTGGGGGCAGGCTGGGCCTCACGGAGCCTTTCCGATCATACCAGGTAGGTCTGAGCCTGCCTGGGGTCAGTCTGTATTGGTGAAAGTGCCCACCACAGAAACTGAAAGAAGCCCTCTTCCCCTTGAGGGCCCTCTAGGCCGTAAGTTACTGAGGATTCTAATTCATCCAAAGGTTATAGATGAAATAAATTCCTTTTCTCTATTGCTTAGACATATCGTGAAAAAGCTCTGGGGTCTTAACAAGTGTAATTCAATTCAATTCAATTCAATTATATTATATTCTATCCATTAACTTAGTACTGTTACGCGTTGAGGCAGAGATTTGACATTTTGTTGTTGTTGTTTATTTTTGTTACTGTTTTTTTCCAAACTTACCCCAGAAACTGTAGCTTCTACATCTCCCTGTGTAAGAAAACTTAGGGACTGATGTCCTTTTTTCTTTTACATATTTCCATTAAATTCTTCCAATCTTTATTTAACACCAACTGAGCATCCATTACCAAACTAGGTGCAAGGAGAAAAAAGTCTAAAAGATACAGTCCTTGTATTGAAGGATTTAGTGTGTATCTGAGAGAAGAAACTTCCACACACAACACCAGCAGGTAACAAAGGAAGAGTGTTAGATTAGCTACAAACACCTGCCACAGGTAAATGCTAAATTTGCTTGGTAGTTTGCAAGGGGTGAGATTGGGGCAAGCTGAAGTTTTCAGAGGTTTGTTACTGTTTGTTGAAGGGCTAAAAGGATTTGGACACAAACGGAGAAACACCCCTTATGGGAAAGGCGAGAAGGTAGAAGACAAGCCCCAAGGGGCACTAAGAGGACCAGCTGCTTTGGAGGGAGAGCCAACTATGTCAGGGAGCCCGGTACCCAGCCTCCGCCTTGGTGGAGGTTGCTGGTCAAATAACTTACCTGCTCTGGATCACAACCCAGCATCTTCCAGTGGAAATCAGCTCCTGGTCTCCTAGGTATCTCGAAGACGCATCTCCCTTTAAATGTGTTTAATGCTTGCCACATGTTTAGTGCTCACTACCTGAGAGAGAGGCACACGTTATTATTACCATAATCACGGTTTACCACCTGCCTGCCTCACTTGAACCCATTACTCATTCCATCCCTCTCCCAGGAGGAGCCTTTTGTCATCTCCCAGGGTTCAGGTATCTGCTCTTTGGAAGATGAATAGACTAAATGTTAAATTTTAAAGTGACCACTTCCAAATGCTTGGGGGAACATAAAAGGGACAATGGTATTCGCTTTGGTTTCCTCAGTAAATATGCTTAGTTTTCAGGAGTAGAGGGTGCCTGAGGGTGGGTCAGTGCTTTCTCAAAGGCAGTAAGAAACAGCCCGCTGAGTGACTTAGGGAACACAAGTGCCAAATTCTCATCCAGAGTAGGGGGTCTTCCCACATGTGAACAATCTTCCACATTTTCCTATGTCTCCCATGATCTCTTTTCCTAAGCTAGCCATGATAATCTGGGAATAAATTCACATTTTCTAAGGGAGAAATACTGCCAAGCTTGTTAATCTCATGCAGATGTGATGTTACTCTTACTATGTTGTAATATGGCTTCTTAAAAAACAAGTTGGAAGGAGGTGGGGGGAGAAAAGCCCACCAAAAAAAAAAACAACAAATATTCGCCAACCCATATGGTCAGTAATTGCTGTTTAATAGTCCTCCTATTACAAACCTAAGAGGCAGCAGTCTGAATTACCAGTAGAGTATTAATAAACAGGAATGAGTTAATAGAGCATAAAGACCTTCTCGTGGAACAGTGGGGGAGTTGAATATTCTTTTCTTCAGTCAGCTGTAAGTAATTACTGCATGGTGCGCTTCTGACTATTACCATAACAGAGCAATTGGACGTGAAGAATGGATAATAGTACGGACACGGAGGTATTTTTAGAATATCAGCAGTGAAGCAGGTAACTGGCCTACTCCAGTAGAACCTTTAAATAAGTTTAGAAGACTTTTTTTTCCCCCCTCTCCTTATGACATTTAGCCAGGATAGAATTTTAAAAAGATCAATCTAATAAATTATTTAAGATAACTTTACAAAGAAGATGCCTGTGATATGTAAATAAGAAGGCAAGAAGGGAGGAAGGAAAAGTCTAAAAAGCCCTGGTGGACGGGAGGCATCTAGCCGACGTTACTGTAACTACATAATCACAGGTTCCTTCCCGCTCCTCTGAGACTACAGCCCGGATGCGAATCTGCTTGACAGGTTCCCACTGGCTGTTCAGGTGAAAGTGAAAATATTCAAATCAGAGCTGTAACTATGATTGCTGGAGTTGTGGGTTTTCTAAAATTGAGTTAGTCATCCTTGGTGATTTAATGATGCATATCATTTATTTTAAAATATTATTACAGGGCATTGACTGAGCTGCGGCACCTTTTTTCCGGGAACTGGCCATTATTCAATGCGGCGGGGGATATCAGGGGCGGTGGCGAGCTGAGAGGCTGCCTAGCGGCACAACCTACGTTCTCAGGTGCAAACAGCTTGAGACTTTGATTCAGAAAGGGGTACTTTTGCAAATGCACACAAATATCATTCAAGGGATATTTCAAAAAAAATTTTTTTTTCAGGGTATAAGTCCTTCCTCCTGCCTCCCGGCTGCATGGGCTGATGCTGATTTTTCACTTTGCAGGTTGGTTAAGCATCATGGAGTGTTTTGGTTCTCAATCAAGAATATTCTTCCCAAGTGGTTCCAAAGTCCTGCGCTTGAAAATAAACGCGTGTCCTCTTTGTCTCCTAGCAGCATGTGTCCCAGCGTACAACAGCAGCTCAGGACAGAGCGAGGCAATGCCTTTGATTGAACAGTCCTATAGGTTTTAACCTGCCGCTCGCATGGGCGGGAAGATTCCTTCAGTTTGCTATCTTCTTTGGGCAGTGCTGCCGGCTGAAGTCCAACAGGGGTGGTTAGGAGCCAGGACCCAAGTCCTCCTCCTGGCAGGATTCCTGCCCTACCTTGTGGCACAGGAGCTGAACCGAGCATGAGCTGCCTCAGTGCTAATGACCCCCGGGTCCCACCTGAAAAGAAGAGGTGCAGCCATTGGGACAGGTGGCCATGCTTAACTGATCTCTGCCCACTGCTTTGAAGTCCTCTGACAAACAAACGTGTGTGAAATAAACACTGTCGCGTTTATTTCTCCTGAAAAACCATATGATTGTGTCTGAGCTCCACCAGCCAGCATACTCTGATTCATCTAGATGCAGTCCCTTTCTTGATAAAAGATGCTGCAGCGCAAATTTACAGCTGGGGATTTCACCTGTTTCGCTGGTCGTTCTTAATAGAAGTCAAGGGCACACCTGTAGAGGTGTTGTTGTGACCCAGGGAGAGCAGCCGCTTCTCCATGTGGCTGGGTTTGATTTACTTTTTTTTCCAAGTGTTTGAAAGGAGAATAGCTTTCTTTTCCTTAAGTCTATACAAAGATAAGGGCAAAAGAAAATCTGGCTAATTAAAGGCCAATTTTTTCATCAAATTTTCCACATAGGACCAAGATTAATGGTCATTTCTAGAAAGTCCTCAAGATCTCATGATCAAGGGCATTTCAGCAATCAGCACCTCTGTGTTTCTGACAGAGTGACATTTTAAGATACTTATAAGTGACTTGAACTTATATCACACCCCAATGAATCATGAACTTCCCAAGGGCGTGGGCTGTACCTTTGGGGTTTATACCAAGGGTTGCGTCATATCCCAAGGACCAGCACAAAGACTTCCCAGGAAAGGATATCATCAACAAAGAGGGCTGTCGCTATTTTAGACCTAGAAAATCCTCTGGGGAGCAAAAGAATAAGAAGTTTCTCCCAAGAGTGAGACTAAGGGGGAAAAAAAGGCACCAACTCCTTTATATCTCCAGTTATCTCTCAGAAGCCCAGGGGGAAAGAAATACCTGGAATTGTTAAGAAGCCAAGTAGTTTCGGAGGCCACCATTTTACCTCTTCAGTGTTTCAGCTGGGACCACCCTAGTCAAGAATTCTTAGCATTTTCAGGTGTTCCCTTTGAAACAACTTAGGCCAACACTCCAATAAGAACCAATGAAAAGGCAAATTACTTAGAATTGAGTATTCAGCTCAATCTGGATAAAACTTTCCAGACTGGTTGACTTCAGCTGCCCTACTCATGGGTTATCATGACAGCCAAGAGAACTCACAAAAGAACTTTTTTTTTTCAACATTTGGTAAATAATCCTCTGAAAATGTCCAGTTATATGATAATGCATATAACAGTGATAATAACATAGGTCTAAATAATCTCTGCCTACTTCATCAGTTTCATCTCCTTACCACCCTTCCATGGACTTACTTTTAGTTCCTCCATCACCCTGAGCTTATCCCTGCTTCTGGGTCTTTGTACAGTCTGCTGCTTCCGCCTGGAAAGCATTCAGCCTCGGTTTAAATGTCATCTCCAAGAAACTACTCTTAATAGCTTTTCAGGCATCCTCTAAGTAAAACTCTGCTTTATTTTCTTCACAGCATTTGTACTAGTTGATATTTGTTTGTTTGTTTGTTTGCATGTGTGCTAGTTGAAATGTTCTCAATTCTTGACTCCCTCCCTGCTCTAATAACCATGCCAGGTGACATGTGACTGTGCATGTTAGGTATGCTTAGCTATGTGACTTAAATTGGTTAACTGATGTTGGCAGGTGTGTTGAGAACAGAGCCTTTACATACGCTGTGTGTCTTGCTTGCATCCTGGTGCTCCTGCCTTTCCCTATAAGGAAAATACGTCATAAATAACCACTTTTGAAGAAGAATGAAGAGACTCTGAGAACAAAACTGAACCTAGTCAGAGGCCTAGAACCAAGTCCCCCGATGACCTGAAGTAGTGCTGCTTCAATCATTAGCAAGAAAATAAACACTTATTGTTTGAGCCTCTGAGATTTGGGTCATGTTATAAGGCTTGTCATTCATCATTAACGTGCCAATTGCTAGTTGATATAAAAACTATACCAGAAATGGGCTTCTGCTGTCAAAAAACTTTAAAATATGTATCATTTGGTTTGGGATTTTGTGGTAAGTAGAGAGAAAACTATAAAAAACTGTAATAAGAAGCTGGAAAAACAACCACCCATATACTGTAGTAACAAAATATTTGATAAAACTACTGACTACAATAACCTAGAAGGCAAAAAAAAAAAAACAAAAAAATGTACTAAGTGTACCTGTAGCACTGGGCTGGGAAGTTTTTGAGGCATAATGTTCAGAACTTGGGTTGGCTGCTATTATTTGCATTTGATAAGTTACTACGAGAAAGAGGTGAGCTTGGGAAAAAAATGGTTTGCAAGCAGGATTGAGGGGAATTGAGAGAACCTAGAGATTCTGGAAATTGTAAGTTTGAATCATTAAATCATTTCTCTCTATGTAAAGGTGTGGCCATCAGAACATTGCCGTAAAGTAAAGACAAAGTCAAGAAAGTGGTTTGTCACACCCTTTTTTAGGACCCCTGAAAAGATTAAGGAAACAATTTATGACTCACAGATGACTAACACATGCAAAGTACTTGCACTTATATCTAGAAAGAAGCATATCTCCAAAACAATTGTGGGTAAGGCATTTGGCACATGTAGTTGACTGGAATCATACATAGCAAATCCATAAAGTTTTTGAGAAAGCTGTATTGGAAAAATTTCCACCAGCTTGGATTTAAAAAAGACTATGTTTGAGATATATAAAGATCTCTGGCTCCCAAAATCTTACAGGTGGGAAGCAGGCTGAGAAATCAGCCCAGCTGCCCAAGAAGGGCATATTCCCCAGTACTCATCAGAAAAGCCAAAGTTGAGAAAGGAAGGTGTTCTGAGAGCAGAGTGAAGACCCACGTATAACAGAATCTTGGTGATAAACTCCCAGGTGCAGAACCAGGGCCTAACCAAAGTATATAACAGCCTCTTTGTAGCGGAACCTGGCAGAATTTCAAACTTGATATAGACCAGTGACTTCTCTGTTTCTTTAGTTTTTTCCTTGTTGGATACAACTGTTTTAATTTGTTTATCCTGTCCCTATTCCAACATTGTATGTTAAATGTGTGTGGGGTGGCTAACATGCAATTCAGTTCATAGATGTCCAGACCAAGAGCAGTTCCATCTCTACCTGACACGAATCATTTGAACCTGATGCCATAACTGTGTGAGATTTTGTGGGTTTCTTGGGATGGCAATAAGTATGTCCCATATGCAGAAGGATCCTGAACAATTGTGACCATGAGGGTAAATAGACTGAATTATTTTCAATCCTTTATTTGCTTCCTATTATAAAATTATACATTTACACTTTTTCCCACAAAATTTGCAGTTCTTCTCACCTATGAATGAAAAATACTTCTCTGGTCCATTCATGTTGGGCTTGGTATGTGAATTGTCTTGGTTAATGAAATATTACTAAATGTGACTGAAGCAGAGTTTTAGACTTGCTGGCATGCTCTGGCTTGTTCTCTTGCACTCCTGCCATTCCCCACGAGAAGAACATGCCCCAGGAAGCTGCTGGTCCAGGGAGAAACCAAATAGACAAGGGGGAAAGATCTGATACCAGCTGACAGTTTTGAGTCAAGGTAAGCTGAACCATGCTAAGGTCAGTCATCTTCCAGCTGACTCACAGAACTGCTAATAAAAAAATAATGTTTGGTACTTCAATTTAGAGATTTTAGAGCTGTTTGTTTCAAAGCATTACTGTAGGATAAATGCTGACTGATTACATGTTTGTTTATTATCTGCCCTCATGGAAATGTAAGCTCTATGAAAACAGAAACTTTTTCTATCTTGTTCACATATGTATTTCAGTGGACAGAAACATTCTAGGCACATACTCATTGCACAATACATATTTTTAACTGAATAAATTAAAAACATATAGTAAGAAATTACCAATTCAACATGAGCTATCTACTAGAGTGCTATTTGGGTATACCATTTACGGAAAACTTAAGGTTAAATTCACAGTGGGCAAAGAATGGAATACCTATAGGAAAAGAAGCCATTTGAGTTCTTCAGAAGAAAATTTTAAAGATCTCCTTGAGTGGTGTTGTGGACGGCTGATAGAGAGACAGCTGTGATGACTGGAATAGTTTATTTGGTTGAGAAAAAAAGAGTTACTAGGAGACAATGTCCCAGTTGTCTTTATATCTGTCACTCCAGCACAAAGTGGGTTCTCAATACATGTAAGTTCAAATGTATTGACTTTCAGAGCTCATAGATGATATATACCCTACTTTGCCTTAAGTTACGAAAGATATTTACATGATAGCAAATAATGCAGCCTCTACTTACTTCTTCACTCAGCTGAAAACTCTCTAACTTGGGAGGAGCTTGGTTGTGCCTTTGGGATCAGCCTTGGAGAACATGGTACTCTTCTCTTTCTACAGATAAACAAACAAACAAACAAACAAAAAAACCCCAAAACAGGAACTTCGCAGATATTCTTAACAGAACTTGTCTTTTAGCCTTTTATATTCTCCAAATCAACCCATTTTACTTTCTTATTCTTCCTTAGTAACCCTTTCCTTTAACCCAAACATCCCACCCTTAATTTAAGGCAGTACTTCCACTGAACAGTTTATTTCCATCCCAGCCCCTAGTATTTACTATATATTGTGCTGAAATCCTGGAGGTGAAACATTTGAGTAAGACATAGTTCTTGCTACCAAGGTGTCTATTGGAAAAGAAAGGCAAATAATCTGATTATGTTGTTTTAAGGTAAGTGCTACAGTTGAACAATACATCATGAGAACACAAAAGTAGGACATCTAAGTGATACTGAGGGACCAACAAAGCATGGAATTTGAAATGGAAGTAGGAGGTAAAGAATGAGGATAATGATGTGAGAGAAATTTCCCCAAACATACTTTTGTTTATGCTTACATCCAATACAAAAAAATAAATATCAGTATATCCCTGAAAGAAAACTACTGAAGATGACCAGCTATGTACTCTTAGAAAAGGGAAAAAGACTCTTTCTCAGAGTATGGCATATACACCTTACCACAATCTCAAGAAAAGTGATGAAATGGCAAGAAAACACAAAACAGCAATTATTCTGGGAAAAAGAAAAGCAGAAACTACTGACTGAAGCAGTTTGTCCACTTGTTAAAAGTGCTTTGTTTTTTTCAAAGGCACTTGGAGTCAGTAAAGAGAAATTAAAAAGCAAATGAAGAAAGTCTAGACTGTAAAAACAAGACCAAATTGTATAATAAAGGAGAAAACAGGATGGAATTTGGTCTGACATAGCAAGGGTGTGAAGGGACAAAGGATCATCAGAGTCTGGAACACTTTATAGAAACTAAAAAAATAAAATAAAATCTTGTGGGTTGATTGATTGGACAAAATAAGGTGTCCTGAGGCCAAGGGTTCAAAAGTTTATGTGGTCGATTCTAAAGTTTTCTTAGTAGATGTCATTTTTTAAGATAGCTGGAAAACTTTTGGTTAATTATATTTGTGAAGTAAATGTATATCCCCCAAAGTGCTTGTTTTATGTCTGCTTTCTATTTCTTAATCTCTCATATCTTTCAGGACTAAATGGTGCCAATGACAGTACAAGTTAGTCTTTGAATGATATTTATCTTCCCTTCTCTCTTTATCACTCCACTCCAGCTGATCTTCCCACCATCCTGAAGGGATATGCAGAGTTGGTGTTCTAATAGCAAATCTTATTCTAATATTTCCTGAAAAGAACTTGTTTCTCAGGTAGGTATATGTCTTTTTGGAGGAAGACAATTTTAGTAAGAGAGCATGGAATCTCCTAGACAACTTTTCTTTCAAGGGACACATTAATAGGAACTCTGCCACACTTCTTTATTAACTGAGATACAAATCATGGAAAACCATAGATAATTCCCTCCCAACCACAAATTCTAATATGAAAACTATAAATAATTGTATGATTCTTTTGACAGAAACTGAAGGCAAATCAAAGAATGTTGCAAATTGGCAGATGCCATAATTACATTCTCTTCTTTTAAATTTTTTTATGATCGTCAACACGTCATAATTGTTATTTTTCATTGTCTTCCTTTATATATTTTTGTCAATGGTACAAAGAAATAAAATATAACTGAAAATACATACAGAGGAAAAATTCTTTGAAAAGAATGTGCCTAGTTGAAAATAGCTTATACTTTTGATCTTCATAACAAATTGGGTAGCGTAGGGTAGGGGCGGGAGGTAGCCAGTCAGAGCAGATAAGAGGATGGTCTTTTAGCCATGAATGCCTGGGTAGAATCTGACTCATTAGCTATAGGATCTAGGGCAAGTCAGTTAACATCTCTCAGGCTCAGTTTCCATCATTTGTAAAACAGGTATAACAAACCTACCTCACAGGCTTGTTGTGGGGATTAAATGAGGGAAAATAAAGGCCTTGGTACATAGGACTAAATAAATAAGTCTGTAATACCAGGTAGAATTAGTATTGCAAAAGTGTTACTTTTTTTCCCCACTTGACACGTGAGAATCCTGAGAGAGAGAGAGAAATTTAACAGACATAGGTGTCCATACAAGGAAGGTAGAGGACCATGCTGCTGACCACACTGAGGGAAAACTTTCTCTTTGAGCTTTTAATATTCAGAGGCAACTGTCCATGTTTAGCACTTATAACCAGAAAAAAAATCCATTAGAAAACTATGTACTGATGTCATTTTAAACTTAATTACTGAATATCTTTTTAACAAATGTGCCAATCTAGTTACAATCTTTCAAAAATACAGTGAGTCATAGTCAGAGCGTTGGCAGAGCCCTGAAAGGTCAGACTCAATCTACAGGGTAGCTCACTGTAGTTTCTCCCCCGCTCACCGGCCAACTCTTACCTAATGACATAATTAAATGGCTATAAAGTTCCATAATTCTTGCTCCTTTAATTAACTGGAGGAAAACCTCTTATCTTTTCAACGTTGAAGATACTGCTCTTTCACTTTGCATAAGTTTCAAAAGGCTAATATTCAAACTCCGTAACAATTGCAAATAGTGCTTATTTAAAAAAATAAATATGTAAGAATTTGAGCATAAGTGCAAACTTTCAACCAACTATATAAATCACCAGCTAGAATTGGTTCTGTATATCTTGTTGTTGGTTTTCACCAAACACTGTTCTAGATAATAAATATAAACTTAGCAGAAGTCCAAATCCCTGAATCAAATAATTCCTTTGAAAGCTCTTTTGGACTCAAGAAGTTTGGCACTAAAACCCTTCCACAGAGGCTCAAGGTCTTTACAAAGAAAAAGTGTGAGCTTGGGACCAGACACAGAATACACGCTGTAAATTTGTAAATTTTACAAAAGTTTCTTGAAATCACTTCCATTGTGCCTTTGACCTTCCATTAACTTAACAGTTCTAATTCAAGCAGAAGTTGAAATTATCTCTACTAGATGTATAATGAGGGGATGGCCACATAAAAGAAACCCAGTGGAGCCACCTAGGTAGAAAGAGGAAGGAAGAGAATTTATATTCTATAAACTATTATTACTTCCCATGTGACAAAGGCAAGACCCAGAAATTTCTTTATGTTCCCCAAGAAAGTACTCAGGAGGGGCTGAGTTGAGCAGAGTGGGCTTAGCATGGGGGATTGTGATAAAAGGTAGGGTGCCTCCTCAGCTGACACTCTGGGCGGACTTTCCAGGACAGGGGCTGGACATCATGTGGCAGAGACTCAAAAAGCATCAGCAAAAACTGAGACAAGTCAGAGGCATCTAGGGGATTCTAAAGTACTGGCCACATAATAGGAGAGCAGATCCCAAGCCAAACCTGATGTTGACACCTGCAGGACAAAGAGCATCCCGTCCCAGGAGAGATCTTGCTACAGAGACCTGCAGGGCCAGACACAGGACAAGGACCCAAGCACCCCTTCCCTCTGCTTCCATGGAGACAGAGCAGGCCCCTCGGCAGAGATGTGTCTTAGGGCTGGGAAGGTTGTGCACAGATGTGAGGTCCAAGGCATCACCCTCACCGGGAGAACCATGTTCCCTGGTGCAGGCCACACTGATCTGGAGGAAGGGAGCTTTTTGACATTGGTCATCTCAGAAGAGTGGCCTCTTTTCACAATTCATTCTAAGTTTAAGTCTGTGTTAGCTATAGCCTTGTCTCTCAGACACCAGGACATCATCTTGAGGAAGAGAAAAGTGAGGCTGCGGGGGGCAATCTGAAAGAGTGAGCATTTTCCTAAAGGGACCAAGTCTTTCAAAGAAGACTCTATAAGCCATCGTAACTTGGACTAGTCTGAATGTTAAAATGAAAGGAGACTTACAAACCAGAAGTGACTGAAGTATTGCTAATGGATAGTAAGTTGTTTTTACCATTCAATGAAGTGGAATTACATGGGCCAGATCAGAGTTTCTAGAAATTAAAGGGCAGCATTTATTTTCTGCATATTTGAGCGTAGCATAAAGAAATTTCCAGCTCCATTGTGTGTATGTGTGCATGTGTGTGTATGTGTAACATAAGACTAGAGGATTGTATTCTAAACATAATCATGGTTTTTTTCTGCATAATGATATTACAGATGTTTATATTTTTGATTTTTTCACTTTTCACTGCTAGGAGCAATTTCTCTGCAAGGAGCACGTATTAGCTGTTTAAAATCAAAGATGGATAAATGCTATTTTTAAATCATTTGTTTATATCTTCTAGTTGTTTTTGTCTAAACTCCAGCTGTTTTTAAAATCACGTGAAGTATTTGGTCAGTCAGTCCTGTTTCTGTATATGTATAATGTATAATATGTATACAATTTTTTATTTTATATATATTTTTAAACCCATAACTCCTTTCTAACTTTAACTTTGCTCTATTTTAATCCCTTTATTCCAAAGATCACGTTGCATCTCCTTTTTTCTCTTAAAGTTTCAAAATGGCCTTTGGCCAAATGCAATAAAATTTTGCCCCGACCTGACATAAAGCATGGAGTATGTATATGAAAGCACTTTGAAAACTTTAAAGGACTTTAAGAAGGCATGGTGAATTGGTAGGGGGAGGAGGGGGAGGAGGGGGACCAGGAGGAGACACAAGAGGAGGAACTAGGTTGTATCTTCACATACATAAATTTCAAAGGTCCTTCCTGTATGAATTTGCAAACAGAAGCAAATGAAGTCACTTCCTGGCATTCCTGAATGCTCACAATTTTATAACGTTAACCCATGTGTGTGGCAACATAGTACACCCCTTCAGGTGGACATTTTTCTGCATCCTTTGCTGCTGCTAAGAGCAAGGGACTGCCTTCGATAGAGTTACAAGTACCTGGGAGCTACTGGTCTGCTTGGTGGGAACCCCGAGGCTACCTCCTGTACCTATATTGTTAAGAGCTGTCCTAGAAGTGAGTCCTAATTGAGAAAACTCCTTTAAATCTGGAAACTATCTCTAGTGTTTAGGCTTTTTTGTTTGTTTGATAAGGAGGACCCAGAGATCCCAGAAGAAGCAGAAATTCTAAGAATGCGTTCCCAATTTGGATTGACTTAGAAGATTAAAAGATATATAATTTGCTGGCAAAGGGTCCATCTTCCCTTTCCAGGTTCTCCAGTGTCAGCCTATGGCAGAACAAGTAGGTTTTAATGGTTAAGAGCCTATAATGTGGAGTCAGAGGGATTCAGGTTCAGATTCCAGGTCTACCACTTGTTAGTTATATGACCTTCACCTCTCTTTGGCTTAAATTCCTCATTGTAAATGGGGATTATAATAGAACTTATTTCATAGGGTCTTGAGAGATTTAAATGCATCAGTATATGTGAAGTGTGTACAACAGCATCTGGCCCTCACTAAGTGCCCCATAAATGCTAACTGTTATTATTAAGAAGGAATCCTCAAGTGTATCCAGACCACCACCAGCCTCTGAGGTTCACATCTGTCCCCCCAAAGAAGATAATCCTGAGAGGGCCTGGAAACTCTGAGAAAGGAATACTTCTAATAGCTTTGCAGAGTTGAAGCATGTGTGATGCCTACCAGGCCTTCTGGATTTGCTTTGGCAGAAGCAGGGTTGGGGGTGTGCTGTGTTAGCCACACTTTCTGGATCGGTAGGCTTTGGGATGACCCCATGCTCCTGGATGTGGTTCTGAAACACACCCATCTGGAACAGGATTCAATGGTCTTATGCCTTCTAAAAAACAAGCACAGGAAACGTCTTAACATGGGAAACAATATTGAGTTCATGGATTTCCCATTCTCTCGCCAGCCTTTTTGAGTACTAATGGTTCTCAAGCAGGCATTGAAATGAATCCTATTAGACCACATAGAAAACCTAGGAAATGTGAGGCACAAAAGTGTGCTTTTACCTGGAGAGTCCTTCTCTTGTCTTCCTTTTTGACCAAAGGAGAAATTACAACTAAGAAGGAAGCAGAAGAATCCCTGAGTAGATGCAAACATTTCTTAAAAACAAGAGCATTACTTCTCGGGTGCCTTCAACACATCCTGAAAGGGCAACTTTTACAAGATTCTTAGCTTTTATGGGGTTCAGCCAGATCTTTAGCAGGCTTAGGTAAGTCAATATGCAATGAAATTGTTAATAAACACATACATTTTTTCTAGATGGTATTAAAAATTGATCAGCTGGCCTAATACCACACCTCACACCTCTGCCCAGAACAGAGTGCATCTCATGAATACACACTTCAGAAAAATGTTAGAGTTAGTCCTAAGCCACTCCTGCTCTGTTTTAATTCATTCATCAAACACGTAGTTCTGGTTATTTTTCCCTCTGTCCGTTCTCTTCTGTCCCCACATCTTCCATTCCCTGCCTCATCTCCCATGATGGCCACTTATTAAATATATATACTTTAATAGGCCCATAGAAAATACAATCATTTCAGATTTATTTTGGGCAGCACAGATCAGCCTGGATTTCCAGGGTACAGCTCAGTCCTCCACCACACACACATTTCCTCCCACTCCCGTGATTGCATTTCATGTTCCATCCATCCAGCTAAGGAAAACAGAGGCTAATTTTGGAGCCTCTTTATGCCTGTACATATTCAGCCAGAGGGGTCACTGTTGATTGATGCAAGACACACTGTCCTCCAAGAGCTCGCCAGGTCCCTGCTGGTCCAGAGAGAAGCAACCAACAGTAACTCACCCTTTAGTGCCTGTGCATTTCTGTGCCTCCAGCTAGAAACAGTCAATAAACACCAGAGGCAACTTATGTTGCCTTAGATCACTAATAAATGCCTCACACCACCCCTCAGAGCCCTTTCACAAAAATGTGTTTCTCTACAGATAGATGTCAAGCTCTAGCAGCGAATCACTAAAGAAACGCCTCAAAGGCTTGAAGGAGGAGACAGGGAGGGAGAAGAGGTCCTCTCCAAAGACAAGAGCTGTGTACTTCCTCCTAATAAAAATCGCTCCCTTTTGTTGAGTGCTTCCTCTGAGCCAGGTACCGGGGTGAGGCTTAATCTACATTATCTCATTCATTTCCCATAATTCTGGGACTCAAAACTCTAGCCCAACTTACAGATGAGGACACAGAGGCTCACAGAGCTTAAGGAGCTTCTACTTTCTGCTTCTCCACTCCCCACACAAATAGGCTTGTGGATGTGTGTTACAAACGCAGCCGGGAAGCTCCCTGGATGCCAGGCAATTCAAGTTGCTGTCTGGATCTCAGAACACTGCCACTCCTTCCCTAAAGATGGAAGAAGGTTCCGTGGTTTGGTTACTCCACAGGCTTCCAGTAACATGCCCCACCGTATTCTGCCCATGATCTACACATTGTCAACACCTCCAGGGCCCTCTACGTTATCTTAAGGGTGAGTGTTGAAAATTCTGACAAGTTTCTTTTGGAACTACAACGCATCAGGTGCTCACTCTGTCTATGGCACCGTGGTAAGTTCTGCCAAGGTGTAAGGGAGTGAAGTGTTACCTTAAAAAGAAAAAAGAAAAAGAATGGCATGGTCACACTCTTCCACAATTATTTTCAATCATGCAACGCTCAACAAAGCCAGCCCCTGCCAGCCCCTGGGTTAAATGCTAGAGATAATGAGAACAGATATGCCTGGACCATAGATTTTATCACTTCTTTTCCTTCTTCCTCTGCTCTACCTCTGTTTCCTAAGGAGTCTCATTATCTCTCTTTATATGCACAAGTCTTAGAATTTTGTGGCAGAATGAAGCAACTGCATTGACCAAAAATCTATTTGGCTACCGACTACAGAAAAGCTAGTATCTACACATCCTGAAAAGATCATATAGCTGGACACTGGTTATGGTCTGATAGGTTAGAGCTGTCAGTTTCCCACTTCATCATGCTTCTTTCTTGCAAGAACTGAACCACAGACTATCAGGAACTTTTGACTTTTTCTCAACCTTCCTTGGAAACTCACAACACATGAACATTAAATACCCAAGATAATTGCTTATCTGTAGTATCTGCTGCATGAAGGACCCTGGGGATGCTGCCTTCCATCGCCTCTTACTGAGCTGCTGTTCTGCAGTATTTCTGCAAAGTAAGGGAACAGACACGAGCTGTCTCCTCTTTTGCAAGAGCGCAGAAGAAACCGTGGGGGTGGTAGATCCAGGCTTGAATTTGGGGATAATGATCACCACCCTTTTCTGTTCTAGAAAAAAATGACGTTGAAGCTAATAATAACACGAATGATAGTAATATCTTATATTTCTACAGGGTTTCCCTATTTTTCAAGCACGTTCACATCTATGGTTCCATTGGCTCCACACACCAAGCTACGCTGGTATAAACATTGTGATATGACTTCCCTGGTGGCGCAGTGGTTAAGAATCCACCTGCCAATGGAGAGGACATGGGTTCGAGCCCTGGTCCGGGAAGATCCCACATGCCGCGGAGCAACTAAGCCCATGCGCCACAACTACCGAGCCTGCACTCTAGAGCCCGAGAGCCACAACTACTGAGCTCGCGTGCCACAACTACTGAAGCCTGCACGCCTAGAGCCTGTGCTCCGCAACAAGAGAAGCCACCGCAATGAGAGGCCTGCACACCGCAACGAAGAGTAACCCCTGCTCGATGCAACTAGAGAAAGCCCACACGCAGCAACAAAGACCCAACGCAGCCCAAAATTAATTAATTATTTAAAAAAACATTGTGATATTTTTCTCAATGATAACACATCTCTGTATTTCATTTGATCACCACAATCAGAGAGGGAAATATTGCTGTCCCCGGTTTAATCAAGGAAGAGACTGAGGGTTCGAGAGAATCATTTTCTCAGGTTTTACAGCTGGAATTTAAACCCAGGTGATTCTTTGCAAAGTCCAGTGTTTATTCCTCTCCAGTAATCTTCATTTGATACAGGGGGAACATGGAAGAAATAAATCACCTGTGCCTCACCTGTGCTTCTGACCTCAGGGACAGAAGTCACAGTGGTAGGTATGAGGCCACGGCCAATGAAACCTTGCCCAGAGCCTCTGTATGGACTGCAAATCCAGTCCACTTCCAAAAGCTAGGCTCCTAGAGAGGGTTTCTGTTGACACTTTCTCTGCAGGTTTTATGCTTGTTTTTGTTGGCCCAGGGAGCCAGCAGCCAGGGACATGGCAGGATGACTGAGACAAGGGGCGGTCTGTTCACACCCAAGGGACAGGGGTGTTTCACTAAGTTGCTGCCGCTTGAAAGGGCTGGAGCTGCACAGTCTTGCTCTCTCCCTTTTTTGTTATTCCTGAGATAATAAATAAACACTCACTCTGTTGTGTCCAAAAGACCCTTTTCAGGAGACCTGCTCTTGCTGGAAGTCTCCCGAGCCTCTTCACCTGATTACAGTCAGATGTTGGGCATTTCAAATTAAATTAGAACAAATAACAAAAATGAAAGGAGAGTGGGAAGAAGGAGAAACAAACCAACGAAAATGGCATTCATTTAAAGTAGCCAATGAGAAAAATGGCACCTGAAAAACTCAACTGACACTAGCAGAGACTGATGTTTGTCCTCTTGTCTCAGGCTAAAAAGATCCGTAAGTGAGAAATTGTAGGGATGACAACTCCAGGTCCATTTTGTCTAGACTATTCTGATGCAGAGATGGCCAGGATAAACAGGAAGATGTTTTAAATCTAGACCTGAATTTTTATGGCTCTTGGACTGTGATATGATCTCTTTTTGTGAAATGATGGCATATGCGAGATATGAGGTAGAGATCTTGGAAGGGGGTGAGAATATTTGTCCTGTTGTGACATTTTTCTTCTACCAAGTCCTGCCAAGGATGAAGTGTCAGCTGAGCTCAAAACTCTGCTCGAGATGTGCCTAGAGAGACCCATTGGAGTGTAGATGCATGGGAAGGCAAGAGATGGATTCTTGTAATACCTGGTTTCAATATGCTCCAGTGTCAGTAAGATACTTTAAAATTAAGTGGAAGGATTCATGAACCAAGATGACAGTATGTCCATCACAGAGTGATTTCAACGAGAATTCTTACTGTTCCATTAAAAACAACTTGAAATCAACCAGCCCAATGCTATCACTTATTTCCCCTGCACTAAATATCACTGGATCCTAGAATAGCATTAAGATATGTGATAAGATAATCTAGCTTCACCATCCAGATGCTGAAAGGATGTTTACATTTACTGTGCTTTTTCAATCCTATTTGCCAAAGTTATACATTGTACAGTAAAATACATTGTCTTATTACAGTACCCTCATCACGAAGAAACAATGAGCCCACAGAAACATAATTCGTATTATATTGTCTGTCAGTAAAGGAGGGCTCTTCCACAAACTCAAACCCAGTTTGGATAAAATAAGCTATTTGGTGCTAGAGAGTTATCTTGTGCCCAAACTAGTTGCATTCACATATTAAAGGCCATTATTAACTAGGCAAAGAGATCAAGAGAGCACAACAGATGATTACCATATAAGAGACATTCTTGCACATAGCATTACAAACACAGTTTGGTCACGTGGCTGTCCCCTGATGTCACTCTTCATCGTCATTTCTACTGGCCTGGCATAAGTAAAACTTTCAAGTCTCAAAACGAGCTGGTGCTATGAGTATTTTCTCCAAAATGTGACAATCCCCTTATGAAAAAACAAAACAATAAGAATTCAGGAATGATCAGTAAAGATGTCTCTTAAGGCCATTATTTTTAGCTGAGTGTTGCTGTGACTGTTTCCATGGCTAAACCATGAACATGTTTTCTGCACAAGCCCGGTCAGCTAGTGGCCTTAATTAACTTTCAAACGGAGAATGCTGCGGTTTACCACTTATTAAATATCCACCATACCAAGTTACGGTCTAAAGCTTCCACACCTCACTTAGTCAAGACACCTCGAAAAACCCACTGTGCTGAATAACCGGTGATTTAAAAATATGTACCATGTGTAATTATCAGACTGAACACACAGGCTGTGAGGGAAGTTTCTGAAAAGCCCAGGCAGCTCTCATATACAGATCAAATGATTTAATTTGTAAATCGAGGCAACAGGGTAAGTCATTCAGAGAGAATAGAATAAACTGTTGCTATTCATTCAAAGGAATTCAACAAATACTTAAGTGCTTGCTTTGTGTTCCAGATACTGAGTATTTTTCCAGATTTCTCATGGTTAGGAATTGCAAGACATGGTAAATAGAGTTTAGGATATGGTGAGGAAGGAAGAGGATAGTAGTTTTAAACAGTATGCCCCCTAGAGAAGGAAGAACGAGCCTGAAACTACTCATCAAGCTAATCTACTCAATACCACATGCAAGTAGACTAACCAAGCTCATTTCACCAAGCATTTTATTCATGAGGGAGATGATGCAGTTTGAGATTCAATCGAGACAGAATTAGTTTTTGTGATTAGCTAGGTTGAGTGGTTAAGGTATAGTAATAATAATGATATCATTATTTTTTCTCTCCTCTCTCTCACACGATACTCAGACACACACATACACACACTGCTTTTGCCCATATCTCTTTGTATTTGGCTTGTGAATCTTCACAAGCTAGAGTTATCTGTGTTTCAACTTGTGTACACTCTCAGAAAAAAAAAGAAGTGAATTCACCTCCCATTGACATTCCACTGTGTATAAAATAGTCTTGGAATTTGAAGGAAGAAAAAAATCCTTCTGCTACAAAGAGAACATGTGAAAAGGCCAAGAGAGAGCATAAATGAAAAAATATATATAAAAATGCAAATGTTCCTAAACTTCAACTTTGGATGGACTGAAGCATAAGTGAGAACTTCAACAAAGCAATAGAAAGAGATGACAGCTCAGAGTTTCAGAAATTTAAGACAGCAGCAGGATTAGACACTTTGGGTTGTCTTCGCACACATTTCTTATGGGAGTTAATTCCATTTGACATGCAAGACCAAAGCAAGATTACAGAGGCATAGCCCCATGGCGAGGTGTATGCTGTAGCTAAAAGCTGGGATTTGAATAATTGTGCAGGCTTACTCCAAGAATCAGGCGAGAAGAGACTGAATGGATTATTACAAGGAACTTTGTACATTTTTAACTGCTGGACTTAATAAAATACCCTCTATGTGAGAGTAATGTTATGGTCGTCTGCACTCACTCTAGCTGAAGTTTGTGGTAGGATCCATCAAAAATGAGGAAAAACAGAAGCTGTTTTAAAAAAAGAGAGAAAGAAAGAAAGGAAAGAATTTTGTAATGAATGACTGGGGTGGGTCATGCCCGTATGATTTACAGAGGAACAGAAAACTTGGAAAACTTGAGATCAACACATTCAAACCTCCCCCCACCGCCCCCCAGAGGTAGAGGGAATTCATTTCCTGTGCAAAGAAGTTTGAGGAAAGTGAAGAGTAGAGTTCAGGGAAAGTGGGCCACAAAAAGGTAGATTTTTATTTTACTATTTCAGCTCGTTAGGGAGGTCATTTGTCACTGAGAAAAATTACTAACCCACACATCATTATATATATATATGTATAAATGTGACCTCTTCCCTTGGAATCTGTGGAAGCACTTGTCTGTAAAAGGCAGAAAGAGTAACAGTTCTAAAGACTTCTCACTGCTTAATTAACTGTCCAGTGAGAATTATTAAAATTTTTTATATAATTCTTATTTAGCACTCTTTAAAGTGAAAGATACAAATGCTGGACAATGCAAGGTTCAGGGAAGCTTTAAGAAAGAAAAGTTTGTCTTGCAATAGCTGAGAATTATGACAAGCTGCCCACTAACAGTAACCAGGTAGACCTTTGATTTCAAAAGTCACTGATTCAGATCTAAAATGATTTGATTTGATTTTCTCCCTTAAAATGTTCTTCATCTCCTCTCTTCTAGAGGGCCCATTTCTGATCCTCTTGCAGGCTTCACCAGCCTAGTCATGACACCCCAGAGGACGGACCTGCTCTGGGACCAAGGCCCTGGGGCGGTGCGCCCTCTGCTGGGAAACTAGTCGGCAGTCACGCTTGGAAAAATCCCCCAAAGAGCCTGCCCCCAGGAAGCCAAAAGGGATACACATTTTCAACTGTGAAAACCTCTACTGTGAGTGGCATCTCTCTCTCATAGCTGTGAGTGGAGATTAGAGGAGGGACAGGAGAGGATGCGAGGGCTTCATTGTACCAGAACTCAAATGCAGCTCTCCTCACAAAACGTGTCTGTCAACTTCAGCCTGCCATGCAAAATGGCAACAGGAATGATGAACACATTACAAATTTGTAGACCCTAAAATTAAACTCCACCTCATTTATTTCATAGTTCAGCCGGCTGGGGATGGCTGACATTAGAGGCACACATCTTTCCTGATAAGCTCTGTGGTTTCCTTCTTAGAGAAGGGATTTTTGTGCTCTGTATGGATGCACTCAGTCTTCTTGAAACCCCATTTCTGCTTTGGTGGAACTAGAAAGAGGAGGCATGTTGCAGTGCTCTGCTGAAGACAGCTGAGAATCGCAGCCCTGGGAGGGAAACAAATGGATGTGCTACCAAAGGAAGACGAAGAGCTAGCTTTTCCCGCCTTGCCTCTGTGCATCGTTTAGATCTTTGGTACTGGAAGGGTGGTTCACAGACAAGAAGCTCCAGCATCACCTGGGAGTTCGTTAGAAAGGAAGGAGCCCAGGTCTCACCTAGACCTACTGAATCAGAATCTGCATGTTAACAAGATCCCTGGTGATTCCTAAGTACCTTAAACTTTGAGAGGTGCCACTGAAGACACTGGGAAAGCTAAATTGCAAGCAAGACTAGAGCATTGAGCTTTGCAAGTGGAAGGAAGCCTCGCCAACTTTTGCCTCCTTGGATAAGGAAATCAAGGCTCAGAGAAAAACACAGCTCTAACACATCTAAGAAGGCAACTTTACATCGGCCTCAGTTTGGTTTGCTATGAAAGCTGGAGCACAGCAATCACAGGCTTTTTGCAGCTGTCCCCACCACATACTAAAAAAACAACAGAATGTGGCACCAACACTACAGTGATGTAGCGAGGGAGGGACCCTGTCTTCTTCTAATCAGCTCTGTACTACTGAAAGGACTTGTGTAAATTCTGCAGGAATTGACATAGAAATGAGATTCTGATATTCCTTCTATTCACATAATGATTGATGAAACACGTGGGAAAAATAAATTGAATTATGTTATAATCTCCCAGGGAAACATAATTAAGTTGTAAAGCATTCCCATGAAATCCTAAAAGCCTTATATCATTTAGACAGTGACTTCTACTACATGATCAATAATTATATTAATTAAAGATAATTATTTTGATAGGACGGTTTGACTTTGGTGCTCCACTCATTCTTGATCCGATGTATTGATTCAATAGTGAAGACTTGGTTGGAACCAGAGCCAGATATAAAGAATTCTTTGGGGGCCCCCAAAAGCTTTATGATATTTATGCTAACTTGCACAAATTTGTAATTCCTGACCACCAATTTGATGCTTATTCATACAATCCAATGGGTAATACTTGTGCAAGATCAACAGAGCATTCTACTCCCTATTCTTAATTCTGTATGACCTAGAAGCAAGCTATCTTCAGCAAGTAATAGATAATATATAAAATCAAATATTCCTTGAACTTTCAAAATTCCAGGACATCCAATGCATTCTTTGTCTTTGTGTATGCAGGATTCTCTAGCACATTCATGGCAACTCTGGGGCAGTAAGCTAAAGAATCTGACCTTGCGTTAACAACGCCCAGAAAGTTGGTGTGAGGGTGGACCCTTAAACTTTCACTATCTTTCTCTGAAAACACCTGATTGTGAAGAGCAGCCCTGGGACACATGTCTGGTGGTGCACATTTTAAGCACAGGCAAAAACTGAGACTTCTTGTCAATTCTCTCTGCACTTTCCAGAGACACACTCAACGGGTATGTACCTTCTCACCTTCATAAAAGCATCAGTGAGCATCATCAGAAAGTAAGGAATGAGACAGAGATAGAAATTGAAAGTAATCATGCAAGAAATCATATAACAAATAAGCAAGATTTAGATTTTTTTAAAGGCAACCACCATTAATGTTGTTAACTTCCCTGAATTCTCTACATCATGCAAGGTAACTTGTTTTTTATTTTAACATTAAAAGATAATATAGTTGAAAGAATCACAAAGAAATCATTGCAATTATAAATTATTTCATCAGAATTTTCTTAAGTTATTTGTAAAACATCTTGCTGACTAGATGCTCACTATACAAGAGACTGTAGATTTTTCTCTCCATGAGGTGGAAAGTACAGTATTTGAGTCAAGACTTAGGAGCCAGTGCCACCTGGTTTGAATCTTGGATCCGCCACTTACCACCTATGGCTTGAACAAGGAAAATAACCTCTCTCTATGCCTCAGTTTCCACAGCTGTAAAATAGGGATAATAATAATACATACCTAAAGCGGTTATTGTAAGGATCTAGTGAATTAATAAGCATGAAGCAACTGGAAATGCATGAGTAGTACTAAGCACTCAATTTACACTGGCTGTTATCAGTATTGCCCTTATAATTTATGGAGGTTGACTTACTTGTGATCATATTCCAATTTATTATAGAATAGTCTTCTTCAAACCCAACTTTCAGAGCACCTGAAAGGCAAGTTTTAGTCTCCAGCTTAAAATTTATTTTCCTAATAGAATAACTTTAAAAATTATTTATGGAGACTTGCAAACACAAGCTTACTCATGTTATAGCCTGATAGCATGCGTGCACACACACACATACACACACACACACACACACACACACACACACAGAATAGTAATACTTCACAGTCCAGAGCTGGAAGTTGCCCCACAAGGGATTTGCCAAAAAGGAAGCTAAATGTGACCCACTACTCGAGTGAGAGATCTTCCCATTCAGAACAGAATAACCTGAGAACAAAATAATGCAGAAAGCAGCCCAGAGTTTCCTTTGTCTTTCCCTGGGTAAAATCGATTCTGTTATTATCCACAGTTGGGTGTAGAATAGCATACGAACAGCGTGGCCTCCGCCAGCAATGCCTCTCAGAGAGTGGTCTGCATGCGGAACATTCTACACCTGCTTTACTCAGCATTGTCAAGAGAGAAAAGGGGAGGTCCATCTTAGGTAGGAAAATTTATTCTAAGGAACTCTTAAGACAGTAGAAAAGACGAGAGAAGAAAAATCAGGGTGAATTCATATAGAACCAAGTATGCTAAGCTGCCCTGAGCCTCAGGCATAGAGTCCAAGGTGATAAGCCATACTGCCAGGCCTAATATCTTCCTCTCTGCTCTTTTATGGGACGGTGGGGTGGGGCGGAGTTGTTCAGTCATATTTCCTATGCCTGAAGGGGAGCTGGACCACATACACGATGTTGCGCATCAGAGTGAAATAGAAAAATCTTCCCAAAGAAAGTAGGCAGACTTGTGAATGTGGTACTGTGGAACCCATAAAATAGACCGACAATGATTGAAAGCAAGAAAATGACTTGGTCTTTCTTAAAACTACAACAATTAGGCAATTGAGCTAACTAATAGTATCTGAGGAGATGTAAATAAATTTTTTTTTTAATTTTTATTAACAAAGGGAGTGAGGAGACCAATTTCAGCCCAGATGAAAGCAGGTAAATGATTCCTCCCCAAAGGCAGAGCGAAGATTTCTCAAATGAGCTTCCTCCTAAAAGAGACAGAAGTAAAATATATGAAGCAAGATGACAATGTGCTGTTGCCTAAATGTAGGCAGTGATGGTATCCTATTCTATAGACCATGCTGTGAGTAATTGAATGCAAGACAAAGCAAAAATACAGAAAAGGCCACTCAGTAACAGAAGCATAAAAATGCAGTGTGTGTAACAGTACTGAGAAGGGTACAGCTCTGCAGAACTGATTAATAAGGAGAGCACTGAGCAGAACAGAGTGCGTTTGCAGAGATTAGGATGTAGCAGGCTTTGTCCAGAAGACTGTATAAAGTTCGTAGTGGCCTTGAATCCAAAAGAAGGAAAAACACCTACCTCCCATCCTGAAAGCCCCCCTGTGATCTTTTGGTATATCTTCGTCAAGCAACTTATCTTTTCCCATAAGCCATTTAAAAAATAAAGTTTATAATAATATTTGTATTCTTCTATGCCAGTCATTCTCTATGGCACCTCTCCTTTCAAATGGGGTTAAGGGGAAGGAACACGTGGTATTTTTGATGTGATAGCATGACAGAGACAGACCTTAAAAACGAAACGAAACAATTTCATCCACAATAGCTGAGATGTGGGAAAACACAGAGCTTGATAAAGCCTAAAGGTCAGGTTCCAGGATGAGCAAGAACAAGAGTCAGAAATGGAAGATTGCCATGTGGGTGTCAAGAACTTGGGCATTTGCATTTCCAAAGTCTAAAGACTCCACGCTATTGTGAAGGGCATCACCACTTCCTCCAGTTCCAGGCAACAGAAGAGAATTTTTTGAAGGGCTAAAGAAAAAGAAAGATCCAGCCTACAAGTGCTCAGGAATCCCAAAGCAAAGGTAATGTTTAAGAAACACAGAAGTACAGGCAACAACTGACAATGGTCATGGCTTGGGCAAGCAGAAGGGACCTCGATCTGTGGGCTTCTCTCGGATAATCACAAGATAAGGCGAGAGACCATCATTAAAGGGACAATTCAAGGCTATGAGAGCTACACCACCACAGGCTGGGGGAGCGGTCCCCTCCTTTGTTTTAATCTGAGAGTTCTGAAGCCACTTCTGTGGTCAGGGCTCTAATTTGTCCTGCGGGGACTTTGGAGTGTTGATGTTAGGCTAGGTGTCAGTGTCTTTAGTGATGGGCAGAAGAAGAAAAAAATAGTTCTTTGACCTTTACCAAGGTAGACATCTATGCCTCAGATTCAGAAACAGAAGCTCCAGGAACAGAAAGAAGCCAAAGGACTCCTGCAGTTGTGTTCACAGATCACCCCCACTGGGTGCTCCTGGGGGTAATGATGACTAATTAGGCCGGCAAGACAGAAAAATACATCAATAGAAAGAGAAGCATGTATTTACAGGAATGCAAATGCAACCCAAAATCAGGAAACCTTGGCCAAGAACGGTTCTCAAACCTTTCACTTGTTGAAAGTGAAGGAAAGAGGAGAGAAGGGACGATTTCCCGGCAACAGTCAATCCAGAATTGGCCAAGAAGTAGAGGGAATTGCCGTGCCTGTGAGGGGAAAGCACTACGTACCTCAGGGAGTCTCAGGCCTGGCTGCTTCCTTTTCTCATTTTGACTTCCTTGGTGTGTTCTTCCCTCTGTTTTTTAGGAAAATTAAAAAAAAAAAAAAGAACAAAATACATATATATACTTATATACACATACATTTGTGTGTTTATCATATTCTTTTCTATAAATGGAAATAAAGACAAAAGAAAAGTCTAATTTGCAGTTCAGTTTTCCAGCCTCAGTTCTGGCTCACCAATGAATCTTCTTATATACAAAGCTGACTGGAGGGAGGGGTGGGATTGAATAACAAATTTATGTGATACAATCACATCATTTACAATCACATAATGGACCATATCCCAATTTTCAAAAGGCATAAAGTATCCTCATTAATACGATAAGTGCAGCAGTCAAATCAGCACTGTGATTTTATCAGGGTTTTTGACTGTACATGAATTAGAATGTAAAATGCATACAGAATTTTTAATGGGAAGGCTTTAACATTCACTGAATGTATTTCTTACTGTCATTTGCATCACATTAAAGTGAAATTCGACATAAAAGGATAAAGAAAATATGTCCTAAATTACAGTTTTTCCATAGTTGTCATGTCCACACATAGAAAAATCTGATTCATAAGCTTGAACACGATCCTAAATCTGGAAAATGCTGCACCGGTTCCCTATCTGTCTGTGGGTTTTATGTGGCCGTCAGGACTGGGTAGAGCTCAAGAAGGTCAGATTGTCAGGACAAAGCTAATAAAGATCATGGGGGTAGGGGGGTCAGCTCAGAAGACCGGATGATTGTATTCACTGTCTCTTATTCTAGTAAGTTATTAAACACTGTGACTGCATTTTTCATTCCATACAAGACTGCTGAAAAGTCACTCATATTCCTTGGCAGTATTTTGTTGCTCCTTTAGAAAGCTTCCGTCTTCCACTGAGCTCACTTCAACAGAGTTTATGGATCTAGAGAGAATGTTGTAGAAACCCAGTTCTGTAGATTTCACCCTGAATGGGTATGCATACATTGCCATGTACCTGGGATATACATACTTCATATTAAACCTGTGCATGCCTTCTCGTATGTTGAAATACGATCCATGTGTCCTAAGTGAGTGTCACAGTAACGGAAATTGGGAAAGTGTGCCTGGTGGCTTCTATACACTGAGGCAAAAAAGCAACTTGTCATTTCTCATTAACCTCACATCACACACAGAGAAGTTAGTGATTGGTACACAGCAGTTGACACAGAATCCTGAGAATCTGAGAAAGAATGTTATATGTTCTAGAAGAGGCTAAGGTGTCACCTGCCAGACTCCAATAGACTAGGAATGGTGTATACTCGCTGCATACATACTGACTACCTCTCCACTGGCCAGCACACCTGGTCCAGGCATGGGAATTCATACTCTGAATGGCATAGCTCTGTTATCATTTTAACTCTAAATAAAGAGAGGATGCTTCGATCCCTGGTTGGGGAACTAAGATCCCACATGCCACGGGGTGCAGCCAAAATCTAAAAAAAAAAAAAAAAAAAGCCTTAACTGTTATGGGGATTCCCCTGGCAGTCCGGTCCAGCGGTTAAGACTTTGCCTTCCAATGCAGGGGGTGTGGGTTTAATCCCTGGTCAGGGAACTAGATCCCACATGCATGCCGCAACCAAGAGTTCACATGCCACAACTAAGGAGCCCACCTGCCTGCAGCAACTAAGACCCGGCGCAACCAAATAAATAAATAAATAAATTTTAGAAAAAGACTTTAAAAATGGTATACATCAAAAAAAATCTTTGAAAAAGAAAAGAGAGCATGCTACCATTCACGCATTAGAAAGACGTGCATGGAACTTGGGGTTAAATAATTTGAATTCACAACAAATCCTGCAAGTCTATTTTGTTCCTTAAAAAAACATTTTATGTAGGCACATGGCACAGGCCTACTGGAATGAATGGACTTCAAAATGGCCAATTATCCATTTTAGTCATTTTATCTTTAATACTTTGTTTAAATACTTTATCTTTGATAAAAATCAAAGACTGCATAGACTAGTGTTTGTCATTAATGGCCACATATTGCTGTCAATTCTGGTTCATCTCCCTTGAATATACATAGATTGTATATATCTTACACTATTGTTAGGAAGATGCACCAATGTCCTTCCACATCTAGAAACAGTTTTCAAACATTTACAATGGCTACAGATTTTACCCTAAGCCCCTGTCTTTTCTTTTCTTTTTTGTTTTCTTTTCTCTCTCTCCTTCTTTCTTTCTTTCTTTCTTCTTTCCTCTCTTCCTTCCTTCCTTTTCTTTGTATTAACATAGGAATTGGAATTTGGCCCCCAAAAAGGGAAATAGTCAGGTGTCTGGTCCATTTTCAGCCATGACCAAATTGTCCTCTTTAATACCTAAAATACTTCAAATGACCAGAGCCCTGTGAAGAAGCCATTTATGAATTGATGGGTCTTAAAATTAGCAGAAATTTCCTGATAACACTATTACTCGGTGCAATGATTTCTGTCCCAAAATGTATGCGTATGACCATTATAGACTTCATAACGCCCTTTTAGTGGGCAGTTCACCTGTTAGACTCCTGGCCCCAGCTGCTCAGGGGCTGGGAGAGCATTAGCAAGTCTCTCACCCTCTCTGAGGAACAGTTTGCTCATTTATAAAGAGGGAATAATAATATTTAATGTACTGACTTATTATGACTATGAAGTAGGATGATGTACATCAAGTATGTGGAGTAGTTCCAGGCACAATGGAAACAGATCATGCAAGTTTGATTGACCATGCAAGACAGACATTTTACTTCATTTTTGCCAAAAGATAAGAGTGTCCACACATTTTGTAAGAATCAAATTAGATGCTATGAAACCTGATTTCCATCTGTGGATTTCCATCCATGATGACTGTATAAGTTCAGGTAAGAGAACCACCTTCTTCTCCAATAAAATTAGGATAACTATCTTTAACTACCTTTCCAGTCCCTACTGACTCCCAGGAGATGTTACTAAAATTCAGAAATTAAGAGAATACTATGTTCCTTTTTTATTATTTGATTTTGTTTAGTAAAATTGTATAGATTTAAGGTATACAACATCATGATTTGATATGCATATACACAGTAAACTGATGACTACAGTCAAGCTAATAAACATATTTTCTCCTCATATAGTTACCAGTTTTTGTGTGTGTGATGAGGGCACCTGAAATCTACTCTCTTAGCGTATTTACAGTGTTCAGTACCTTATTTTAATTATAGTTATCATGCTGTACATTTAATACTATATTCTTTATTGCTTATCAGGAGTCAGAGAACACAATTTATTTAAATACCTTCTATCACACTCTTTGTTTTTTCATAGTTTCATCAGGAACATAGTTACAAGTTGATCATTTAGGCTGCTATTTCTTTGACTTAAAAAAAAAGAAAGGCACAAAGTTTTCTAGTTCTAACTCACCTCCTAACTCACCTTCCCCATAATACAAATACATTTTTACCTAATTTATACAGAGAGAGAATGTATTCTTTCTGTGACAATATGCCTGCATAAATAATAGCAAAATAGATCAATATTTCCTCAAATTCCACATTTGTTGCATAACACCAGGTATGTCTAAGTCATTGCCTTCCACTTGGAGATGAAACCAGTCATCTGTCTCAATGGAGTCAAATTTATGCCTCTATTTTTTCCTTCCTTTTAAATGCATGCTGTTTGTTTTACAGGATCTTATTACCGATGCTTCGTTGTTTTCACATTTTCTGCTCGTAAGAATGGTCCTAGTAAACATACAGTTCAGATGCATTACAACCTCAAAGATCTCATATCTCTAAAATGACTGACTCTACTTAAATCCCTGAGGCATGATAGTCTAACTTATGTTACTCATTGTTTCATCTCTCCTTTACTGGAAAGAAATTGATAATTTGTAATGTTTATAATATACTTATCTAATTTGCTAAATAAGTTTTCATTAAAATTGCTTTCACCTTTCTTTGAGGCTTTACCTACAAAAAGATGGGACTGGGAGACTGATCTAAATCAGCTATGCTACTAGTTTACCTGAACTTGAATTTGTATTAACTCCTTACCATTCAATTGTTCAAGTTCAAACTTTTCCCAATAAAATTTATTTCTATAAGTAGACAAAGTCATAGGTTTGATCCTGGCAGAAATGAGGACTTATAGTTTTCTATTCAACAATTTTAAAAAGTAACAGAAAAGTTAAGAACCAAAACTGTAAGTCACTTCATTCATGTACAGCTTTATCTCAATCTCATTGTTTATACAACATATTTGTATAATGATAAATAATTTGGGTCTTCATTGGGCTTCACCAACTCTCAAAACTTTGATTTCTCAGACCATGCTTTTGAAAAATCTTCTGAACATTCTCTGAAAAAGACCATATACATATATATATATGTATATATATATATCTCCACTTTTCTTTTTCCAGGTGATAGATGTTTTGTTTTGTTTTCCACTCTCTCAATCATTCTCTCATTCTACCAATCTAATAATTTTGATCCATTTCCCTTGGTTTATTGTAATGACTCAGTTGTTTTTTGAGAAATGAGTCTTCAACAGAAGACTTTTTATCTCATGTATTGTATTGTGATTGACTTCCTTCATTTACACATCTGATCTACTCTTCTCCTCCATCCTTTAATTTCTGATAGGCTATGCATTATGACAGTAAGAGGGACCATCTATGATATGTCCATGAAGAACCAAGGAGCTAGCACACCTAGGGATGTCCTCTGCAGATTTATGGGGAAAGGTAGATGGTGGCTCATCCCCTGCCAGAAAAGTGGACACAGAACTCTGCCTCACTCAGTGGATTCTAGAAGTGCTTTGGGATGACCCAGGAGCAGGAGGCCGGACGTCAGTCTATATTCATTGCATTCATACAACATTTTTCTTTCAGACAGCTCATACAATGTTTGCAGATGCTTTAATCAAAAAGAATTGACCTTTACAGATTTCATATTCCCTCCAAGTCCCAAGCTCTATTCTACAGTTGTGGAAATTTCCTAAAAGCATCAAAGTGCTGAAGAACAGAACCTAAGCAAAATCTCAAATTTCCCTATTGCTCCACAACTTCTGTCTTTCTAGACTCTGCTGAAACCCTGCAGCAATAAACTTCTACAGTCCATCAGTCCCCATTTCTAAATATGAAAAAGGCCAGAGAAGTCTGTCCTCTTTTGAAGTCTCAGCCTCCCAGGTCATGAAACTGTCCTTCTCCTTATTGTAAGTAGATTTATGCTTTACTCAATTCCATATCCAACAATTCATTTCATAGTCAAGGTACACCATGAGGTGTAATACTTTAAATGCATTTATGTGAACGTATGGTGTTTTCTTTCTTACCCTCCCACAAGAGCATATATAGAAGAGGACTGTTGTCATTACTTATGTTTATTCCTCCTGCCTACATCCAGAGAATTTCCCAACTAGTGAAGTTGAAGTCTATACATCCTAGCAAACTTGCTACATATTACCTTCATCCCAGTCAATTCCTCTTTCATTGCAGGCACCAGTGCATTGACACTGACACATTGATGTTCTCCTTGTGAGAATTAGCCTATCACATTCATTTACATCCACTTAATTGCTGCTGCTATTGTTTAGTCTGTTAACCTCCAGCTAGGGTGCAATTCACGTGAACGCTGGGGAAGCACAACCATTCGATTAGTTCTGCAAAGTAGATTAAAATCTTCTGACTAATTGGAGACTGTCCATACTGCTGCCTTCCTCCCAGTTCTAGGTTGAACAAATGTCATGTCTTCAAAGGAGGGCTCTTAGCTGGAATATGGAAGGCTTGACCAGACCCAACAGCATTTTTAGAGCATGTCTGTGTACAGGGCACTGTGCCGGGCACTATGCCAGCAATTGTCACCAATCTGGTCTCTGCCTGCAACCTGCAACTAGTCTTTTGATTGGCAGTTCGCCTTCTTCCTTTTCACAAGGAGCACACGCACACTGGAGAAACTCCAACTTGGTATGTGGCTAAAACATTAGTATCCCAAATTGGCAGGAATTTTCATTTTGAAACACAAGCACTGAAGAAAATCCATATGAAACTGTTTGTCTAGTTTGGGAGAAAATGAGGATTAAGAATATAATAGATTGACATATATACACTAATAGGTACAAAATAGATAACTAATAAGAACCTGCTGTATAATAAAAATAATAATAATAATAATAATAAACTGTAACATAAAGGTAGGAAGAAAAAAGAATATAATAGTCTCGCTGGATCCAAAGCATAATGCCACGTTTAACATAGCTAATTTATTCAGAACCTATCACTGATGTGATGGCAAGCATGCTTTGGTAACTAAGCAGGTGCACGGTTGTAGGCAACCAAGTCCCAACGCTTCCCCTGGTAACATGTTATCACCGTGTATACATTAAGCTGAGGTGTTTTAAGATGTTTAATTACATTTTATCTAAAGAAGATGGAAAGATTACCTAACCACTCCAGGAATTCTAAGAAATCACAGTAGGTCACATTTCTTCATTTAATCTAAAATGTCTGTCCCAATTTGGTTTCAGTCTACCTCTGCAGCATATATGCTCAAAAATCCAGGCACTAAAAACTGGTAACCTTTCCTCAAATGTATTAGATTTTCTTATGGCCTGATGTCTTTATGTTGTTCTGGGTTACCTGAGGTTTGTTATAAAAATTCTAAACACATATAGGAAGAAGTGCTTACATTGACTGGAAGGGTCAACATAAGGAATGACCTAGAAACACACTAGATGCCTTACAGCAATGAAATCTCTGAATCACCCCAACAGACATGCAGAAAGGCTGTCATACCTGTTTACTGGCAGACTGAGGTTCTGGAAGGTTGAGTGACCTATGCGAGGTGACACAGTCATGAACAAAGCATTAAACTAAAATCCGGTTCTGTGCGACTCCAAACTTACTTTTTCTGACTACATCAGGGAGGTGTTCTGCAAGAAGAGGGAAATCTTGCATTGCAACTTGAAGAAGGTGTAAGTGCACACAAGGCAGAAAAGAAGGAAGTCAATATTTGTAGAGAGGAAAGCTTCCTGTCTCACCAGATGTAGGTGGTGGGTCACAAGAGCACTGGGCAGTTGACAGGGGAAAATAGTGATAGAAATTGCTCAGATCACATGACCTCTCTGAGGGGCAAATCAAAAACTGGCACCCATGCACCAGCTGGAGAATTTCAAGCAGTCTGCGGAGAGGATAAAGGAGATAACCAAGACTGACTAGGGATCCAGGGATTCTAGGACTTAATGACCATACTGCTGACTCTCTCCTCTGAAGATGCCAAGGAGGAAAGCATTTCATTACACTGTCTCTACAGGCGGCAGAAGTGGTAATTACACAGCAGATCATAAAGTAGACACCTTAGGACAAAAGGATTTGGCTGACTCATCAGTGTTTTGTCCCTCTGACCTCTGTTTTACCTTTACTTTGTACATGAAGGAGATAAGCAAGAGCGAGAAGGACACACTTTTTTGGAAGAAAGTCACAAAGCAAGGATTACCCCTAACATTTGAAGGGTCGGAAGGAAGACAACAAGGCCCATATATTATATATGAAAATATTTTAACATTACAAATCAATCTAGTAAACTGTTGACAAAAATAGATTCTATCCTCCTATCTTGATTAATATACTGTAATAACAATGAAGAAGTCCAGGTGTCAATTTAGAATCTTTGGGCTTCTTGGAGTTCTGTGCTGGAATTGACAGAAGAGGGAAAACTTATACCAGCCCCTGACCCGCCTCCTTCTCTCCCCATCTCTGCACGGGGAGTGTGTTCACGTGTGTGTGGACACGTCTTCCTACATTTCCATGCTCAGGGCATACCCAGCGCTCAGGGGTGCAAAGGCCACAGGTAAGGTCAACTTCTAAGAGAATGGACTAAGGGAAAAGGCCTGCACAGGCCCTAGAAGTGGACTTGGGGCCATTTGGGCAGGAATTTAGGGGTCTGGTATATTCAGAGCTTGGCCTAGAAGGGGCAGGTGTTCAGGATCTGGTTGGGAAAGTCCTTTGGTACTTTGGATACTTGACCCCTTAAGGAGGAGGAACAAAGTGGGCTCAGTAAAGCACAGGGCACAAGGCAGGGGCAGCTTTTCCCTGGGTCTGTAAACAGTATTGCATAAAGAAGTAAAAATAATACCTTCCTACAACCCGTATGTACTGTTTTGGCACCAAAGCTTCTCTTTGGTACTTCACTAGACTCATAGCCTGGCACAGTTTCAGGTGGCCCCAGTCATATCACAGCACATGGCAGCCCTGCATTAGGCATAGTCAAGTTTTCGATAAGAGTCCTTGAAAAGTTGTCATGATTTTTAATGCTAATCTTTTTAAATTTCAAGCAGCTCAAAATCTTTCAAACTCTCATGCAGCAGTCCACATTATCCGTACCTACCAGCTCATACACAAAGATTCAAATTGCCATAAAACAATGGAAAAATTTTGAGATGCCCCTTAATTTCTCCATTGACAACACACACACACACACACACACACACACACACACACACACAGTTTAATTAGCTATTCAATACTGTCCTACGTAAAGGTTGAAATTCACCAGAAATTTGAACCTAAGAAGCTGGTCCTCTGCCTTAGCTTACTCATCTGGCCATACAGTTCACTCAATCAGAAAACTCTCAATCAGTTCAAAATGGAGAGCTTTCCTCTACAAACTCACTCTACAAATTGCGTTAGGCCCCACATCACATCTACCCTCCTGCAGCCCTAGTGGATAGAAAAAGTTTCTCTGAGAGGATCATTTCTGTTAACCGAACTTTAAGTTCTTTTCCCAGATCCCTAACATGATTTGACTGAATTTCTTGAAGCTTTTGTGTGTAAAGGTTGCAGAATGTCAATTCTCTAGTGATGGGATTTGGAAAAGGGAACGAAACCCAGAGCCTTTATTCAGAGTGTGTGAGGAACCACCTTTATTACTAAGTATTCCATACAATGATATTATAGCTATTCGCCATGTTCCTTTTATCCAAGGGTTTGACACAATTTCTCACCATTCTGAGACCTGCTCCAAAAATTATATCAATGATAATCAATAACATTTATTGAGAGCCTATGACGTTCCAGACATTGTGCTTGGTATTTTTCATAATAAGTTCTCTTCTAACCTTATGCCAACCTTATGAAATGGTTACGGTTATTATTTTTTACTATTATCATTGCTCCTGTTATTATTATTATTGATATTATTATTATAAAGATGAGAAAACTGAGGCTTGGAGAAGCTAAGTAAGTTGTCTAAAGTCACATAGCTAATAAGTGGCAGGACCCTGAGTCAAAACCAGACATTATAACAGACTCCAGAGGCTTTCTACTTCATGACACAAATACCCAACTGCATTTGTAAAGCAAATTTCTAGGAGACACAAAGAGAGGCAAACATTCTTCTACCTCTTCAGTCCTTAACCTGGAAGGAAATTAAAGGAGACAGTACCAAGGTGGAGTAACAAGAACCATATAATTTCCCATCCCACCTGAAACAACTAAAAATAAAGAAGAATTTATATATATATATACATACATATATATATGTTTGTAAAATATATGTATTTTACATATATTTGTATTTTCCACAAAATATGTATAAATATATGTAAATTTACGTATATATGTAAATTCTTCTTTATTTTTAAATATATATATGCAGTTTTTAAGACATTAGACATTAAGTATCTAAAGTGAGTGATATCTGAGAGATAGAAAATCAATGAGATAAGCCCTAAGATTGCCTCAACTTACTGCCTTGAGAGAGTTCATGGGCTATGGTACAGAGGAGAAACCATTTTACTCCTAGATATTTACTCAAGAAAAATAAAAGTGGATGTCCATACAAAGAGTTGCACATGATGTTTAGAGCAACAGCTGTATTTGTAACAGCTAAAAACTAGAAACACAGATGGATAAGTACAATGTGGTATAGCTATACAATGGAATAGTACTCAGTAAAGAAAAAAAGAAAAGAAGAATACTTTTTTGTCTCTTTTTAGACAAAAAGAGAGCATACTATATGATTTCAATTTATATAAAATTCTAGAAAATGCAAATGAACCTAAAGGGACAGAAAGCAGATCAGTGGTTGCTTGAGTGCAGGAAAGAAGGATTACCAAGTGATACAAGGAACTTTGGGGGATAAAGGACATATTCATTATCTTGACTATGGTGATGGTTTCATAGGTGTATATATTATGTCAAAACTTAACCAAATTTTACACTTTAAATACGTGCAGTTTATTTTATGTCAAGTATGCCTCAATAAAGCCGTTCAAGAAAAGAATAGTTTAACAAGATGAAAGGTTTCTATCTTGTTTATATATTCCTTTTGTTTTCTTGTCACTGAATACAAGCTTCATAAGAGCAGAGATATAGTTTATTTTGCTCATTTTGGATCTCTGGGATTAGGGTGTTCCAATGATTACTTCTGAGTAACAATTATCCCAAAATACAGTGGCATAAAATGGCCATATGTCATGCTCATGGGATTCTGTGCATCAGGAATTAGGGCAGAGTTGGGATGGCACCTCTCTGCTCCATGGTGTTTGGGGTCCCAACAAAATTGCTGGGAACTGAAAGCATCAGGGCTCCTCTTAATCACCATGTAGTCAGTCATGTGGTCTCTCTTGCATGGAGGCTCCAGGGTAGCCAGACTCCTTCCCTGTCACATCTGGGCTCTCAATATCTGGCTCCCAAAAGAGAGATCCAGGAAGAAGCTGTGTCACCTTTTAGTGACTTAGCTCCAGAAGTCACAAAGGGTCTCTGTCATCACATTATTTTTAGTTGAAGCAGTTATAAAGATCTGCCCAGGTTTAAGGTAAGAGAATATAGACCCCACCTCTCAGTGGGGGAACTCGCAACATATTTGTCAACATTTCAAGAAGAGCATGTGGGAAGGCATATATATTGGTTCAGCCACCTTTGAACAATTCAGTATGCTACACGGTGTTTGTGTCATATAAATGAATATATGAACGGGAGTTTGTCATTTCAACTTGGTTTGCAGTCTTACGTGCTACATAAAATTAAATTCAGGCATCCATTCCATAGACAGTTGGAATGCATCTTTTTGTATAACATGGATTCAGAGAAAAATGTTATAACCTACACCTTGGATGAAAAAGCTTATATTTTAATAAGATAAATATATGAGAAAAGATAAAGGGAAAAACATAGGTAATGGCAAGTTGTCATAGAAGGTTTAAGTCTTAGGGGAAGGTATTTAATACTATCAGGGTTTTGAGAAGGCAAGGACTATTATCAGCTGAAGAAGCCAGTAAATGCTGCATGAAATGTGTGCTACTAGTACTAGGACTTGCGAGATTACTAAGCAGAAGATGCTGGAAGACAGGTGTTGAAAGTAAGGAAATCAGCAGAAGAGTTTGGTGAAGAAGCTCTCCAAGCCTAGCACATTATCTGAAACTCCAAGAACCCTTTGGAGCAACAGATTCTACACCCCACTTCCAAGATGTTTTAATTTATTAAATGCTCCTCCCTGCCAGAGAATCTGGATGATCGATCAGATTTTAGAACCACTGAACCATAGGGTTTACATAGATGGGAGTAAAGATATCTATATAAAAAGGTTGGGCCCAAATTATAGAAGACTTGGGATATGAGTCAATTGGTCTGCAATAGGAGCCAATGATTATTTCACCGATACTAATTAATTTATCACAGGACCACACTTTCAGCTAAATCTAACCTTGCACAGGGTTGACAAATCAGATTATAAATCAGCAAATGAAAAATGATAAACAATAGTAGCATTAAATACTTGAGGATACTTAGACAAGCCTACAGTGTGACTTTAAATTTTAGTGTTTTAAACATGGAATTTTAGAGCCAGGAGAAAGCTTAGCAGGCTTTTAAGTCATTTTCTTAAGGTCACAGACCTATTTATTTCTTCCCTAAAAGTATGTATGAAGTTTACTGATAGGCACCCTTATATTCTATGTGGAGGACACAGTAAAAGCTGGTTTCACAGGGATAGTTTTATTGGAGAAATACTTTGTGATATGGAATGAAAGGTGCCTTAGACACATAAGATGTTATACCTATCATATTGCTGTCATATTATTTATAAAGCAGAGGCTTTTTGTATCACTTTTTAAAAAAATACATTTATTTATTTATTTATTTTTGGCTGTGTTGGGTCTTCGTTGCTGCACACGGGCTTTCTCTAATTGCGGCGAGCGGGGGCTACTCTTCGTTGCGGTGCACGGGCTTCTCATTGCGGTGGCTTCTCTTGTTGTGGAGCACGGGCTCTAGGCACGCGGGCTTCAGTAGTTGCAGCGCGCGGGCTCAGTAGCTGTGGCTCGCGGGCTCTAGAGTGCAGGCTCAGTAGTTGTGGCACACGGGCTTAGTTGCTCCGTGGCGTGTGGGATCTTCCCAGACCAGGGCTTGAACCCAAATCCCCTGCATTGGCAGGCGGATTCTCAACCACTGTGCCACCAGGAAAGCCCTTGTATCACTTTTGTGCACTGGTAGATTTTGGCAGTTCTGCGGTTTCCTTTGGTACATGATTTATTGTGTCAACTAATCGTGAAAAATAAAATCTGCAGTAAATAAGTGGATAAATTGACATTGGTCCAGCAAGACAGTTTGGTATGAAATTTATGTTCATTTGCAGAAAATGACAGCTATAGGAGAAATGCATTCATTGTTTGCCAGTTTTGAATAGCTAAGTCTGTTCTTTACCAAAATTTCTAATTTCTAATTGGGATTGTAAGTAATATTTCTCTGTCTCTCTTTCTCTCTGAATGGCATCTGTGGGTCTCTTTTGATAATGAATACGCCAAGGGACCCAGAGTTAAGTCTAGGCCTCATAACTAGGAACATTTCCATCAAAGATGGTTTGTTAATAATAAAGTAAGGAGGGAAAAAAGCTATTTGCTTCTTTTGTGGCTCTGACCCTCCCTTGGTCCTGCCAGGTCTGCCTCAGCATCAGCAGAGTTCAGTGGTAATTAAAGCAACAGTGTTGTGAAAAAAGTGTGAATTACTTTTACAGGAAGACTTGGATGTTGCTAGTGACTGACAAAGCACAGCAGGGGGCTCTGCTGGATATTAAAGAGTGATGGTAGTCCCTGTGTTGTAAGGTGGCTTTTCAGCACAATACAAAATTGTGACTTTTCACAAGTTGATATCTCTGGAACCATTCAAGTTATCAGCTTAAAATTTAGAATTTTTTTCCTTTGGCAAGGTTGCGGAGCAAAACTCTGTCACCTTGCATGAAATACGGTACGGTGGTTGGAAGGATGGAGAGCTAAAGTATATCTTCTTTCTTTTCTTCTGCAGGATTTTTGACTTTATTATGGAATTATTTCAACCTTGAAGATTGTTGAAAATAGTGAGGAAAAAGCTAGAAAGGATCATATGTTCAACCCTCTCTTGGCAAGTTATTTTAATGTCAACTACCTAGGCTTTCTGTTTCTGTCATTTTCAAAGAAAAAGGAAGCACAAACCAGCACTCTGTTGACAATGCCAAGGAATGCCAACTCTGCACTCTCAACACTGGGGTATAAATATCCACACGGATGGTGAGCTCATTTGAGCAGAGCCAGCCAGGAAAAGTTCTGATCTTGTTCTTTATCGCTGCAAATCTTGTTAAGCCACCTCCCACACAGGTATGCTATAATGTTGATTCTGCTCCTTATCCAGTGAGAAAAAATGTCTTTAGCCAAATCCAATAAACCACCTTCTGCAGACGTGAAGCAGAAGCATAAAATAGCTATTAATCACTTGCTACTTTATAAACTAACAGACACTGCCGGTATTCCTGAATCAGGTTCCTAGAGCACATACAGATTCTATGTTACAGCATATACCAACAGACTGGGGCAGCCTGCCTTGGTACAAGACAGGATAAAAATGCAACTGGAGGGCAGTGGGAAATATGTATGTAATGTGAGCCTGGATTAGTGTTAGATTTCTCATGTAAATAAGAAATATACCAGAGAAATATAATATACTGGAGAACACATATGTTCTTTATTGTTGATCACTTTTTTCCTTAAGTGAATGGACTGAGATGATAAGTGAAATTCCTGCCATTGGCATATTTTCAGTAACCCTGGAAACATCTAATAGCAGTGGGACACCTTGTGGATCAATGACACAGCAGAGAAGAAAGCAGTATTGTATAGTGGATGACAACACAGACATTGAAGACCTGATGTCCTCATAGACTGTGCAACCACAACTTCCTCATGTGTAAAAGGGGTGTAATAACCAAAAACCACCTTACTTTGAAGATTGAGTTAATATTTAAAATTTGTTGAGCAAAACACCATAGACATGCACATAGAAAGCAATTGATAAAAGCTGTTACTATCATCAGCATCATTATCATCATCATCATCATCAAACTCAGTGCTATTATGAAGCAAGGTGAGTCTGGGAATTCACTTTGCTTTTAGATATACTGATTTTTGTTTGATTTACCAAGCAGTGGGGTAGTACTTTTAAAGCAGTGCAAGGTTACAAAAATGGCATTTAGGGGATGAGACTGTGACATGCCAAACAATAGACTGTTTAAATAGACAACAATGATATAAACAGAATAAGTGGGGTGCTCCAAATGACATTCTTTCACCCCACTAGTGCAAAGTTTAATTAGTATGTAAATAGCATACTCATTTACAATTGACATAATGCCACCTCTTTTTCATGCCAAGCTGTCAGGGCCTATGAAACTGCAAAATTCCTGACACTAAACATTTGTTGTAAACTGATCCTTCCAAAAGTAACTTAGCTAAAGCAGAAAAGGCAGGAAAGGTGATAATTGTGTTTTTTTAAGCCATTTCTCCTTTCTTTCTTTCAGAAAAAAGGGTCCAAACTGCTTTTGGGGAGAAATTCACCACATTCTATTGGGCTGAGGGTAAATTCAGAAAAAAAAAAAAGAAAAGAAAAAAACATATGAACCACCAACCCCAGAGTGATGAAAAGCAAAATGGGTAAGGAAAAAAATACCCTCAATTGACACAGCTATTTTCATCACATCAAATCAGCCATCTGTTCTTGACATAGTTTATTATCATTAGGAAGATTTTCTCAATTCAGACATGGTGATGAGGAAAGATGAAGAATTAACCAGATAAATAGCCAATTTGGAAAATTCAGGCTGAGACCCTTTTCCTCAATTTCCAGCCCCCCTTTTCTCCCTGCTCCATCATCACACTCCAATTATTCCAAGAAAAGCTTCAATGACATGATTAGACATGTTTATGGTATTGTTTTTCTCCCACTTGCATAGGCATAACAAACTAAACACACTAGGTAACAAATGATACAGAGGTGATCGACATTGTACCAAAAAATAATAATTTTCCATTGTTAAAAAGGGCTGCATAAACTTAGAATGACACGTGGCTACAGTTAAGGGGGAGGGAATTAAATACTCTGAATTGAAGTATAAAAATGCTGATGTTTTCCTCCTGAAATTTATTCATTAGAAATCCATCAATTTACCTTGGGATAAGAGTGTGTAGAGAAGAAAATGTTCTTTGAAATCATCACAAGGTAATTCCAACAACTCCGTGTGGGATAATCTGGAAGGAATAAGTAAACATTGGACTCTTATAATATGAAGAAAATGTTTAAATTGTATGTTTAATATTGACTTCATAAAGTGAGGTTGGAAATCCACAAAAGTTAAAAGCTCATAAATTTAGGAAAAAATATCTAAAAGAAAACGCTTGACAAATTCCAACACAACTACTCAAAAAAATTAGTCAAGCTGGTTATTTTATCTACATAATGTCAAAAAACAAGTTTGATTCTCCTTAAATAGTTCACAAAATCATCATGTTAGAACTATACGAACCTAATCCACAGATTTGGATTATAATTAAAATCACATCTTTTTGACTGAAAATTTTTAAATATTAATAGCAGTAACTATTGAAGTTCCACCATGTAGACTCCTTCATAAAGATACTTCTATCCTAACACCCAGGTTATTTTGTGTGTATATATCCTTTCTTTGATAACATTTCTGAGATCTTTTATTCTTATCTTGATACTTGTTACTAGTTGACAAACATGTTATAACTCCTCATTCTTCATAATCTACTAGAGTCATCATTGTTGCTAGACTTTTCTTTATTGACACACCCTTTTCTTGATTTTTGTCTATGTCATACAATCCTGACTTTCCTCGTAACTCTTAGAATGCTCTTGCTTTTTTTTTTTTTTGCTCCAATAAAGCTAAGAATGGACATAATCATTCTACCACAGCATTCATCAATTCAACAAATGTCTGCTAAGAAACTACTATAAGCCAGGTGCTGTGCCAGGTGCTAGGGACACAGTAGTGAGCCAAGCAGATGTGGTCCTTGCCCTTATGGAACTTAACTTTCTACACCAGAGGACAGCAAACTAAAGCCCTCAGGCCAAATCCAGCCAGTCACCTATTTTTGTAATAGATTTTTACTGGAACACAGTCATGCCAATTTATTTGCCTATTGTCTGTGTTGCTTTTGGTCTATGAGGCACAGTTAAGTAGTTGCAACAGAGAACTTTGGCCCACAAAGCTTAAGATATCTACTCTCTGTTTCTTTACAAAAAAAGTTGGCTGACCCTGGTAGACTCCAGATCCGTCTTCAACTGTTCTAGCTCTGCATACTTTCTCTCAGAGAGCGTATTTTTCATTACTTATGGTTTCAATTCCTTCTTCTATAGAAATGACTCTACAACCTCTATTCACAGTCATGACCTCTCTTTTGAACTTCAATCATAGATTTCTAACTGCCTACTCAGCATCCCCACCTGCCCACCCACCAAAAGAATAAATCACCATTACTTCAAGGTAGCTAAGATTGACTTCATCTTTTCCCTAAGGCCAGCTGTTTACTACATCATTTCCTTCCAACGTCCAAGTAGCAAAAAATAAGAAAAAAACAAACTCACATATTCTTTATGTCTGTCAAATAGTTTCTGTTTCTATTGCCACCACCCCTATAGGCTTAAACCCCAAAGCCTCATCCTTAGAATAATGTCATCACCAAACAGTCTCCCTGTACTCAGTCTCTTATGTCTCCAGTGATCTATCAGTCAGTGATCTATCTATACACCCCTTTGTATATCACAATCCTCCTCAGTAGCTCCCCATTACCAAGAGCAGGGCTGTCAAACTATGGCTGAGACTGTCCCATGTGAGGATGCTGCAGAATGACTTCAAGGGGCCCACAAGTCCCACTGAACACACTAAGAGTTGTCTGATGCTGAGTATCCTGAGTAGATGCATTACTATCTCTATTTTTCAAATGTACATAGATGTTTTTCTGATAATTAAAATACAAATTTGCTTCTTAAAATTACATTTCATCATAACTTTTTCCCACTCTCTATTTTCCCAAGCAATTGATTCTAAAGGTGCAGCTACTTGTTTTCTGTATTTCATAATGAAAGGGTCCTCACTGGCCATTAAATGCCTACTCTATCTTCAGAGAGGGTCTATTATCAATTCACAGTGGAACTATGGGAGGCTAGGACCTCAGCTTCTGGAGGGAAAAGTGAAAGGGTAAAATAGTCTAAATGCAACTCTCTTCCTTTCCTCTCTCCTTGGATAAGAACTACAGACTTAGAGGACTTTGTGGGGTACAGAAAGGCCTTGGGGGGAAAAAAAAAAGACTGCTCAGGTCTAACTCAGTTCTAGACTCGAAAAGAAAGGAATACATGTATCCTGATGTTTCTACACTGTCCAGCTCTGGTGATCAGAGAGGGTAAGCAGATCAGGATTCAGGACAGAAGCTTCAATGAATGATATGCATTTGGCAGCTTTGTCCTCTCAGTCACATTTTTTAGAAACCTAAAAAAGGTGGTGGAAAAGTGAACATGTGTACAGATGTAACGCAGGGGCCTCTAAGTCCACATTTTTAGCCTTGGGGGATCAACTGCTTTCAGCTTAGCCCTTGTGCCAGGTCCCAGCTTTATCTCCCACCACCTCCCTATGGTCTGTCTGATATGTGGTGGTGATTCTCCTCTCTGCCTGGCATGTTATGTCACTGTATCTCTGGCACCCAGTGCAGTGCTATCAACCAGCAAGCAGAGAGAAGCACAAAATTGTTTGTGTTGCCAATATCCCCTGGCTGCAGAGTAATCCTAAAGCTCTCCTTTTTGTTCATGTGTTGATTAGTTTGTTACGGTAAACACTCAGGCTGATTTACAGAAACCATATCTCAGAATTCTCTCCAGCATCACAGAACTTAGAGGGAGGTAGAATGGGAAAGTGGGACAAGATTTGGGGGAAGAATTATATCTATCAGGTGTGAAACTTTGAGTTAGTTGATTTCTCAGAAATTCAGTCCCCTCTGTGGTAACTTGGAATAACCACTGTGACCTCATTTCAGTTATAATGACTACAGGAAATGAAGTATGTAAGGGTCCAGCATGGTACTGATACATAGCTGGCACCCAACAGGCGTTTCAAGAAGAGGGAGGGATAGATGGGGATTTGGGACTAAAACAAGGCCCTTTATCCATATTCCACCTGCTTTAGTGTAGGTCTGAATTATGTTTAGCCTAGGATTACATTCCAAGGATATCTGCAGGGCAAGTTGCTCTGATCCAGTCAAAGGGAATTCTTGGATCTGAGAGTGATTAACCAGGAGTGAATTAATATTTATTGAGCTCCTAGGGCACATCAGCCAGTTTAGCAGGTCTTTTATGTATGTTTTATTTCATACTCACAACTATTCTCTGATATAGATAGGATTATTTCTCCTGTTTATGACCTTAAGAAAAATAAGGCCAGAGAGGTTCAGTAAATTCCTTGTATCCACTCAGTTATTAAACAGCAGAGGAAGGACTTGCAACCAGGTCTAGGTGATTCTAGAGCATTTCTGCTCCTTCTAAATCACCAACCTATCTCTCCTATAGACTCTTCATGAAGTCACCCTTATCAATGTTCATGGCCACTGTTCAACTTCCTTGTATATCATCATCCCTTTCTACATCCAATAGATTATTTCATTTCATGAATAGAAAAGGCAGCAAGTGTTTACAACACTCAAGTCTATATATTTGAAATAATAATTATTGAAATGTCTGAAAAAAGCAGGACCACCCTGAGAATAAGTGCAATCACTTCCTGTGAGACAGGGAGTTGGTCATCACCTAACTATCCAGAATTAATCCAACTTGGCTCTGATGGAAGCCACAACCGCTTATGGCTGGCATGATGCCTTTCGTCTGGTTCTCTGATCTGTCTGAAAGATAACTTTGATTTCTGGAAAGTCTAATTTCCTGTCCTCACTTGCTGCAGCAGGAAGTTGGTAGAAACTGTTTACAGCCAGGACTTGCAGGGTGCAACTCTCAAAACCTGGTTCATATATAAGTAAATAGTAAGTAAAATAAGGATAAAATGATGATATTCTTCAAGAAACAGCTTTAGGTCCTTGAAAATGATTATTTCTGTTTGCCTGCAACTGCAAAAATGAGTTTCAGGCAATAGCTTTTCTTTTATGTAGTAAATGATAAATGACCATTTAAACATTGACTCATCCACCAACCAAGATAGAAAAAAACATAAAAACTTATTGCGCTAAAAGGGAATGCGAAGACTGAAGTCACCTGATTTTTCAACCCAGTGATTACACCATGGGGACATTCATTTGTCTTTACTTCAACTCTGGAATTGCATAAAATATATTCTGCCAGCCAAGAAAATCAAGCCCTTTAGCTCCTACACATTATATATTTTTTCCTGACCCTGTATATATGTTTTTCATCCAAGTTAGTATATCCTCTTAGACTTTGAAAACTGTGATGTCGAGTCAACTATCCATTCTAGCACCCAAGAAAAGTGGGAATATCCTTCTTTGAATACTTACTTTGCCAAAAGAGCATGCAAAAATGTTATTCACTTGTAAGGGTCAGAGCCTGGGCTGGGAAATTGCAGTCCATACTGAGATCAAATCAGAAGAACCAAAGCAAAGAAAAAAAGAGATACAATTTCAGCAAGGGAAATTTTTTTCTGTAAGCACTTATTATTTTTACTCTTTTCAAAAAATAATATTACAAAAATAAATATCTTCACAAAAATAAATATCCCATGTTCACTTTCCACATAACCTCAACAACACTAGCAATATAATGTCTTACAGTTAAAACGTTTAAATGAGAGAAAAGGAAAGAGAGTAGAAACAGGAGAAGGAGAGAATGTAAATAATTTTTCTGGCATCAAGGGGAGGCTGACCTTGAAATTTTCAGTAAGTACTTGTCTGGCAGATCACAAAATTCTCAAAATTCAACCAATTCAATATCTTACTTTCTTAGGTACAAGTGCTATGGGATAAACATTTTGGCTTTAGATAATTGTTATTATCCTCTCCCACTCCCCTGCCCTGCTAGTCACAGCAGGATACATTATTGGCAAACCTATTATTTTCCACCATTAGTGTATCTATGGTTTTTAAATGGATTTCCAAAGCATGAAGTAAGTGATATTGAGGAATTAATGCCAATTTTTACTTACCGTTGACAGCATTTCTTAAATAAGAATGTAAAAATATTGTCATGTCAAATATTAGATGGTGGAGCTAACCTCCACCCTCACCCCCAAAGTAAAACTACTTATCTTCCCCTTTAGAAGCATCCTTAACTTTAATTGAACAACATTTTTATATATCTATTTGCATATAAACAGATTGAAATGCATATTAGCTTCCTATTGTTGCTATAACAAACTGCCACAAATTTAGTGGCTTAAGCAACGTAACTTCATTACCTGACAGTTCTGTAGAAGTCTCATGAGGCTAAAATCAAGGTGTCAGCCTCTTCCTGACAGTTACAGAGAAGAATCTGTTTTCTTGCCTTTTTCTGTTTCCAGATGCTGCTTACTTTCCTCGGTTTGTGGCCCCCTTTCTCCATCTTTAAAGCCAGCAATGACTAGTTGAGACCTCAAATTGTATCATTTTTGACCTTCTGCCTTCCTCTTTCCTTTTTAAAGACCTTACTGATTACCTTGGGCTTGACCAGATTGTCCAGGATAATCTCTCTAATTTAAAGTCGATTGATTAGCAGCAACCTTAATTCTATCTGCAACCTGATTCTACTTTGCCATGTATAGTAACATATTTACAGGTTCTAGGGATAAGGACATGGACTTCTTTGGGCATCTTGCTTGCAAAAAAATTTATACATATATATAAACTTATATATGTATACCTTATATATATATGAGATAAATACTGAACTCTAAATAGATATTTTTATTTTTTAACTTGGTGTTTTAATGGTTTTATTTTATGTTTTTTTCCTTTAATTTATTTTTTTGAAGTATAGTTGATTTACAATGTTGTGTTAATTTCTACTTTACAGCAAAGTGATTCAGTTATACTATATATATATATATATATATATATATATATATATATATACACATTCTTTTTCATATTCTTTTCTATTATGGTTTACCACAGGATATTGAATATACTTCCCTGTGCTATACAGTAGGACCTTGTTGTTTATCCATTCTATATATAATAGTTTGCATCTGCTAATCCCAAACTCCCAATCCATCCCTCCACCAGCCCCATTCCCCCTTGGCAACCACAAGTCTGTTCTTAAATAGATATTTTTAAGTTGTGTTACTTTAAAAAAAATATGCTTCTAAATTTTAAAATAAAATGTTATAAAAATACTAGATGTTTGAAGTTATGTTTTTAGAACAAGCTTCAAGTTTAGAAAGGTTTGACTTTCTTTTAGAAATATGCAAAAAAAAAAAAAAAAAACCCTTTCTGTTTCTCCTTTTGTCTATCTCTTGGTGTTTTCTGCTTTTGGTATAAGTTTTGCATCATCAAGGTATATAACACTTAAACTCAGTCCCCAAAACTGAATTTCACAATTGGTTATCTGAGGTTTATATTCAAATATAGTCAACAGTCACTATCAATCATTTCTCCATTCCTGACTTATTTATTTTAATTCTTCTCTCTGTTGCCTGGTATTCACCTTCATATAGTTCTTAATTTCAAGATAGGTTCACAGATGTTGTACTTCCCTAGACCTTCTATGCTTAAGAATATCTGGTTTTGGTTTTGATACCTGGATGATAAACATCTTGATAAACATCACTTCCTTAACAGTAGGACTTTGCAGGAATTTTTCTATGGTCTTCTGGAACTAAATGTTGCTTGGAGAAGTCAGAGGCCAGCATGATTTTTTTATATGACAGTATACTTGTTTTGTTTTTTTTTTTGCCTCAATGAATAAACATTTTTTTAATTACTTGAAATTTAATATTTTAACCAGGCTAAATTTTATCAATTTTTTTTTGTCTGGAACATAATATCTTTAAATGTACTTAATCAGTTTTTCCCTTAATTTCAGAGAAAATTTCTACTATTACATGGTGGAATTATATGTTCCTTTTATAGATTTTCAATGCTAGGATGCACATTATAAATTGCATTAAATCATCTTAATCTTCATTCCTTTGTAATACCTTATTTCTAATTACTTTTCTTTCTTTGTCTTTTCCCTCTGCCCTTATTGTGAATGTCTTAAGACTTCTCTATGTCAGTACTTGTAGAACAACTGTGTTTACAGGTCTGCAGGATGGGTTTCTGGAAATAGAGAGGCTAAACTGTGGCAACCTACCTAAGGGAGTCATGGCATAGTACCTGTGAAGCTCTGTTCCCATATCAACATTGACAATCTAAGCTGTGTTTAGTTCTTTATAGCTTATAGAGCAATTTCATGTATATCATCTAACATTCACACACTTCTGACACAGACAGGGAAATATTATTCCCACTTTTCAGATGTGTGTAAGCAGTCAACTAAATCACTTGCCTATAATGAGAATATTAGATAATGTTAATATAAAACCCATTGCTGTTTAGCTGACTCAGTCTTTTTCTTCCTTGCCTATCTCCACTATAAAGGAAAATACTCATTTTCCCAGCTATCCTTGCAGCTGGAGGTGGCCATGTGACATATTTCTGACTGATGAGATGGAGGAAATTCTGCTGCAGGGGTGGATTGGGGGAAAGCTTTTGCTTTTCTGATAAAGCAGTGGGCAGTGCTGATATCTGTCTCCCCCATTCCATCTTAGCTTGATGTGAACACAGTGCCAAGATTCGGGGCAGTCATTGTGGACCCATGAGGAAAAGGCCAGGAGCAATTCAGCTGACATCAGCTTCAACAAGGTTGAGTCATGGAACCAATGTCATCAGCTCCCTGCCTATCTCTAAACCCCTTATTACGGGAGAAAAATAAGCCTCTCTTTGTCTAACCAATATTAGTAATATTTTATATTACTTGTGGCCAAAGCATTCCTAATACTATCAACTGATAATGTTGTAAATGCAAGATGATTTAAGCTCAGTATCATGTATAAATGTATCTTAAATTTGAATAATAAAGAAATAGTTTAAAAGTTATAATCATTTTTTTCCCTGTTATTAACAAGATTAAGTTACCTCCCATAAGGGACAGAGACCTCACCTGGGAAGAAGAATTTTAGCATTTTAACTCATTGGGCAAGCATTCAAAATAAATTTTTCCAGGAAGCAAAGTTAATTTATGCCAGTTGAACAGAAAATAATATTAGTTTAATTCATTGTGTTTCCAAGTAAACCAGAAGAATATGAATGACTAAAAATTCTCTGTGTATGAATCTAAATATGTTTCCTGATTTGCAAGACTATGCTAGACACTGAATGATTATTTTCATTTACATAGTATAAGCAATTCACTTTCTCATACATCTTAAAAGTCTACCTACACAAGAGATAAGAATTATGTTTTTTTATATTAAAATTGATATAATTTCATGAATCATTTTCATTGACAGATGATTTATAAACTATTCCCCTTCTGGAAAACTTCATTATTTTTTGAAGCCTCTACTAGTTTCCAAAAAAAAAATCCCAACTTAATAAGTATCCTACCATGTTGTGACAATTTACAAGTTATGGGTGATCTGAGCAAATCTCTTAATTGGTTTTGAATTGTGCAGTTTGTCTCAGGATTATATAAACATTAAATAATTCAGAGTCTAAATGAAACCTTATAATGGAGCACACCAAAGTTGTTTAGGCAAGTTCTTTTTTTTTTTTTTTTGATAATCAGATAATTACACATAACTAGTCATCATTACTTTAAACAAATTATGTTCTGTTGAAGCATGAAAGAGGTTTCTTGGCACTAGTTTAACTAATCTTATTGATAATAGGTGCCTGTTGGCAAAACCTGTTTATTGGTGTTATGGTTTGGTTATACAGCATGTGTAGTTACTGCTCTGTAGTGAGTCCCTCTTAATTGTATCATTTTTCAAATAAATATTTGTATCTTTTATTTTGAAAAATCACAGGTTCAGTCAGCTTGGCAAATGTGTGTATATTTTGAATACGGAATGCTTTGTCTTTTATTCATTGTAGATTATCTGTAATAATACACTGCTTCATGAGACAGCACTAGTGAAGAAAAACAGGCAAGCAGTTATTTGCTGTGCATTTAAGTACTTAAATGGTCACTCTGCTTTCAGACATTCTTGCCTGACTAATTCACTGGAGTCAAATGGTTTAGAGTGCTGTGTCATGCCAATCAAGAGCATTAGCATCCTTTGCGCAGTGGAAAAGCTTGTGTTCCGAGGAGGAGGGAACCTTTGGCTCTGTCTACAATGATTAAGTAAAATGGAAAACTAAGGCATTTATTCAACTAATTCTGGTGAAAAGAAAAAAAATGTGGGGTCAATTATTCAAGTAGTTGTAAATGGTAACAGAGTTCAGTAGATAAGTACCGCACACTGTCTTCCCATTTTCTACAACTGGAATGTTTTTCAGTTTCTGTAGAATGAGGGGCACACTAGGAATACCATCATGCAACATCACTTAGGGGATGGTCAGAGAAAAAGGGACAGCAAATTTTTCCATCTCTCATTGCTTTACAGGCTTAGCAGGTCTAGGTAGGATGATGATAAACCATTTCCACATAGTTGAACATACACCTAAAAGATCAGCAGCCTTTGGCCACTTAACTTTTTTTTTTTTAACGTCTTTATTGGAGTATAATTGCTTTACAGCGGTGTGTTAGTTTCTGCTGTATAACAAAGTGAATCAGCTGTACATATACATACATCCCCATATCCCCTCCCTCTTGCATCTCCCTCCCACCCTCCCTATCCCACCCCTCTAAGTGGTCACAAAGCACCGAGCTGATCTCCCTGTGCTATGTGGTTGCTTCCCACTAGCGAGCTATCTTACATTTGGTAGTGTATATATGTCCATGCCACTCTCTCACTTCGTCCCAGCTTACCCTTCCCCCTCCCCGTGTCCTCAAGTCCATTCTCTATGTCTGCATCTTTATTCCTGTCCTGCCCCTAGGTTTTTCAGAACCATTTTGTTTTTCTTTTAGATTCCATATATATGTGTTAGCATACGGTATTTGTTTTTCTCTTTCTGACTTACTTCACTCTGTATGACAGACTCTAGGTCCATCCACCTCACTACAAATAACTCAATTTCAGGTTTTTTTGGCTGAGTAATATTCCACTGTATATATGTGCCACATCTTTTTTATCCATTCATCTGTTGATGGACACATAGGTTGCTTCCATGTCCTGGCTATTGTATCTAAATAGAGCTGCAGTGAACATTGTGGTACATGACTCTGTTTGAATTATGGTTTTCTCAGGGTATATGCGCAGTAGTGGGATTGCTGGGTCGTATGGTATTTCTATTTTTAGTTTTTTAAGGAACCTCCATACTGTTCTCCATAGTGGCTGTATCAATTTACATTCCCACCAACAGTGCAAGAGGGTTCCCTTTTCTCCACACCCTCTCCAGCATTTATTGTTTCTAGATTTTTTGATGATGGCCATTCTGACTGGTGTGAGGTGATAACCTCATTGTAATTTTGATTTACATTTCTCTAATGATTAGTGATGTTGAGCATTCTTTCATGTGTCTCTTGGCAATCTGTATATCTTCTTTGGAGAAATGTCTATTTAGGTCTTCTGGCCATTTTTGGATTGGGTTGTTTGTTTTTTTGATATTGAGCTGCATGAGCTGCTTGTAAATTTTAGAGATTAATCTTTTGTCAGTTGCTTCATTTGCAAATATTTTCTCCCATTCTGAGGGTTGTCTTTTTGTCTTGTTTATGTTTTCCTTTGCTGTGCAAAAGCTTTTAAGTTTCATTAAGTCCTATTTGTTTATTTTTGTTTTTATTTCCATTTCTCTAGGAGGTGGGTCAAAAGGATCTTTCTGTGATTTATGTCATAGAGTGTTCTGCCTATGTTTTCCTCTAAGAGTTTTATAGTGTCTGGCCTTACATTTAGGTCTTTAAACCACTTTGAGTTTATTTTTGTGTATGGTGTTAGGGAGTGTTCTAATTTCATTCTTTTACATGTAGCTGTCCAGTTTTCCAGCACCACTTATTGAAGAGGCTGTCTTTTCTCCATTGTATATTCTTGCCTCCTTTATCAAAAATAAGGTGACCATATGTGTGTGGGTTTATCTCTGGGATTTCTTTCCTGTTCCATTGATCTATATTTCTATTTTTGTGCCAGTACCATATAGTCTTGATTACTATAGCTTTGTAGTATAGTCTGAAGTCAGGGAGCCTGATTCCTCCAGCTCCCTTTTTCGTTCTCAAGATTGCTTTGGCTAGTCCAGGTCTTTTGTGTTTCCATACAAATTGTGAAATTTTTTGTTCTAGTTCTGTGAAAAATGCCAGTGGTAGTTTGATACGGATTGCATTGAATCTGTAGATTGCTTTGGGTAGTAGAGTCATTTTCACAACGTTGATTCTTCCAATCCAAGAACATGGTATATCTCTCCATCTGTTTGTATCATTTTAAATTTCTTTCATCAGTGTCTTATAATCTTCTGCATACAGGTCTTTTGTCTCCTTAGGTAGGTTTATTCCTAGATATTTTATTCTTTTTGTTGCAGTGGTATATGGGAGTGATTCCTTAATTTCTCTTTCAGATTTTTCATCATTAGTGTATAGGAATTCAAGAGATTTCTGTGCATTAATTTTGTATCCTGCTACTTTACCAAATTCATTGATTAGCTCTAGTAGTTTTCTGGTAGCATCTTTAGGATTCTCTATGTATAGTATCATGTCATCTGCAAACAGTGACAGCATTACTTCTTCTTTTCTGAGTTGGATTCCTTTTATTTCTCTTTCTTCTCTGACTGCTGTGGCTAAAACTTCTAAAACTCTGTTGAATAATAGTGGTGAGAGTGGACAACCTTGTCTTGTTCCTGATCTTAGAGGAAATGGTTTCAGTTTTTCACCATTGAGAATGATGTTGGCTGTGGGTTTGCCACATATGGCCTTTATTATGTTGAGGTAAGTTCCCTCTATGCCTACTTTCTGGAGGGTTTTTATCATAAATGGGTGTTGAATTTTGTCGAAAGCTTTTTCTGCATCTATTGAGATGATCATATGGTTTACTTTTGAAGAATGACACTCAGGGTTTATGAGCTAATTATTGTGACTTGGCATGCTAAGTTATTAGACACCTTTTTTTTGAGTGTTAGGAAGTCTGTACCCTTCAGCTTAAAATATTGCAATATTTATATACTTCCAAAAGTTTTAAAAAGTTATGCTACAAGGAAAAATGGGTCAAATTTTTCTTTTATATTATCTTCTAAATTTTATAAAGCACTCTTATTGGATAACTGCTTTTACACCCAGAATCAGTTATCAAAGTCTGTCCTTTCCCTGCTAATTTCAATGCTAACTCTGTTATAAATGAAGTTTGCTTACAAAGGTAGGCCTTATTTTTGTGGGCTTCCTGTATAGGTGAATTTTCTCTTCTGTTCCATTAATCTATTTGTCTAACCCTATGGCAATGTCACCTAGTTTAGTTTCTATAGCTTTATTAATTATTAAATTTTTGATATGTGAAAAGGAAAGTCTCCTCACTTTGAGTTTGTTTTTTTTTTAATTCAGGAGTACCTGTTATTTTAGAATTAGCTTACAGGTTAAAAATTTATAGGAATTTTAAATAGCAAAAATTGACTCTTGTTATTAACAGGTATCTATTATTTTGTTATAAATCACCCTAAACTTAGTGACATAAAAGAATAATCGTTTTGGTTTTCATGTATCACAGTTCTGGGGTTCAGCTGGGATCAGCTGGGCAGTTCTTTCTTGGGATCTGTCATGTGGTTTCAGTCTGATGATGATGGAGGCTGGACACATCTTACAGCCAGTCATTCACATGTCTGGAGGTTGAAGGTGGATGTCAGCTGGGACCTCAGCTGGGATATTGGCTGGAACTACTCCACACCTCTTCTCCCTGTTGTTTCTCTACTTCCCCACGACACAGGGACTAGATTTCTAGAACAAGCTAGTGTCACAAGAGGTCCAGGCAGAAGTCGCATCAACATTTACAACTTAGCCTCAGTATCACATACCATCATTTCTGCCACAGCTTAACCAATTAAGGGAGATGAACATAGACCCCCGCCCTCACCTCTCTGTGGTAGAAATGTCAATAAGGCATTGTAAGGAGAACAGATGAGAAAGGAAATCTTCCTGTGGCCATACTGGAAAAAAATGACCTGCCACAATTCTATAGATCAATTTAGGAAAAACTAACATCTTCAACACTATTGAATTTTCCTATCCATTAACATGGTAAAACTCTCTTTATTTAGATTTTCTTATTGTATTTAAATAAACTTTTATTTTTCCACAAATATCATATACATATTTTGTTAGAATTTTCACTAGGCACCTTATTTACCTTTTATGTCATTGTAAAGGTTATTGTTTTTAGAATATGTTTTCTAGCATTAGTTATTGGTATGTAGTAGTATTGCTCATTTTTATATGCTAATTTTGTATTTAACAATACTGCTTTACTATCTAATTAGTTATAATAAATTACATCTATATTCTGTTGAATTTTCTACATAGACAATCTTGTCATCTCTGACTAATGATGATAGGATTTTTTTCCAATTCATTTTAACACATACTTATACAGTATTTACCACATTCCAAGCACTGTTTTAAGCACTTTTAAATAATAACTAATTTAACTTTCCTCCACCGAGGTAGGTATTATTACCTCCACTGTATAGACTAAGAACTGAAGCATATAGAGGATAAAATACTTCGCTAATAAGTTTAGTTACTGAGTTTATTCATTACTTAGTTCATAAGCAATACAGAAATGATTTAAACCTAGGCAGTCTGATCTAAAGTCTGTACTCTTAAACATTAAATCATGTGGCCTCTGTATAATTTTCTTCCTTTTTCTTCCTTTACTGTACTAGCTAAAGTTTATAATATAATGTCAAACAGAATTGGAGATAGCAGGCACCCTTTTGTTTTTTATTATCTTAAAGCCAATGTTTTCACTATTTTATAGGTAAGTACTATGTTTTGTAGATTACTGTTCATCAGATTAATGTAATTCCTTTCTATTTTTACTTTGCTAAGTTCTTTTCCTTCCTTCTCTTTTCTTTCATCATTTTTTTAAAAATAAAAACTATCAATGTATGCTTAATTTATTGAAGGATTTTGCTACATCTATTAGGATAATCATGCTATTTTTGCCCATTCATCTCTTAGTTTGGTAAATTACATTATGTGATATTTCTAATGTTTAATCAGTCTTCCCTCTGGAAAGAATTTCGTATTATTACACATTGCTAGATGTCAGTGTTCTAATATTTTGTTTAGGAATTTTGAATTTTAGTTAAAAAAATGAAATTGACAATTTTTTGTCTCATACCTCATATCACGTTTAAGGTTGACTGAAAAAGAATTGAAATGTATTGATATTTTTCAAGTTGTCTTTTTATAAATTCCATTTGAATTTCCTAGTGATAATAGAGGTAGTTGGTATGATAGCAATTTTTAATAAACATTTATGTTTTGATACTTCCTTTATGGCAAAATGTGTTGAATTTTCACAAGTATTCTGTGTACTTGAAAATAATAGATAGCATTTTGCAAAACCTACTGAAATAGTAGATTCAGACAATGGTCATCATGGATAAAACCATTAGGAGAAAGGTTGATGGAGAATGAAGCCCGGAGGAATCAGGCAATCACCAAACGAACCAACTGATTTTTGCATTACTAAAGGAAGGACAAACAGAATTGGTGCTATCTCATTGTAATGCAAGAATGTTAAGTAATTCCACCCTTCCCACTCCCAAATTGAGACAAAATCTATTCAAGCCTTTAGAGTTAAATTCCATTTATAGAGACTAAAGAAGAATGAGGAACAAGTTAATTAACACCACAGTGAAGCAATCAGATAAATCCAGAATGTGAGATCTTTTTAGAAATGACCCAGTTTCTTTAATCAGTCAATGGCCTAAAGAAAAACAGAGGCAGGGGGTTGGGGGGGCGGTGGGGGGGTGGGGGGGGTGTACTTCCCTGGTGGCGCAGTGGTTAAGAATCTGCCTGCCAATGCAGGGAACATGGGTACAAGCCCTGGTCCGGGAAGATCCCATATGCTGCAGAGCAACTGAGCCCATGCGCCACAACTACTGAGCCTGCGCTCTAGACCCCGTGAACCACAACTACTGAGCCCACATGCCACAACTACTGAAGCCCATGCTCTGCAACAAGAGAAGCCACTGCAATGAGAAGCACGCACACTGCAACAAAGAGTAGCCCCTGCTCACCACACCTAGAGAGAAAGCCCATGGACAGCAATGAAGACCCAACACAGCCAAAAATTTGAAAAGTAAATAAATAAATAATTAATTAATTAAAAAAAAAAGAAAAACAGGGGGGAATAAAGGAGAACAGCTTCTTTGAACTTATTTCCAATAAACCAAGTGTAAGACACATTCTTAGACAATCAGGATAATTTTAATATAGTGTGGACTGGATTTTGGATGATATCAATAAATTATTGATAATTTTATCAGAAATATTTATGTTATGATTATGTAAAAACAAGTTCATGTTTTTTAGAAATTCTTGCAGAATTATGAAGAGATGGTATAATAACACAGTCGAAATTTACTTTAAGTTTTGAAGGAACAAAAGAAAAGAAGAATATGAAACATATTCTATATATGTTCTATATATGTTCATTAGATCAAGCTTGTATAAATTTTTTCAAATAAATATCCTGATTTATTTTTCTCAATTAATTATAGGTATAGTTAAATGTTCACCTATACTTGTATTTGTCTTAATTTTTGTTTTATATATTTTTGAGGATAAAATCTTGCTTTATATACTTTAGGTGCATAATATTTAAAAATTTTTAATTTTCCATTGTACTGAGTCATTCGTCATTACCTAGTTATCTCCTTTAATCTAAGTAATCTTTTTTAGCTCAGTGTCTACACTGTCTGATATTAATCAACTGCACTAAATTTTTTTCTTTTCTTTTTTTTGGGGGGGGAGTATAGTATTAGTGGTATACCTTTTGCATTCTTATACATTCAACCTATTTGCATTTTAATGTACTATATATGTCTATTTGTCTTTCATTGTGTCATTTACTCCATTTAGATTTATTATAATTATTGATGGATTCAGGTTTATTTCTACCTTATTTTGAAGTACAGATTGATCACATCTTTTCTATATGTTTCTGCTGTCTTTATTTTCTTCTTTTGAATGAATAGAATATGGTCTCCAATTATATATTTTTTCTTTTTACTTAATACTCTATTTCTTTTAGTGATTACTTTAGGAATCTTAACGTGCATACTAATTTATCAAATTCTAAAGCTAATCATTTTCTTTACTCTCCTTCTGAACAAATGTTAGAAAACTGTAACTGATAACTCCTTCCCTTTTCACGCATTATTGCTTTATGGATTTTTATGTCATCTTATTTTTTTCTTTTACAAACACAAAAGTTTAAGTATTGTTTTATACAGTCAATGTTTGTTTAGACTTCCCAACTTATTAATTACTTTTTTTGATCCTTATTCTTCCTTGCATCTCAGACCTTTCACATGGAACTGCTCTTATTTTACACTTACTCTTGAAAAATACTTGTTGAATATAGAATTCTAGGTTCACAGTTATTTTCTTTTAGGGCACTGAAGGTATTCTATTGTTTCTGGCTTCCACTGTTACTGATAAGAAGTCAACTATTAATTTAATCACCATATTTATTTAGACAATTTATTTTTCTGTCTGATTTTGAGATCATCTCTTTGTCTTTGGTGATATCCAGCTTTAGCATTATATATTTAAATGTGGATTTTTAAATTTATCCTACTTGGGATAACTCAATCATGTGTTCTTTTTGTTTTTGCTGTACTACATTCCAGATAATTTCTTCAGATATATTTTCCAGATTATTAACTCTCTTTTTATCTGTGTCTAACTTGATTTTAGAAGTAAGCACTGAGTTTTTAATTTCAATTATTATATTTTTATTTCATTGATCTCTTTGGTTAATTTTATACTTGCTTGGTCATTGTTTTAAATAAACTCCTCTCTCTTACTCATTTTTATCCTCTATTTTAATTTATTAAATATACTAAACCTAGTCTTTTTTGATATTTCCAATATAGGAAGATTTCGGGTAACATTCATTCTGCTCATGTTTCCTGTTGCTTTTTGTGTTTTGTAATTTTTGAAATTGAGTTCACATTCTTTGAAACTTTACTTACGCCAATTTGTTGTGGCTTGGATGGAAATAGGCTCCTTTAGATAGAATTTGCATTTACTCTGGCTAGGTGCCTGGGGACACTAGTAATTCAGCATCACTTTAATTGATGCATGGCTTGAATTTTATTTGAACATGTCCAGGCACTGTGGATTCCATCTGCAAACCCAGCCAGTAAAGATTGGCTTGTGGTATGAATTCCCAAAGAACAGGTCCTTCCTTTAGTCAAGGTTCAAGATTAGCAGTTTATCTAGCTGATCCCTTGGGAAAAGGTAATATTTCTACTTACTGAGAGTGTGGCTCTTTAGGGTCCCAGCTTTATGGGGAGGGTCACCTTTAGATGCCATATTCTTCACTTGTGAGCACTGCAACCTTTGAAAATGTCAAAAGGAAACAAGTTTAACTAGGTTTGATCATTGCCCTGAGGACACAAATTATACTAACTGTTTTACTTGCCTCTTGGGTTCTTACTTTCACTTCATTTTTGACCTCTGAGAACTACTAACTTTCTTCCCATGTTACTGATATACCTAAAATATGTATTTTTTAAATTTAAATCAATACTTTTAGTTGTTTATGTGGGAGGATTAATCTCTGTTAAACTACTGGAAAAAACAGTTTCAAGAACTCCCACACCACCTTTGTCTGAGTGAATTACTTAAATGACTGGAAGAACTATCTTAAAAGTAGAGAATCATGTACCTGGGTTTGTGCTAACCACATTACTCACAACTGGCAAGATGCAATGCAGCTACAAGTGGTTCCAATGGTCAGAGTAAGTAAGTGTAAATACCATAACATTCTCAGAAGGCTCATATGATACCACATTAACCTAAGAGAAGACACTGCAATTCACTAGGTAGTTCCTTAGAACTTAGAATCTTAATCTAGATGACAATAGTGGTGACTACAATAATAAAGTCGTTTGGCTGACTCAGTGAAGGAAACTGGAGATTTGGGTTTGGAGTTAAAAGTAGTTAATATGGTTCTGGATTGTCTGCCCACAGGTGTGTCTTCTAAACTCACCTCTGCCATTAATGGTTTCTGTGAAGCTAGGCAAGTGGCCTCTCTTCTCTGGGCTTTAGTTTACTTATCTGTAATGTGAAGATGCTGAAGGCATGTGAGACAAAATCTGTGGTCTCTCAACCCTCAATTACTACTTTATATCTCCTCTAGGGTCACCATATTTCTTCTGGTAATATGCCCACTACTCCTAATGTTCAAAGGGTTTTTACTTAGTGATTCTAAAATGTTTCAAAAGATAATGAAATTAAGAATCAGCTGACTCAGATTTTACTGGAATAAAGGAAAAAAGAAACCCAGATTACCCTGCACAAGAGTTATTTATGAATACTAGGTAGCCAAAAGAGATTTAAATGTAAGATATATCATAAATCATATTTTTTATGATGAATTGTTTTCCTTTGCTCAAATTCCAGGTAATTTTCTTATTGTTGTTGTTCTAGTATATTCTGTTAGCCCATTGGCTATGTTGTGAAGCTAATGAAGCTCAGGGTTTAGGGTCCCTGATTTGTATGTGACTCTTCCAAAGATCATTTTCCTCTCATTTTAAATAACATTAATTAAACTAAATTACATTAAATAACATTCCTCTCAATTAAATAACATCAACTTTTGTACTTAAGTTTTTATTTGTAATTTTAAATATTTTTCAAAAGTGGGTCACCCAAATTGTATAAATTTCAGGGCCCACAAAACCTGAATCTGCCCATTTTATCCCCTTGGTTGAATAAAGAATACATATTTCCTCCTCAATTTCTTTGACTTATCACTTCCCCTAACTTTCATTAAAGAAAGAAAGAAACAGACAAACAAAGGGATTTTGATTCAGGTGTATTTATAGAGGAACATGTTTCAATATGGCTCTGACCTGTTAAAACCAGAGAATAATTTTATCATTATGCAAAAACTCTTTGATGATTCATTTCCCTCTAAAGCTCGAACTTTCTCTCTTTTTGTAAGCCTATGTCCTTAGAAGAAGTAACTGGTCCCTATAGTGGCTGTAACATTATAAGATGTGATAGCTCTATTGAAGAAAAATACATGTAATATTTTAATTCCTTTTCCAATTTTGAGTGAACATTCCTACCACCATCACTAGTATCTTATAATTTCAAAAGCATTTATGTACAGTTGAATTTGGAAAGGGATGATTTATTCAATTGCTTCATGTAGTTTGGAAACTATGATAACATGAGTAATTGTTAACTTCAAAATAGTCTATTCTGTTTGTATTGTTTTTACATCAAAATTATACTCTCTCACACACAAACATATATATATATATATATATATATATATATATATACACACACACACTATGTACTATGGCTGGCCATTTCTAGGAATTTGGGTATTTTTGTCAAAGAAAAGAAGCCTATTTTAAGATTTTATTTTACATATTTTATTTTTATTTTGAGGGGAATCCAAATATCTACACCATGAACTTAGATTCCTATAGCTGCCAGAACTGACAGAGAATTAGCAAGGAAGAGCCAACTTCATGCAAGACTGTCTACGGCACTCTTATAGCTAAAGACAAACCAAAATATTGACTAGTTCTTCTCAAAACAGCATGTATAAGTTGTGGCTGAAATAAGCCTGATGTAAGAAAGAATACAGATGGCAGTATAATCATAGGCTGGGTCTACACAGTGCCAAACAACCCATTCAAAAGTGAAAAACTCAGTCGATCACTTGGTAGTTTTGTCTACATGCCACCAAGCAACAGGCTTGACTGACTTCTTCCCAAAATTAACTGAGCTTCTGACTAGACTGAAGCAGATGTTTTATCACTATGTATAGTCAGTCTTAGTTATCAAATCTATAACTCAAGTAAGTTTCCTGACGAATGATGAATTTCTTTCCTACATCAAAACAACGTGAAAGTGGTAAACAAAGATCATCTGCAGTTTTTAATAATTTTACAGCCTAGATTAATGCATGTGCTCTGCACAGTTTAGAGTATGACTGACAAATAGGGTCTCTTCACTTACATGCTTATCTTTAATATTTCATTAATTTACTTGGCAGCACTGCAACTCAAATACCCATCGAATGGTAACTAAAATTCACTTTCTTCCTTTACTCAACAATTTCCCTGGTATATACAACGTATTTGCCATGAATATATCAAAGGACTACCTCCATCTACAATGACTGCTTTTGACATCTTTTTCTAATTTTTTTAAAAACTGCCTCTTTCACTAAAAGGTAGATCACAAAATCCTTCAAGTATTTCATGATTAAAAATAAAAACAATGAAAAAAAGCCACTTTCAAAATGAATTCTGTGTGAGCAGAGATCTCACGCCTTTGGTCTCTGTTGTGCCTCCCTGCATCTAGAACAGATTGGGCTTCGATATCTATTTATTAAATGAATGATTAGATGAATTGGAGCACACCATGATGGTAGCCATTGACAACCTGTGGCCTGGTAAGAAGGAAGTGGGGGAATAAGGGCTTTAACTCATTCCCCTCCTGTCCTACAAATGTACTACCCGTGCAGCTGTTGCCGAAACCCCATCGCAAACAAGAAGTTGAGGGAGTCTGTCAAGAACAGAGCTGGGTGGAGAATAGGCTGTGGATCTAGAGTGAGGCAAAAATATAATATTCACTATCTGCACACTACTGTCCTAGTGTGGAATTACTGAGGATAAAGAGTTTGGCATACATTATAATTCTTGCAATTTTCACACATAACACACATGAAAATTACATATGTGTGTATATACAGCTGTATGTATAGGTCAATAGATAGATCGATCAATAGATCGATGGATAGATGATAGATGAAAATGCTCAACACCTGAAGTCAAGATAATTGATTCCTTCCCACATCCCTTGAAGATGTTGTGTCAAGTAAACTTTAAGTTTCTTTCCAACTATATTATTCATCGACATGGGCTAACGTGAATGCCTTGAGAGGCCATTTACTTTTAAAAAATGAAAACTTTTATTTAATTAAAAATGTAAAACATATTTTAGAGAAGCTGGAAAATACAGAAAAGGGTAAATGAGAAGTACACAAGTGCATAAACGATGCTTCCAGGAATTATTCTCTCCTCAGCCTCCACAAGGCACTTGTCAGGAAATAGGATGGTTTTCTGGGTCCATCTCTAATCACTTCCTTTTTTTCTGACTCTGTCCGTCTTCCATCCACTAGTTTTTATATGCTGCCGGTTCTCTTCTTTTCAAGCACAAAGAACAGGCAGGAGAATGAATGGGGAAAAAGCAAAGGACTCCACTGTGGGAAAGCATCTCTGGAAATGTTTACTGCATCAGTATTAATATCTTCCAAAGAAAAGAGCACTTGCCTGTCTTCTGAGACCACAGAAGCAACTGCCTTTATTCCAAGTTACCTGTGACATGCCCTAGGGTACAATCTCTATGTGCTTAATGCACAGGTCCTTTGCAGTGTTAACAGTGGGCTGATGGGGAAATTGTACTTTTATCTTTATAAATTTCTATATTTCATTATGTTTTCAGCTAAGCAATGGATGGAGTCTGACTTAGCCCAAGGACCTCTTTCCTGTTTGTGGGGATTTTTTTTTTACCTTCACTTTAAAACCAGGAAGAGAAAAACTTTCTAAACTTACTCAAAGGATATGGAAAATATGTCTTCAAAGCTCTGAATTTACTGAGCTTGACTTTTAAATAAAACCCACCCAAACAGAAGGAATTGAAAGATTTAGGGGAAAAAATCATAAAGCATTTATTTTCAGGTTGGCTAAGAAATTCTGTTTGTTTAAACAGAAGTAAACTTCTCATAGCCATTCCCTACCACCCAAACCCATAGCCCTTTCTTTCTGGAAGCATGCATGTTTGCCCTGACCATTAAAGAAGATAGATGCAAATACTTTTGTTATAAGAGGTAGGTCCTTCTTTTGTACATTATGTTAATAATATGCACAAGTCAGGGCTACCAATACAGAGAACACTCTTAGGACTTTCCTGAAATCATTCACCTGAATATTTTGTTAAAACAAAAATAATGTAGGTCTAGCAGAAGAAAACATTAGGTTCTATTACCATTATCTTATTTATCTGTTTATTCAAACTCACCTCATTGAAAATTTTTTTTAAGCATTCAAAGCAATGATCCTGCAATATATCTTCTTTGCTCAAGGTGATAAGAACCAAACAGAGCTGCTTTAAAATCAAATGGGGGCAATTCTTTCTTTTATTTTTCCCAGGACATTTATGCCTCCAGAGTAAACTGTTAATAGATGTAGAATGTTTCTATTGATTAATTCAGTGTGCCAGCTATGATATGATTCACAGAAGGCAAAAGAAATGCCAATGCTTTCATGACACAAAGACACATTATCGAGAATACTGTCTTTGGCTCTCTCACAACTAGTAGGCAATTTTTACAGAAAAAAAAGAGAAGCCTTTACACCCGAAGTGGTGCTAATGCATAACTTAGGAGAGCTGTAATTGACATATTCATAACTCTTTTTCCTGTTAATGTTAGGTTAGATATTATTTAGTAATCCTTTACTCTTTGAGAAACTGGGTGAAGATTTGTTTCAACTAAAGAATGAACTGAGGTACAAATGATTTTACGTTGGTACAAGAAAATCTCTTAGGTTGGATAAGGTATCATGAATATTTTGGCTATGCTGATACACATAAACAAATGGTAAACTGAAGTAATTAGCCTTAGAAGTCAGGAAAATAAAAAGCAAGAGGTTTTAACATCCATTACAGGAATTTTAATGGTTTGTTTGATTTTGTTGGTATACTTGCTTTGTATTTTATTGGACTCCTTTATTTGGATAATTGCCTTGATTCACCATTTTACATGCCTAGACAGATAATTAGTTAATAAGCTTATATTAAGCACCTACTCTGTGTCAGATTTGGAATTACATGAGTAAGGATCCTATTTAACTTCAAGATCTGCAAAGGTGCCAAACAACTAAATTTTAACAGGAAGACAGCAAGTATTTCTAAAAAGACTTGACAGTCATAGCACTTTCTGAAATGTTGAAAACGAAACTCTTTTCTCATGGCACAATCAGCCTTGTTCCAAAACCAAAGTGCATTAAAAAGTGTGGGTTGAGTGGGTCAGGTTTTTATCCACCTGGAAACTTTGTGAACCATTTCAAAACAGTGAGCATGTTCCTTGATAACTGCTTTGTCCTTCTGTGTCTACAAACTTCTGATGTGGACTCCATGACAAAAGTCTCCTTCCTGGGTAGCCAGAATCTGGCAAAGGGGACCACAAGAGACTTTCCCATCTTCTGAGAGCTTGGGGATCATGTTGGCTTTTTCCAAATTCTTTTTTTTTTTTTTTTCTCAGCATCAGAAAGGAGTGAGTATCCTAGGAATAAACCCAGCTGATACAGTAGATCATGCATGATTGGGTGAGGAGAGATGCATACTTGGTCCAGGATATCATTCAACTGGCTTTTCTCTGTGTAAGAGAAATTCTGTGTGACAAGCAGTAAAGGAATACCAATCTCTGGTCACTAACAATAAAAATAGTATCACATAAACAGAAGTAGCCTTTAAACCTCACGGTTTCTCTATATGTTCCTCAATTGTCACTTCTTTGGACACCATCTGTATCAAAGTACAATAAGAAAGCGATTCCAGAAGACTAACAGTTTAAAAGGAAAAAAAAAGTAAAAGAAACAAAAAAAAAACCAGGCCTGGAGAGGGGGCACCGCTCGGCATCAGGTCACTGAGTGTATTCATTATTTGTTCCCATTACCATGTTATATCTTAAT